>NW_026728967.1:0-361913 GCF_030272615.1 Cryptomeria japonica | reverse complement strand
CATAAATCTACATCTGAAAATTGCTTCTCTTTTGGTTCTAGTTTTATTGCTTGGAGCTCAAAAAAATAAAGCATTGTTGCCCTCTCATTCACAGATCAAAGTATGTTGCAATTACCTCAACAGGTACACAAGCTCTTTGGCTCAGAAAGTTTTGGAAGAAATTGGAGAAAAGCAAATTCAGGCTACACTAATTTATTGTGACAATATGAGTGCTATCAAATTAGCAAAGAATCCGGTTCATCATAACAGAACAAAGCAATCTGATACGAAATATCACTTCCTGAGGGAAGTTGAATTGAAGCATATAAATACTCAGGATTAGCTATCTGATATATTCACCAAGGCAATTGCAAGAGCTTAATTTTTGGCTCTTCGAAATAAGATTGTGAACCCTCTCAGCATCAAGAAAAAATATGCGGAAAATTGATTCTCAGCTCTCAGTTCGAGCAAGTCACTGCAAGTTCCACCGTTATATTCACTGTAATGAACCACCGATCCTATATTAAGACTACTAGTTAAACTCTATTTTTAACTTTGCTTCCTTATTAGTTTTTTAGTTGTGCGAATATAACATATAGTCTCTATTTTTAGAGAGGCTACCTGGTGATGAGTTTTTCCACCGTAGCCATCTATTATTAGTTTGAAAACTGTAATTATTTAGTTTTTATTCTCAGCAATAATGAATGCTTTGCATGCTCTGTTTTGAACGGAGAATTCTGAATTTTACATGCTAATTTTTTTTTAGAGGTGCAAAAAACTATATATGGAGACATTTGTATTATTTGACAGCTGCAATAAGGAAAACAGAGTACTCTGTCTTTGTGTGTGCTGTAAGTCTGAATTACTATTAAGTTTTGATATTATCTTATTTATCTGTTATGTTCTTTTGATTTTATCAGCTGGCTATAAGAACAGGGGCTTCAATTTTAAATCTACAATTTCAACACTTTTCTCGTTGGCTTGTCCTTTCACTTCAAGAAAACAACTAGCACTTATTCCGGCGGCAACTACAGCTTTGATCTTTTCTACAAATTTCTTCAAATGTTGCAGACCTTCAATCTAACAATTTTTTTGAACTCTCCATAATCTTCTAATCTTATTGACGATCTTTGTTTTGATTTATTTCCAGGCCCCAATCTTCTTGCTCTGATACCAAATAAAATTTTTCAATAATCCCAGAATGAAGAGAATGACAACAATACAAAATGAGTTTCACTTACAGCAGAAATTGAAACACAACGTATTATCTTTAAAACAGAGCAGCTTCATAAAAAGCTCTCAATACAAATAGATATAAAGATCTGACTGCCTCAAAATAGCCATTGCAAATATTGCCAACAACAAAATAGAAACCATATAAACCATTTACTAAGAAAACAAAAGTAAACTAAAAATGACTAATTTCTTTCCACCGTAGATAACATGCTAAACAGCAAAATAGAAACCATATAAACCATTTACTAAGAAAACTGTCAAAGCTTAGAAACTGCACTGCCGCAAAGCAAATGAAAACTAGCCATTGCAAATGTTGCCAACAAGATCTATTAGTTTTTCCGATAGTACGATATATTTTTTAGGCTGAGCAAAGTTGTGTTCCGTTCGTGGAAGTTGAATAAAAAATTTATGTTTACTGTTGCATTTTGCTTTTATTGTGTGTGTTTCTTTGACTGAATTTATAATGTACAATTAAGAATTTGTTTGCGTATGTGTTTGTGTGGGAGCAATTTCTGTGTATGGTGTAGCAATTTTGTATTGTGATCTATATTTGTTTGTTTATGTCTCTGTAGCATTGTGTGTTTTTGGATATTGCCCATGTTTTCAAATCTGCAGTTACAGACTAAATATAGATAGCAGAATCCTACTCATTTCTTCCACTCTTCCATTTTAATTTATTTATAAGTTTTCATCTAAATATAGGTTCCACTCTTCTTTAGCGTTGCAGGTTCTGGAAGTTTCTCATAAATTTCTCAACCTCTATTTATTAGAGGTGTTTGTAATGTTTTTTTGCATTGACTAGAATAGAAATTTTGCATTTTTAATAATTTCCTGTAGCAAACATTTCTTTGCTCTGTTTTCAGGTCTTTCAAAAAAGGACTCAAAGAAGTTTCTGTGTTGGAAGGCTTTAGGCAGTGCTGACAAGTTTTTTGACAAAAGCCTAGATATTGATGGTCTTCTGAGAATATGCGGCGGCAATCCTTCGGTGCTGGAGATGATAGGCTCAAAATTGCGTAAACATGGCAACGATGTCTGCGTTTGTGAAAGCACCATTGAATTTTTTAAGGGTACCCTAGCAAAAGGAAAGGGGGATTTAAGTAAAAAAGTATTCGATATGGTCTACAATACTCTGCAAGAAAATATGTACAAAGATGCATTTCTAGATATAGCAGCATTTTTCTATAACTGGCCTGAAAGGACTGTGGGTTACATTGTTGACGAGGTGGCGCTTAAAGCCATAGAAGAGGCAGCCCTGGTGCAGATATCCGAGGCAAGGAGAGTGATTGCCTACGACATCGTTCAAGCGCGCGGGAGGAAGTTGTCAAAAGCGGATAGAATAACTAATCCTCAATCCCTCCACAGTGCTCTGCAAGATACACAGGTACAGTCTGCCAATACGTCGGGAGTTTAGCTATATGCTCTACTTCTTTCCTTTCTCTTTCTATATTCAGTTATTAAGTTAAATTTCCTTAAAGCAAAAACTTATTTAAGGTTGGAATAGTACATGATTTTGCATACAAGCTTGTATGGGGGTTGTAACTTTCTCCGGGAAGCATATTATAGTTTTAATCTGATACTTTGTACTTGCAGAGACTTGAGAAATTGAAAGGAATTCATCTTCCACAGAAATATGTTGATTTTTATTGGGTATTTGATGGTGATTATGAACCGGAATTCCAACTTACGGCAGAACATCTGGATAAGACGCATCAGTGTCTAAGAGTTTTGATTCTTAATATAGAAACAAAAGTCACTGGAGCATGCACCAAGCAATTTGTAAATCTAAGGTATCTTAAAATTGATAGTGGATATTGCTCACCGATGGAGTTAAACAAGCTTCCGAGGCTGGCAATTTTTGAGGGTCGCATAAGAAGTGACGACAGTTTTCGCGACGTAAGTTTAGCATTTCATTTCTCTATCTATTGTTTAGAATACAGATATCAGATTTTATTTTTTTCCTTTTCAGGGCTGATTTGGAATGTCAAATGTGTCTGCAGTTACCCCATTCTTTGCGTAGATTGAAGGTGGATGCTTTAGAATCCCTTGGGTTGGATGAAAGTTTTGGTAAACTGTCTCGTCTGGAAGAGCTGGATATATCTCAAAATGAGCATTATATGACGAGGCTTCCACAGAGCTTTGGTCAACTAAAATCTCTTCGTTGCCTAAAATTGTGCAGTTTTAGAGAGCTCACTTCCTTGCCCGATAGCTTTGGTCAACTGAGCAATTTGGAGGAGTTGAATTTAAGTGATTGTACAAACCTGTCTACTCTCTCTGACAATTTTGGCAAACTGAGCAACTTGAAGAGGTTGAAAATAATAAACTGCAAAAACTTGCCTAATCTTCCTGATGGTTTTGGTCAACTGAACAAATTGAAGAAGTTAGTTATAACAAATTGTACAAACTTGGCTAGTCTTTGTGATAGTCTTGGTCAACTAAGCAACTTGAAGAAGTTGGTTATAGTGAATTGTACAAACTTGTCTAGTCTTTGTTCTAGGTTTGGGCAGCTGAAGTCTTTGGAATATCTGAGAATTCGTGGTTGCCGAAGTCTACAGAGGCTCAGTGATGATTTCGGATCATTGACATGTGTGGCTGCAATAGAGGCATCAGGGTGTCCTGCGTTGGAAGCAAAAGAAATGGACCGGGTGATTCAGTTGGAGAGCTTGATGGTGTTAAATATCTGTGAAAGCCAACTAATGATAAAGCGTTGGGAAGAAATAAAGGAGGGACACTCTCTAACTGTACGGACAGAAACAAAAAGATACAATGCGCTTAGACAGTCAATGTCGAGGGCATTATTTGACAGGCAGAGCAAATTTCTGAATGCTGATGGAGTGGTGAGAGAGTGGTCGTCCACCTTCCTGGCGGGTGAAGAAAAAATTGCTTTGCTGGTGACATGTTGTGATCTATGTTCCTCGGCAAATGAGAAGGCTTGTCAGATGGTGAAGGAGAAAATAGAGAAGCTTTCTAGTGATGGTTTGAACCACATAATGTATGTGGGATTAATGGAGCAAAGTGAGGAAACTATTCGCCAGACTCTCCGCCAATTATCTCAGGGCATTGAGGGTGGTGATTCTCTTTCTCTTTGTGCTTGGATTCCTTCCCACTACAAATGGAAGCAATTATTTGTCTTTTCTGCATGCTGCATGGTTATGGAATCATGGCGAGTACATACCTTTATTGCCGAGGCACAAATCTCGTCTAGCGAGCAAGGCAATCCACAAGTGGAATACTTCGGGCAAATTTTTCCCGACGACGAATACTTGGAGCAAATTTTTCCCGAGGACGAGGACGAGGACGAGGACGAGGACGAGGACGAAGACGAGGACGTGGACGTGGACGTGGACGAGGACGTGGACGAGGACGAGGACGAGGACGAGGACGAGGACGTGGACTTTACCGAAGACGTGGACGAGGATAAGGACGAGGACGAGGAAGGAGCAATGACAGATTTGGGACGTGGCTTCTCCAGTCTATATTCGCAGTTGCAGAAAACTTTTATCTTCTCCACTCTCTAAGCAAATAGTTTTGAAGATTTGTAGTGAAGTTTGGGTTTTCTATTTCGATGAGATTTCAAGTCACAAGTTCAGTGGGAAAAGTATATTTTTCAGATCAGACATAATAAGTAGTTAAAGTTGAATTTAATTCTAAGACGTTTTTAATATAAATAAAAAATATTATTAATCAAATTATAAATAAAACTGTATTTTAAACTTTAAATTTAAATTTGTAAAATTGATATTGATGATGATTATAAATATTTGTATTGTTTCTAGATTAAATTAGTTTGTTATTTATTCATTACATATATTATTTGATTATACAATTTATTATATTTAACATTTTATCATATATGTATCTTTAAATTGTCATTATTATTGTTATCTTCAAAATTATCTTTGTCTTATAACCTTTGTAATTGTTTTGTATATCAAAAATTGCATCTATTTTTTCTGTTCAAATAAGTGAAATCTACAGGGTTTTTTGATACAATGAGAAGATATAAGATAATATATCTTGACATGTTTATTTATAAAGCATGATGTAACATTTAGGTTGGTCTTATTGTTAGTTAAATACTTCTAACTATCTATGCCTAAGAATCATTGGAATTGTCCTTGATACCATAAACATCATCTTTTTCTTGTTAAAAGTATTAAAATTGATAGATAGCTCATATTAGAGTGACTTAAGGGCTCAAACTCCTAGGATCAAGTGCTAAACCAAAATATCATTCCACAAAAGAGAAATGCAAGAGAATAAATTTACCAATAATGGATACAAAATAATATTAGATGAAATGCAATTAATGGATATGTACATGGGTACATGTCATGAAATGCACATATGAGACTTTGCTTATATAGGCAAGGTTGAGAGGTAGGACTAACTAGGATGATGAGAAATATCTTAATCTAATGACGTGAGACAACTAGGGGAGAAGATCAAATGTCTATTAAAGACTTCTAAAACTATTCCTAGCTCCCTAAGTGAACTAAACATATGAATATGTGTCAAAAGGGCCTAACTAGAAACTAGTTAGACAATTTGTCTTCTTCACACCATAAAGGGAAAAGCCAAATAGGAAATACCACCATTCACACCATTACCTCCTTTAAGTGCAAATTAGGGATAATGATGAACAAATGAAAATGATGCAAGGATACAAACATGATGAGGGGTTTTGGCTGCTAGGCCATGTTAGGTACCTATGTACCAATACAATCAAACACACAAATGTAGAAAATGAGAAAACCTGGTGGGACTAAACTCTTCTCCAAAAGAGAAAAAAAATAAAAATTAGAAAGAAGGAAGAGAGTGGACTAAATATGACCCTTTAGGGATGAATCCATCACAAGTATATAATCAATTTTTCCCCAACAAGGGAGTAAAGGAGAGATTATGTATCTTCCCCTATAATGTTTAATCTCTTGTAGTAAATATAAATTATTGGTGATAAAAAATAATCCTGCGCCTACAAACAAGATTCCTTCCTTAAGGAGTGAAAAAAACTAAGTATAGATAGAGGAAATATTCTCATTCCAACTAAATCTATAACTTCACCAAATTTGGAGGAGCACAAATATAAATAAACCTATCACTAACTTTAGTAGAACCATTAAAAATG
This sequence comes from Cryptomeria japonica, assembly GCF_030272615.1. NCBI lineage: Eukaryota > Viridiplantae > Streptophyta > Pinopsida > Cupressales > Cupressaceae > Cryptomeria > Cryptomeria japonica. The sequence continues at coordinate 355,573 of NW_026728967.1, read as the reverse complement.
CTACTAAATTTGTAGACATTTGAATGATGCAAAGTTATTGTAGATAGGGGACAAAATTACAAGTATATACTAATGCAAGACCTACACAAGCTTAGATAAGTACCTTAAAAAATGGTCTTTTTAAAAAACAATTTAACTTTTCAATACCTCATATAAGGTTGATTTTTTGTAACTACTCAAACAAAAAAATTACAACACCATTTTGCAAAAAACATGGAATATCATTATTCATCAAGATTGTATGACTCTCTAAACCAAAAAAATGTTTTACCAAATTTATCCAAAGTGAGTAAATTTTATATGGGTAAGTGCAAGAAATTGTGTCCACTTCTTGTGGAAGTTTCAAACTTAGCCAAAAAGGCTAAATTGCACTCATGTAAATGAGATCCTAATTTTAATGAAACGAGATCCCATTTAGCTTCAGGATCTTGAGCCAAAATTTGGAATGAGATCCTGCTTCTTGGTGAGTTCCTAAGACGAAGGCTACGAAATGGGATCCCATTCTAAACTAAATGAGACCTCATTATAAACTAAACATGATCCCATTCTAAACTAAATACGATCACTTTTTGAACTAAATGATATCTTATTCTAAACTAAACAGGTTCCTTTTTACCAAAAAATATTGAATATTTAAGAAAATGGTCGAGAGGTCATTTTTTACCTTCATTTAAAGAGGATACTAATTGCAGGCCTCCAATACCAACCTTATTTCTTCATTTCTTTGTTCTAATTTTTGTTTTTAGTAATTTTTCATTTTGTTTTTTATGAAAAATATTGTTTTAATGAATTTTTTTTATATATTTCATTTTTAGGGTTAAAATAATCTAAAATAATTTAATGAATTTTTTCATTTTACCTAGGACAAAAAAACATAATAAAATACACAAAAACCACAACCAATTTCATTTCTATTCCTCACAACCTATTTGGGATTAAATATCTACCAATATTTCACTAGTTTTATTATTATGCCATGTTTATTGCATAAACTAATACCTAAATGAAAATTTATAACATACATCTTACCTATATGTGGGAATGGTTATTCATTAATTGTTATCATTCCTTGCCTCATATATCATTTCTTAACTTTATCATTCTATCTTGTCCATCTTAGGGAGGAACAATTTTACATTTCATTTCATAATTACATATGATATTTCTTACACCTGTTATATTGTACATTACATTAGCACATGGATATGGGGGCAATCAGTTCAATTTGTGCTCTCACAATCACATATCATATTGTTGCACTTTCTTGGTCCCTAACTATATTCTAAGAGTCATATAATCATATTGGGGGAGCATCATGCATTATGCCTTCCTAATATTACTATGTGTTAATTTACATGCCTATCATAATCTAAGAGTCACATCAAGGAAACCATAATCCTCCCTACATTATTTCAACTTTTGTTACCACTAGGAAAAATTATGACCTTACCTAACCAATGTGTGTTTGTTCCTTAGGTATGACATTCCTCTCTTGGGATATTCTTAATATTATGTACATGCTATTGGTAATTATTGTCATTGATGTGAACCCTGAGTGATGTGGATAATATTGGATATTTTACATTTCAATACAATTATGGTGTTGTCCACTAGTGTCAACCCTTTGATTGTGTGGCATCATTGATGATATCGTGATTATTGTCACATGGTGCAGTTGTGTGCATTGCTATGATGGAGATTAATAGAATTGTTGTCTTTAATGACTAAGTGTTGTTATTGATGATATGCTAATCATGGAAGTATATATTGTTGATATATTATGATTCTCAAATAGTGTAGAATGATGTCTTAGGTACTAATAAGGTAAATGATTGGTGATTGAATTATATCCATGATTGGATGTCCACCACTCTTGGCATTGTTATTCATATTCAATATAATGTAATGGATGATGTGATATATTGAAGATTTGGTAGAATGCAAATGGTTGATGGATGTTTTGTTAGATAGGTGTCTCACTTAGTATGTTCTAGTATCATACATAATTATGGTGATGTAGAAATATTGATATTCCTTATGTATATCGACCTTCTTGGTGTTGGTATCTACACATAGCATGTTATGTTGGTGCTAAGTGTTATCACTGATTTAAATTTTAGGTGATCAGATGAAGGTACAATATTATTAATATAGAATAGCATTGTGCAAAACTTTCATGGCCGATGTCCACCCTCTTAGTGTTGCCAACCAACATGCAATAGTACAGATGATAACTATGGCTAGTTATGTCAAAATACAATGATTGAGGGTTGCTTTTTTTAGATGTGCATTGTGGAGATAATTGGTGCTAACACTTGTACTTGCATATCTTTTTACAAATATGTAGTTGTGTGGAGATGTTGCTGATGATTTCCTAGATTGGATGTCAACCATCAATGATGTCTCACCAAATATTATAATGATGATGATGTATTGAAGAACTAAAATGAATTGTAAGAGCAATAAATGAAATAAATCCAAGTAGTTTGTTGATTGAATAAATTTTATTAAGATGAAGAGCAACTTTAGTTGAGAAAACACCAAAATAAGAGAGGAGACAAAAGAGCTTTTGATAAGGGAAAAAGAAAAGAAAAAACCCCTTATAGATTATGAATGAATGGCAATAGCCTAATGTGAGAGAGAAAGAGAGAGCATGAATCTTATTACAATATCTTGTGAGTGAAGAATGAGAGGAGAAGCATCTCATAAATAGAGATGAGGAGAGGAGTTACAAAGTAACTCCCATCTGTATGAATGCCACCATTCATGCTATGTGTGTGCAATATGGAAAAATCCTTTTAAGGAGGAGAAAACTAATATTCCTTAATAAAGAAATTAAAAGAAATGAGTCATCCTCATAGATGTGTGAGATATCACAAAAAGACAAAGATCATGTACGAATTCCAAAGAAATCCCCTAACATAAAAAATAAATAAATTATAACTTTTACCAAGTAAATATTAATATTTTAACACCCCCCTTAAGCTCTACTTGTGGAGTTTACGCCAAACCCTTCAATGGGTTGTAACTAAGATTTTTACAATGAAGTTAGAAATTTTTTACGTAGTGGCTTAGTTTGAATATTGGCATCTTTATATTGTCCTTTGTATTAGAGAAGAGAAACTTACTTGTCTTCAATTTATTCCCTAATGAAGTGATGTTGAAGAGAAATATTCGTTGTCCTTGCATGGAAGATATGATTCTTTGTCAAGTAAATGGCATGTTGATTGTCAGAATACAAAGGTGTTAGATCTTCTTTAGGTAGCCCCAAGTCTTCAAGTAACCATTGTAACCAAATATTTTATTTAGATGCATTTGTACAAGATTTATGCTCGGCTTCTATGGAACCATGAGAAGTAGATTGTTGTTTTTTATTATTTTAATACATTGCACATGAACCAACAAAGAAATCTCACAGTGATCCCATAATACTGGGTTACACTTTTTGTCCAATCTTGACACTAAAATCAACATTTTGCACCATAACTTTACTTTCTAGAACACTTATACAACTAAACCATTAAGAATTTGAAGATGAACTAAACTATTAATTTGTGATACTTTCTATATAAATTCTAAATATATATCTTTTTTAAATAATTAGAAATGAACTGTCCATATTGTTATGTAACATTTAATAACATAATATTTACAATAATCAACATTTTTTATAGGTGACATTTATTTTGTAGTTCGTAACATTTTTTTATAGGGGTATGTGCACAAAGATGGTTGTCAGAAAAGTGGACACCACCCAAAAGAAACATGAAATAACAAGCAATGCATACGCGGTTCTAAAATTTGAAATCACCCCATATGTGCTTAGGTCTATTGTTATCGAGCCTAAAAAAGATAGCGCGTATGTGCTGCTTTTAGGAAAGTGAGCGCGTACACACTATATTTTAAGAAAGTGAGCATGTACACGCTTCTTTTAGGAAAGTGAGTGTGTACACGCTCATAAGCCCTAAAGATTCGCGTACGCAGTACTTGTCAAAAAAAACAAAAAAAAACTAGGTCTTATTTTCCCATGACCACGACTTTTTTTCCTCCATTTACTTCACAAAACCACAAATAGGCTTCCTCATTTCTCCTCCAAGCACTATGGATCAAGGTTAGTTTTTCTTAATTTTTGTCTTTCTTTCCCATTTATTCAATTTTTTTTACGTTTTGAATTTAATTTTGTTAATTTTAATTAAGTTTTCTTATTTTTTGTTTCAAAAACCAGATTCTGATAATCCACAACAAGAACAACAAAATGCACCTCCTAAAACCCCTAAGAAAACCCACAAGATACACCTCCAGTTCCTCCTTTTGACCATACATCTGAAACACATAAGCAATTGATTAATCAGTTAGGGCAAAACATGTCTAAAATAAATAGATTGATTAATAAATTGAAAACATCTAAGCTTGAGCATCATAAATCCCTCGCCATTAGCCTAGAAACATTAGCTATTGGTGCCACAGCTATTTCCACACAAATTAAAAAATGGGGAAACTTTAGGGATAGGTGTCGTCAATACTATGCTGATGGGTTATCATACTAGGGAGTGAAAAATAAAAATATTAGTAAACAACAAATATGTGCCCTTTTTGTTGATCCTAAGACTGTTGATTCTTTACCTATTAATGCAAAGAGGTTTCCCATAAATTGGTGTACCAATGTGAAGATGAAGAATCTTTTTTGGCAAAGGTGGTGGATGGTCTTTGGTGATCCACCTTGTAATAATTATGAGGTGCCATTGCATTTTTTGAGAAAAGTATACTGTGAGTTTGTCCTCAATGTGCGGTCAAACTATTTTGACATGAGAGAGTTCCATGGTAGAGGTAGTGGCTCTGCCCAAGATAAACTTAGAGCCCATAGGCGAGTAGCCCCGGAGAGTCATCGCCCCCTAGCACCCAAACCCAAGGTGCATCAGGCTATCCTAGTAGAGCTGAAAGAGTCGATGGAGCTACAGACTCTTCAAGCGGCTACATCATTGATTGGTGCCATCATCCAGCATGGGAAGTTGTTAGCACAACCTCTTGTACTGGATGATGAGTCATTATTTACTCCAGGTGGTGATAGAGAGCCCATTCAACATATGTGTGTGAGTTGCTTGGGGATATGCTCAGGGATGGATGACATGGCCGATGAAGATGGATCCACATCTTATTCATGCATGATTTACAGGAGTAGATTTCAGGCCCACACTATTGAGGATTTGGCACTGACAAAGGAACTGATGGACATGGTGTTTGCCCATCAACGACAGACACAGGTGTGTTGATTTGAATTCATAGCATTTTATTTATTGGTCACTTTAAATTTATAATTACATAAATTAATTTTTATTTATACATCGATTTAATTTGAGACAAATAATATGCATTTCAGGATGCAGTAGCGGTATCCCATACTCCTCCCACAGTTACTACAGCTGCAACTTCGATGCTTGAGGTATAAATTTTGTAACATGTTAAAATAAAATAGTAGACATTAAATTCAAAAAAATTACAAGATGTACTAACTATCTTTAATGCTTGGTCCAATTTTTGGTTTGTAGGTGTTGACAGGGGACCAAATGTCCCAGATTGATGACATCAAGCTCTCAGCAATGGATTTTGGCCTACAAGGCTATACAATATCATATTTTGTACAACCTTTTTTATGTATTGTTTTGATGGAATATGCAAGTAATTTCATTTTAGATTTTTTAAATTATGTTTAATATATTATCTGTATTAATATCTCATGTTAATTTTGTTTTTTTAGGGTACCCCTTCCGCATCTAGGCCTTGTCCTAAGAAAAAGAATTCCTCGAAAACGGCAAAACATGGGAAGAAGGTAATTGAACCCAGTTTTAGTTGTAGAATTGTTTGAAAATATTGAAATCGAGTCTTAGTTGGGGTTTGTAGATTGATTAGCTTTTTTTGTCTATTTTACATGTATAGTGGTCATTCAACTATAAAGATTTGTTGAATGCACTTGATTCGCCCGTGGATCAAGAGAGGGCAGAGGTATGTATCTCTACTTTATTTTCTTGATTTCATGATTATATTCATGTGTACATGTGAACCATAGCTGCTTCATCAATGGCGAGCCCTCCTCTATGCACTGGAAAATCATCTCGAAATCCAATACACTTTTGTTTTATATATTACATTAATTGTTTTTAACCTACAATGCTTATCATTATATTGATTGTATTTAATCTTTGATAATTTTTGTATAGGTAATAGCAAAAGTTTCTCCATCGATGGTGAGCCATCCTTAGTCCATTGGAGAAGCATCTCAGGAATTGGTACGTAATTGTTCTCTATATTATAAATTTTAAGTGTTTTTGATGTATTTATGTTAGTACATTGTATTAATTATATATTTAATCTACAATATCCCCCTTCGTGGTTCAGCCATAACATAGATCCTTTTAAGTTTGTCTTCAAGAAAACTCCTAAGAGTGACAAGGAGAGGAGAGCGAAGATATTAGCTCTGAGATCAATTGGTGAGGTAATCTACATTTCAATTGCAAAGGGATTATAGTTAAATGCATAGTTATGTTGTTATGGCTTTTGAAATGTGGTTTAGCAACCATCTACAGAGCCACGTATTGCATTGAAGAGGCTCAATTTTGATGATCCACCACAAGTTTAGGATCATATAGTGTTAGTTGTGGTCATAGAATGACCAATACATGTAGATATATTCTACATTTTTATGGTATATTGATTTGGACATGGCATATGCCATATTTTTGTAATACTTGTATTGACTTATCAGACATGGCTTTTTTTGATATATATATAAATGTTGATATTCGATCCAATAAATGTGTACTGAGTTCATTATTGTGTATTCGTTGTATTTCGTGGTTGTCCTTTTATAAAGTTAATTGATCATTTTCCTATGTAATAAAAAATATGAATATAAACAACAAAGTCTATGATATAAAACATTGCAATCATGGAATATGATTTGATAAAATTTCTAAATTGTTGAATTAACCCTACAAAACTCCTTGTATTCATTTCATTATTGTGTATTCGCTATATTTGGTGGCTACCCTTTTATAAATTTAAATGAATATTTTCCTATGTAATCAACAATATGAATATAAACAATAATGTGTGTGGTGCGAGAGCACCCTCACGCTCGCAATGGTCAAATTTTGGTTCTCGTGTGAACAAACTCACATCACGAGCACGTCTGGGTGGGTAGTTTTACGCTAGGCATGCTCCTCTGATGCATCCCAAAGCGTCGAAATTTCGAGTCATAACCTATCGGTGCGATCTCTCAAGTGTCTTGAGTCCAAAAAATTATCAAACTTTGACAGATTGTTTCTTCCAATCCATAACACATATGATCAATCCATTTGAACTTGTGGGGTCGTGTGAGGCTCCTCTACAATGTTTTATCTTTATTTTTGATGACTCGGAGCCATTTTCAACTGGTAGCATTGTTTTGCCTACTGCAAAAACTGTCAGTTGCATGTAATGCAAAGTTGCAAGATAGGCTAGATTTGATTTGGTTCATCATGTACACAAACCCACATCATGAGTGCATTCGAGTGGGTAGGTTTACACTAAGCATACTCCTCTTGTGCATCCCAAAGCATCAGAACGTCGAGAGTCATATCCTACCGACGCGATCTCTCAAGTGCCCTGAGTCCAAAAAATTATCAAACTTTGACAAACTATTTCTTCCAATCCAGAACACATATGATCAATCCATTTAAACCTGTGGGGTCACATGAGGCTCCTCTACAATGGCCTATCTCTATTTTTGATGACTCAAAATCATTTTCAATTGGTAGAATTTTTTCACCTACTGTAAAAACCTTCAGTTGCATGCAATGGAAAGTTGCAAGATAGGCTAGAATTGATTTGGTTCATTGTGTACACAAACCGACATCATGAGCGTGTCCAGGTGGGTAGGTTTATGCTATGAATTTTCCTCTCGTGCATCCCAAAGCATTAGAATGTCGAGAGTCATACCCTACCGACATGATCTCTCAAGTGCCCTTAGTCCAAAAAATTGTCAAACTTTGACAGACTGTTTCTTCCAATCCAGGACATATATGATCGATCCGTTTGAACTTGTGGAGTCGCATGAGGCTCCTCTACAATGGCCTATCTTTTTTTTTGATGAGTCAGAGCCATTTTCAATTGGTAGCATTTTTCACCTAATGCAAAAATTGTTAGTTGCATGCAATGCAAAGTTACAAGATAGGCTAGAATTGATTCGGTTCATCGTGTGCACAAAATGATGTCACAAGCATGTCTGGGTAGGCAGGTTTACGCTAGGAATTCTCCTCTTGTGCATCCCCCAAAGCATCATAACATCGAGAGTCATACCCTCCTGGCGCAATCTCTCAAGTCTCCTGAGTCCAAAAAATTGTCAAAATTTGACACACTGTTTCTTCCAATCTAGGACACATATGACCAATATTATTGAACCTATGGGGTTGTGTGAGCCTCCTCTACAATGGCCTATCTCATTTTTTGAATACTTGAAGCCATTTTCAATTGGTAGCATTTTTTGTCTGTTGCAAAAATTGTCAATTGAATGCAAAGTTGCAAGAGAGGCTAGAATTGATTCGGTTCGTCATGTGCACAAACTGATGTCACGAGTGCGTCTGGGTGGGAAGGTTTATGCTAGGCATGTTCCTCACATGCATCCCAAAGCATTGGAACGTCAATTCATACCCTACTGACGTGATGTACAAGTTGCTTGACAACTTTTTTGATAAATTTTTTGACAATAATGATAATTTTTGCTCAAATTGTATCTAGACTCAATCTATAACTCCTATGACCCGATAATGACTCAAATAATTCTCCATGATTATACAAGAATCAATAATTCTCATGATCGACCTTATCAATAATGGTCATGATTGACCTTATCACATCACATAAACTCAAAACATAGTCACAAAACATAGACACATAAATTAGTTGTGAAGAGCTTTGATGATAATATCTTTTGTATGAAGTGTTTTGAGATAAAGTTTGAATTCAAATGTTTTTACCATGATCTTGCTCGTTTGACATAGTGTTTCAATGATAATTTCATGATTAGGAAAATCTTGTTCTTTTTTAAGTCATCTATTTATTTCTCTGTCAAAAGATAGCGAGTCTTTTGGCAACTTTCTATATCTTACCCTATGATAGTGCATTTCATCTTTGTACATCATTTGTATCTTTCCCTAACTTTTTCCATCTTAGTTCTGCAAGTCCTCTTAGGAGAAGTGGGTTCCAAAGACAACATTGTAATAAATTATATTCATATTGTGAGTTTGATTCTTACAAGGTTTTTTCTTGCTTGGGTTTTCCACATAAATCTGGTGTTTAAGTGTTTGTTGTTCTTTGTGCTTTCATGATTTATTATCATTGTGATTATATGATTGAGGTTTAAAGTTTAAAAATAAAAAACTAAGTATAATTATTGCTTTGGAGAGTTTCACATCACCTCTCATTCCTATGGTATGTTCAACAATTAGAATCAGAGCAAGGTTCATCTTAAAATCTTAATCACTTAAGGAAGATCCGAGATGGAATGATATTACACTTTAAAATATTCAAAATTTGATTGAACAAATTATGCTTGTTAAAGAGAAAGGATATAATATTATTTGGCAACTATGTTGGTTGAAATTTGGGAAAAGCATTAAGAAGGTTTATTTTGCTCCACATAATGGTCCTACAACTTTGAAGGAAATCAAGACATATGAGAGTAATGCAAGGGCTGCAATTGCAATTGTCACTTGCTTGAATGATGTGATATTTAGAAAAATCATAGGGGAAAAGTCAGCTAAAGAAATTTGGGTTAAGTTGAAGAGTATATTTGAAGGTGATGAAAAGATAAAGCAAGCCAAGCTTATAAATCTAAAGCACAAGTTTGAGAATGTGAGAATATCTTATGATGAAAAAATTGAAGGATATATTCATCAAGTGAATGAAATTATAAATTATCTTAGAGGTGTTGGTGGAACTCTAGAAGAAGGTGAAGTAGCAAGGTAGATAATGATAACATTTTTCAAAAGCTATAAGCCCACGATGTATACCATTGAATAAATCCTTGACATAAACATGTACACTATTGATCAGCTCTTGCATTCACTTGTTACCTTTGAGATTGTTGAATTGGATGGCATCAAAAAGGAAAGGAAGGAAGTTGCATTCAAAGCTAAAAAGAATGCTGAGAAGAAGAAATAAAATGAAGACATCTAGATGAAATTGAAGCAAAATTTATGAGAATATTGAAGAGGAACCAATAAGTAAAAAGTTAAATTATTCCTAAAATGTTTCAATTGTGGAAGAATTGGTCATTATGCTTCTAGATGTATGTATAAAAAAGATTATAGTGGAAGACCTAATGATAATAACAAGGTATATGAGAGTGATAGAGGGAATAAAAAGGATATGAGAGGAGATGATAGAGACAAGAGAAATAAGAGTTTTTGTTTAATGAAGACCTACTAATCCGAAGAAGAAGATGATAATGAATCAAATGAAGAATCATTGTTCTTGGCTATAGAAGAAAAGAATGATGAGAAGTCTGGAAGTTCAAAAGATGTAAAGAACAATGAGAAATTAGTAAGAGTGAAGATTGTACTACATACAAAAGTGGAACCAAAACCATGGAACATTGTGTAAGGACCACCACAATATCAAATTAACATAATTCATAAATTACACATCAACAAGCATACATTAATGCTACGTATACAAATATACAAGATTAGAGATACAAAATTACATATTTTGACATAAAGTTAGAGTAATCAAACAATAACAAGAGTAAACATATGGAAGCATATAACTTTCCAATAGATCACATGGTTGAATACAATGAATACATAGGAAAAAAACATGATGACTACCATGACAGGAACTCCTGACATCTATCTCCCTTGAGCACATCACAGGCGAGAACATTGGCAGAGTTAAGTGTCCCTCCTAGACTTGCATTTTGATTTATGTACTGATAGACTTATTTAGACTTGTAATGGTTATTTGGATGGTTGTTTATGACTTTTTTGCTATTTTGGATGGTATCTGTGGTACTTGGACTTTATGTGGATTCATGGTATCCGTTATATGACTCTTTATGATTAGAGACTTGTAATGCCCGCCAAAATACCCTAGAGAAATATTCTAACTAACATGCAAAATAGAGACAACAATTTTTTTTTTAAACATCATATAAACTAGTGCAACATATATAATCAACTACTCATATGCATTGAATAAACATTAACACTCAACATACAGTTACACATCATCGACATAATACACAATTCATTATACACAAGTGAAAATAAAACACATTATAATGTCTACCTTCCCCAGGGCATCTCAATGCCACTACTTTAACTACACACTTAACAAATCCTAACCAATACCATCCATTCCTAGCATGATACCATATAAATTTCATTACTTAATGTAGATTAATTACAACCATTATCTAACATTCTAATGATCCTGTTAAGTTCATTTTTAAGCACCAATACCAAATGTTCCTAAACCCAACCAATCATTTCCTTAAAGCATCACATACACGTATCAATACCAATTGCCACACCATTTAACAATAGCACTATGAACTAATTAGAACATCTAAATACAAGTACACATCCATATATCAATGCCAATATTTCTTATTTAAGAAGCATTCTCAAGATAGATATAACACATCATTTTCTCAATAACATTTACTAGTTACGTGATTACAATATCTTTTACAACAATGAGGACAACTCTCAATACAATTACATATACATGTCTAATGAATCGTGATCAATAAGCTGCTACAAATATCCATCCATGAACTAAAGAGATAAGAGATCTACATCCATGCAAGCATCCAAAAAAAGCATCCACTAAAGAACATCCCAATGGAAGAAAAGAACCAACCACCCAACCATGTGGAACCAAAGGAACGACCCCCCATGCTAGGAGATGACACAAGATACCACACACACTCTAGATATAAGCTGACACCTATGAACCAAAGAGGAAAAAACTCTAACACAACCAAGGAAAAACATTCCAAACAACCAAGAAACTTCTAGAGGCGACTCTACAACTAAACATAAGGAACTAGGATCGATATGTAGGGAAAGAGTGTCATCACATGCTACCACATAGGATACACATGCAGAACCATCTCAAACTTTGTAGAAATCAAGGGAGTTCAATTTACCCGATTACCAAATCCTCTACCTCACTTCGGTATCCAATCCATGAGATAGGTACCACATAACACATTTATTATCTTATTTAGATGAGTTACTCTACCCAACCCACCTAGCATTATTTATTATGTTATCACTTATCAATTACAATAGAAAACCTCCAATGAGTTATCCAAATAGTCTAGACCCCGACTCTCTTACTCAAGAATCCTAGCAGTCTACTCCTCGTGACCTCAGTAGACTTATGGAAGCGCACTCCGCCTACTCAAACAAGGAAGCTCACAAACTAAAATCTGGCTAGCCAAGATAGAACATCATAAATGCACAAGGAACAATATTGTATACCACATAGGTCACATAGACCACACAATATCATAGAGAAAAGAATCCATAGCAAGGCATCACTCCTCTTGCAACAATATAAATAAACAATTAATGCATCAAAATCTTACTCTGAACATCCAAGAGTATAAGAAAACACAACACAGCCTTTGGACAGACCCCTGGAAATGACTGACAGACGGAAAAATCCAAACTAAACTCAAAAATCTAGAAAAAGACTCAAAACACAGAAGAAAAGCCAGAACAATGCTTTTATCTCATGGTTTAGCGCTTATGATGTATAGAACATCGCATGTACCTTACTGTTTAGCACTTACAACTTCCAAAACAATGCTTATGTGATACTGATTAGCATATTCAAACTAAAACAATGCATTTGATGATTAGGATAGTGCTTTTAACAGGTAGGACAACGCATATGGAAAATAGGATAGTGCAAATGATCAATGATTAGGGCTTATGTCATTTTAGTGCAAATACTCAAATACTCAGATGAAAAAAATAAACTTACAACAAGAAAATAAAATCAGTCAAGTATAAAAAATTCACAAATAAAGGCTCAAAAGAGACGCCTAGATCATAGGAATCAAATTATATAAGCAAAACACCAATTCTTAAACCAGAATAAAAATTTTCCCAAAAATGGTCAACACGACATTGAACCAGACACAAGAAACTACAGAAATTAAAATTAATCTCCGACTCCCTCCAATATACAATATAAGGGTATAAAAAGGCTAAAACTTGAACCCTAACCTCAGAATAACTCACAGGAGACAAGAATACAAACAATGTTACACAAATAAAATATACAATGCCGACCATTCTCAGCTGCACACAACGTAATACAATTTTCCCCCAAATTAATATAGTTTCAATTGTAATATATAAATGTAAATATTATAAACCAAACTTAAAACTATACAAAACTATATACTTATTTCCCCAAAACTCCTGAGAATACATAGAGAAGACAATCTTTTCAAATTTGAAAATGCAAAGGTACGAAATCCTTAAACCTAGTAAAAGATGAAAATGAAATGAAGAATTTGCTGAAGACAATACAACAACCCACAATCCAAATTCCTCCAAGCAATCCAAATCCAAAATCGCAAAAAAATACCTCTGGAGCCAATCCCTGTGAAATCACACGAAAGCAATTAAATAGAAAACCAAAAACAAAACCATTGAATATGTCAGCCAATAAAAATAATAGACAAAATAATATTCCTTACCAACCCATATCGAATTCCAAGGTAAATATGAATAAAATAATAGTTAATTTACTTGCCCAATAACTCAACCAATCACATGAAAGGGTAGGTAGAATAATATTTAAACAACCTAAGAGGTAAATAATAAATCAATTAATATAATAGTACTCATGGGTACAATTAATTATAAAGCCCAATAATTAACAAATAATAAACTAAGGGCTATAAATGAATTAAAGTCACAATAAAATATAATCAAAGGCTAGATAAATAATTAAATATCAAAGCCTTATTATTACAAGATAATAATAATAATAATATCAATAATAATTCCAAAAGCCCACGAATAATAAATAATAAACATCTAATGACTATAAATCATTTACCACATATTTATTTATTTTATTATTGTCAACTAAATTTATTTCTTTTTTTATTTTAAACTATATAAATCTTATTAATTTAATTTAATCATTATTAAACTATATAAATTACATAATTAATTAATAATCAAACCAATTAATACATATAATGCTCCAAGCATACCAACAAGAAACAACTCAAGAGATCACTCAAAACTGAACTACAACTCACACAAGGACTGACAAGGGTAATCAATCTTAAACCTAGAGTGTAGAATAAGATTTTATGTCATCTCCAATCAACTTTCCATTGGGATAAGACACACTCAGACTTGTGAAGTCAGGTGGAGTCAGTGTCTGGTACTTGTAAATCCTGCATCCACAAAGCCACGATACAACATATACAATATATAATATAGACAAGTGATAGAGAATCGCAATGGCACATCCCACTTGCAATGAGTGATGTGACGTTGTCCCTATCATGAAGAAAGTAGAAGACACTCGCAAACAATCAAGCAATATTATAATAAATCTCACATCATAGAATAGGATTAGCACATCATATTAAAATATCCTTATATCATTGTAAAAGAGTATAAACAACACATAGAAAGAGGTACATATGAGTCATCAAATGAGCACCTATCATCATAATAAACCATATAGTAATCCATAATGTCATCATCCACATGAAATAATAGTATCAAATGCACTATAACATTACCAAAATCCATAAATATCCACCAAAAACATCTCAAGTAGTCTAAGCTATAGCAATGTAGTCTATTGATGCACAAAAAGAAAGACAAATTAGGGAAGGACACTACAAGACTTTTATGATTGATAATGTGAGAATTATTATATGACATTTGATCCTTATGGATATTGATATATAGTATCTCCTAGATGGATGAATTTATATGACTCATGTATTTACATATGTTTATTGTTTACATAGATAATGTGACTGATGATGATACTAACCCTACTTCATGATGATGATTATATGTGATGTTTTGGTATTATATTGTGTGACTCTCTTCGTGAGTAGAGAAGATGCCATATCACTCATTGCAAGCGAGATATGTTGTCGTGATTCTCTATAACCTATCTATTTATTGTGATGTATATGTATTGTATATGTCATGTTGGTCTTTGATGCAGGTTGTAGGTACCATCGACTCCACCTGGCTCCATAGGTCTAAGTGTGTCTTCATCCCAATAGCAAGTTGTTGAAGATGACATTGGTTCCCTCACACACTCTAGGTCTAATTGTTACTATTTACTAAGTTGTCATTAGTTTTATATCCAAAGTCATACTCTAGTCGGTTAATACTACCAGAACATTCAATTGGTAAGCACTAAAGCAGTCGGTTATAGAAGAAAGAAGTCACATAGTTTAGTATTCACTGAGTTGTCTACTGAGTAGCATTCTATGTCTACCGAGCAGCAAAGAAGGTATACCAAGTAACCTGAACAGAGTGAAACATGTTACCAGATTCATTGAACCTAGACACATGTGTGGAAACGTGTTACAAGATCGAGGAACAAAGAACAGTTATCACATAGGAAATTGCACTTCTAGATTGTGGATGATTTTGAGGACATCTATCCAATGAAATAATTTCTAGGGTTATTCATTCGATGAATCATGTTTGTAAGATCAAAGCATGAACAAGTCACCGTCCTAAGAGATCTATTTATATACAGAATGATTTGAGGATTAAAAAAAAGGAGAACGGAATAGGAGACATGTGATAGTTGAGTTGAAAGGATTAACAAGAGAAAGCACAATGTGTTGTGACTATTATGACTGATAGAGATATTCAGAGGTCACCGAGAGAGTCTTCAGAATACAGTTAAGGGACAGAGTAAACAAAAGGGTTTACTGAGTTGATTTGTCAATTACCGAGGTATGCTATGAGCAAGGTAATTTCATATTGAGCACATAGAGTCTGCTATAACATTTTAGATGTAAAGTTGCAAATATTTGTAAAGATTTTATTGAATTATTTTGAGTTGTAATAGTAACCTTTAACAGGGAAAAAGACTCTAACAAAGTCTATAAATTGTAAAGACTTTAACCAGGTGCAGCATTTAGTTTAGGTGTTGTAAAATCCTTTAGCAAGGTAGATCTAAAGATCTTGATACTCCTAACAAGGTAAGCTATCAGAAATAGCTAAACATGTAGCTCTAACCGAGCAACCTTTATTATTGCAGTAGTGAAGTTGTGGGTGTCATCCCCACCACAGTTTTTCTCTCTAACCAAGAGTTTCTGCGTAACCAAAATACATGTGTTATGGAGTGAATCATGTATGATTGTTATTTATTTGTTTTAGCATTATATTATGTTTCAGCTATATTCAGCTTATCCTTAACAATAAAGTTATTGTCAGAGAAAAGTTTTGAAGTATTGGTTCACCCCTCCCCTCTCAGTACATTAGCTTTCTATATTGGGCCTAACAACTGGTATTAGAGCTTCAATCTTGGAAAAGGGTTTAACATCCTAAAGAGAAAGATCTTATCAATGGAAGGCTATAAACAATCTCAGAGAATTGTGTATCTGCAAGAAGAATTGGATCATGCTAATCAAGTGATTGTAGACATGCAGAGACAAATGCAAAAATCATTGAAAGTCAAAAGAAGGTTATCTAATGATTTACAGGACTCACAAGAGTTGGTGGAACAAATTGAGACATCATCTGAGAATAGTATATCTGAAGAGACAGAAGAAATGATTGGAGTATTGAAAGAAAAGAACAAAGCACTGACTGATCAACTAAAAGCAATGAAAAGAGAACATGAGCATTTCAGCACACAGATGACTGAAAATCTTGATACATTGAGGACAGCCGAGGATAAATTAAGAGATCTAGAAAGAGAAAAACAACAGCTTGAAGCATTAGTATCTGAAAGGAATGATGAAATCACAAGGTTGACTAAAATTCAACAAAATCTGTCAGATCAATTGGGTTATGCACATCATGAAGCAAATCTGAAAGATAATGAGAATCAAGCATTGAAACTTTAAGTATCAAGGTTGTTTTTTCTGAGCAAGGTTCATGATGATTTCATGTGGTTAGAGGAACAACCATTCAAAATCACCAAGGAAATCATTCACTTGATAACCGGATACCCTATCTTCGACCATGCCTGAGCTTAGAAGATGATATCATAGAAAGATTTGATCACTTTAACCGGAGTTGAATCTGATTGCAGAGGTCTAAAATTGAACAATGTTATAGACCCTAAGCTAAAGTTCGCAATTAGAGTCATAGGTTATTGTTTCTTTCAATCGGCAAGGGAAAACAGTGTACCATGTGTAGCTATTGATTTAGCATATAAAATTGTGAAGAAGGGAATGCAGATTGACCTATGCGAAGTATTGTTGAAAAATCTGTTTGAAAATCTCAACACCATAAGGAATCCAAAGAAGAACAACTCGGCAAATACACTGAAGTTTGGATCACTTTTGGTATGCATGTTTTTCTATTTTGAGAAATTCTTTCCATCAGTCGGTAAAGTAGTTTGGGAGCTACACCGACCAATCACTAATCAAATCAATGACTTTATCAAACGACTAGGTGATAATTTCAATGATATTATGGATGATTACTTTAGCAAATTTCAGGAAAAGATGCATAATAAGCACCGAATACCACCTTAGTTAGTGGAGAAATACAAAGAAGAAATATGTTTTGAAGTGGACACCAACTATTGCTATGGCAATGCGGTAGAACCAAGAACTCAATCTTTGCCGCCTATGGGTTATGAGATTGACTTTGACATTACACAACAGTAGATAGATGCCTATCTTGCACTGCCAAAGCATGCTACCAAGCTCAGATATGGTACATATGAAGAGGTCAAAGAAAAAGTGAAAATGAGCATAGTTGTACCGAAGGCAACAATAAAAGCTACAAAGATGATCAAAGCCTTGACTGAAAAATTTGGAGAAGGTTCTACCTCCACTCCTGCCAAAAGTCAACTACTTGCAATTGAGGAAGAATCTGAAGCTCATGAAGCTGCTATTACATTGAGCACTGAGTTGCCAAAAGGCAAAATTTTGAAGAGGAAGAAATAGGACACATCACAGGTATCACCGACTCCTCCAGTAAAGCGACCTAATACTAGATCATCTGCAATGTCACCGAGTAAGAAGCAGAAAACTGTTGAACTACCTAAGGTCACAAGGACTTACAAGAAAATGTCTCAGAAACTCATTTTGAGCAAAGAGTCAAGTGACACAGAGTCTGAAGACGTTAGCAAATTTCAGATTTTTAAGAGTACAAAGGAAATTGTGCATAGTGTTGAAAATTTTTGTTCAAATTTGAAACAATATGGTGGATTTGGAGCATTCAGATATGTCAAATATGACTCTAGAACTGAAGATGAGAAGAGAAAAGTAGAAGAGGTAGTTGTATGCACACTTCTCAAATTTTGAACAGTTACTTTGGAAGTTACTGGATTTCTTCCAAAAACATTGTATTCACATATTGACACTAGGTGGCAATATGCTATGGATTCGGAAAAATAGCTTAGAGAAAGAGTTTTGGTACATCTCTTTCCGGACATGTCGGTAGAAGACATAAAGAAACATTTGAAAAATTCTAAAAACAAATTTCAAGTAAAGCAAAGAGCCCTGAAAATGATGAATGGACTTTACCTAGAAGTTGAAAATGAAACTAAAGTCACGTGGCAAGAAATTTTCAGAATCAAGAGTGCAGATGAGCAGCAAAGTGAAGTTGAAATTGTTGATATTACCGAGCAAGATCCTATGTCCACTCTACAACTTGATGAAAATGTCATGGACACTGATGCACAGGAACAAGAAATGATAGAAGGAAATGTCTATGCCAAACTGGTATCTAGTGAATAAGTTTTGGAACAAGTCAAATCCTATCCTCCGGTAACTCACCTAGTTTCAAATGAGACTCCTCAAGACACTGAACAAGGCAAAGAGGGTCAACAATCTACAAAAGGAGAAGCTACTTCTTAGGCCACAGGGGAACAAACTTCTCAAGCACCTACAAGCACATAAACTATTGCCGCCGAGTCCACAAGCACAGAACTACCGAAGTACTTAACAGAGGCTACAGGAACTGACAAAAGTGTTGCCTCTACCGAGCAACCTACCGAGGATGATAAAGCCTCCAAAGACATTGTACTAGTTCAACCACTGAAAACCTCATCCT
The DNA here is from genome assembly GCF_030272615.1 of Cryptomeria japonica. Classification (NCBI taxonomy): domain Eukaryota; kingdom Viridiplantae; phylum Streptophyta; class Pinopsida; order Cupressales; family Cupressaceae; genus Cryptomeria; species Cryptomeria japonica. The sequence goes on along the minus strand of NW_026728967.1, from coordinate 336,275 downwards.
CCAAAGACAAGAAAATCAAGAAGCATAGCTTCAAGATAGATTTGTCTAAACCCATTGTGTTACCAAATGTAGACTTATCTAAATTAAAAGGGCAAGTACTTATTGAATTCAGAGAACTATGCAAAGCCAAAGTAGAGCAAGAGAAACAAATGGCTATACAAAAGAAAAATAGAGTACTTCAGAAGGTGAAAGCACTATTAGCAGAAATGCTACCTGAAGCTACAGTGATAAAAGATGCAGCCATCCATGTGCAACTGGATGAACTCCTCACCAAATTAGAAGCATCAGGAGTAGATGCATCTGAGTACCTAAGAAAATTGAAGGACAAAGAGCTCACTGCCAACATGATTGAAGAAGTACAGAAAGCCATTGCGGTCGGTAAAGTTAAGCTTGTCAACCTCATTGTTGAGTTGTCCCCTCAACTCAAACATATTCTTTATTTATTTCAAAAGCTCTGTAAATTCTCTTTTTTAATTAAAGATATCAAGCATAAAACCGAAGTTATAGAACAAGAGATCACCGGTCTCTCCAATAACTTGACCATTGAGCCAAATTCTATTCACAATTTCTACACCAAATTGCAAAATCTTATGGCTCAACAATTGGAACTGAGGAATGAAGAACACAAAATAAGGATGGACATTATGACTCTTCAAACCTTATTCATTCCACACTTGTCCTCCATCCAAGAACAGATCAAAAAGGCTACCTCTTTATCCACTCAGCAAGAGGGAAGAACTTTAGATGGTCTGATTTCACTGCTAGCTGATATTATAGCTCATAATTCACTCATGGATAATGTCAAGGATGCACTCTCTACCGCTCTCACTGATGCAAGAACAAAGTACAAATCCATTTTTAACCAGTTGCCTCCATCGAATGGTAACTATTTTTGTTGTTTGTCAAAAAGGGGGAGTATAGCATACTATATGTATATACCGAGCAGATCAGAGTATCAACTAGTACAGGTAATTTTGACAGGGGGAGCAGTGATCAAAGAGCAAAGAACAAATGCAGTGAACACAGAACATTGATCACCGAGCATGCAAAATCAAAATTATGTACAGTATATTGATAAGGGGAGTATATCTGAGTATACTATTTATTGACTATTGTATATACTGTCAACTTAGTCAAAATTTTGTTAGTATATAGATTTTTGAGTTATGACTTTGAAAGGAGTTTTGTCAAACATTTCAAAACTAATGTCAAAAGAGGAGATTGTTACTATTTACTAAGTTGTCAATAGTTTTATATCCAAAGTCATACTCTATTTGGTTAATACTACCAGAACATTTAGTCGGTAAGCACTAAAGTAGTCGGTTATAGAAGAAAGAAGTCACAAAGTTTAGTATTCATTGAGCTATCTACCGAGTAACATTCTATGTCTACCGAGGAGCAAAGAAGGTATACCAAGTAACCTGAACCGAGTGAAACGTGTTACCAGATTCATTGAACCTAGACACATGTGTGGAAACGTGTTACAAGATTGAGGAACAAAGAACCGTTATCACATAGGAAATTGCACTTCTAGATTGTGTATGATTTTGAGGACATCTATCCAATGAAATAATTTCTAGGGTTATTCATTCGATGAATCATGTTTGTAAGATCGAAGCATGAACAGGTAACCATCCTAAGAGATCTATTTATATACAGAATGATTTGAGGATAAAAAAAAAGGAGAACAAAATAGGAGACATATGTGATAGTTGAGTTGAAAGGATTATCAAGAGAAAGCACAATGTGTTGTGATTATTATGACTGATAGAGATATTCAGAGGTCACCGAGAGAGTCTTCAGAATACAGTTAAGGGACAAAGTAAATAGAAGGGTTTACCGAGTTGATTTGTCAATTACCGAGGTATGCTATGAGCAAGGTAATTTCATATTGAGCACATAGAGTCTGCTATAACATTTCAGATGTAAAGTTGCAGATATTTGTAAAGATTTTATTGAATTATTTTGAGTTGTAATAGAAACCTTTAACAAGGAAAAAGACTCTAACAAAGTCTGTAAATTGTAAAGCCTTTAACCAGGTGCAACATTTAGTTTAAGTGTTGTAAAATCCTTTAGCAAGGTAGATCTAAAGATCTTGATACTCCTAACAGGGTAAGCTATCAGAAATAGCTAAACATGTAACTCTAATTGAGCAACCTTTATTAGTGCAGTAGTGAAGTTGTGGGTGTCATCCCTACCGCAGTTTTTCTCTCTAACCAAGAGTTTCTGCGTAACCAAAATACATGTGTTATGGAGTGAATCATGTATGATTGTTATTTATTTGTTTTAGCATTATATTATGTTTCAGCTATATTCAGTTTATGCTTAACAATAAAGTTATTGTTGGAGAAAAGTTTTGAAGTACTGATTCACCCCTCCCCTCTCAGTACATTAGCTTTCCATATTGGGCCTAACACTAATATGTATACCTTGTTACTTTATCTTGACATGTCTATTGCTTGGTTGATTTCCCTTTAGGGTCAACTAGGAGATATGGTGTATTGGTTAAGTCTCTTCCACCTTGTTTCATAGGCCATGAGGTCAAATCTCTCTGGCTTCTTATTTTGCTAAGTCACAGTTTGGTTATTGGATTTAGTGCATGATTGGATTATTCATTTTATTAAGAATCTAATTGAGTAATTAATCTATTTAATCTAATTTATTGATATTTAATTGAGCTTCATTTATTGTTTAGTTATTTAGATTGTTTGATTTATTGTTGAGATGACTTTTATTTATTGATTTTAATTTAATTATTTATTTGAGTTCTATTTATTTCATTTTATTTATTTATTGGTGTTATTATGAATAATGATAATTAATTATAAATTATTGCATGGGGATTATTTAATTAAAATATGGAATATTATTTGCAAATAATATTATTTCTACCTACCATTTAATTATGAGGAGATAAATGCATTTCCTAATTTATTGTCATTCCTATAATATAGTAATTGAGTTTTGATTTATTTTACATACCCTTATTTTTTATTGGTCATCTTGATTGAGTAGGTAAGAAATATATAATTATATTATGTATTTTCTTGAACTTTGCAATAGTATGTATGATATATGGTTTATGGAGTTTTCCTATTAGTGGGAAAAACTATAGTCTATAATCTAATTTTTCTATTTATTTTGGCTTGCTGGTTTGGGCATGGATTAATCATCCAGCAGATGATTGCAAAAAAATTTTGAATTTGGATTGAAGGTGGGATTTGGATTTGGATTTGTGAAGGCTTGGTAATTTTAGATTTCATCTTCAACTTTTGGTTTGCAAATTGCAGGTTGGTGGCTTCTCTCTTCTGCATTTTATTTCCAGAAAATATTGCCTTCTCCGTGTCTACAAATTGAATTTGATTACTCTTGGGGTTTGTTTTGATTGTGGAAATGATTTGTCTCGATGTATTTCAATTTGTGTGTGCAAGTTTGGGAATGGGGGATATGCAGATTCGATTCTATGTCTTCATTATGCTTTATGTGATTTCACCGTGACTTGCATATTTGAGAACAAACCTTTAGGAAGCATTTGCAGTTATGTTTGGGTTCCTTTTAGGTTCTTATGTGACTTTTGTATGTTGTTTTGGATGGTTTCGTAATCTCCCCTTGTTTGAATCTGTTTTGGTGTCTTTCTCTTGTTATGTGAGGGTGGATTCTTTGTGACTACATTGTGAGTGTGCGAACACTTTCTTCCACTTGTTTTGGCTGCATCTAGTCCCTACCTAACTTTCTTGATCCTCCTATTGTTGGTTGATACATTTCTCTCTCTCCCTTATGGTTTTATCTCTTTTTACCTCAAATTATGCTCAGTAGGAGAGAGGATTTCTTCAACAACTTTTACCAATGAGTATGCAGTGAATGTTTTAGTTGTCCTTGTTGTTTTTTGGATGTCCCGGACCACATGTGTGTAGTATGAGGGTCATTTTGCACCCTTGAGTCTTCCTGAGACCCCTCCTAAGCCTTATGCCTCAGTATTGGGTTGTTTTTATGCAAATTTACCAGAAACGCTATGGAAACACCCAAGAGAACTATAGTATGTACCAAGGGTGCTATGGGACATACTAGAAATTCCACCATGCTCCCCAAGAACACCATTGTTCATACTAGATGTGCTGATAAACATGTCATGGGTGCTAAGGTCCTGATTTGCAGATGCAAGCCTAGAGACCAGAAATGCCATCCTAGAGACCAAAAGTACTGGAATACCTACCAAAATACTGACATACCTACCAGAAACACTAACATACATACTAGGCACACCATCCCAGGAACTAGGGGTGCTGAGCTGTCCTGAGGGTCTTCGAAAGTCAGTTTTTAACCTATTTGAGCGTAGTTTTGGTTTGTGTGATTACTATAGAGACCTGTGCACTATGTATTGACATTTTCAAATTTTATTGTGATTTATTTTGATCTCTTATGATGTTTCATGTTCTCTGGTAAGAGGGTTCATGTCTTACCATTGAGGTGTTTTCTATGCGATTTGACACTCCGACGAGAGGAACAATGCCTTGTTGTTGAGGGATTGATTATATGACTCTAGTGGGATGTGTTATGCCTCACTATTGAGGATTTGATGTTATTTGGGTCTCTTTTATTTTTTTTCATTCATGATTGGCTTATCTTTGATGTTGCATTTGTGAAGGCCTCCTTCTTTGAGTTTGATTCATGAATCCATATTGCTCAGTTTGTGCTTAGTTTGTTGAGATTGTTATTGTATATTCTTGGGCCTTCATGATGATGTTATGTGTTCATTGGATATATATTTCACCCTATGGTAATGGTCCATGGTAGGGAGAGTGGGCTCTTGCATGTGTGGACTAGGGTCTTGAGCATTAGGCCTCTAGGAGGGGGTCTAGACTTATTGGAACCACATGAAGAGTTTGTTGTAATTGTAGGTGATAACTTAAACAATTGATTAGTGGGGCTTGGGTATTAGGAATTCACTAAAAAAGATAATAATTGATTGTGTTCCCCTCCTCATAGCCCTAGAAGCGTGTATGCTCAGGATGAGCTTGGGAAGACTGTTGTAGTGGTAAACCAATCTCCCTTGAATGTCTCCAAGGTTGAGATGGTTCCACATGTCTATCAGGGTGAGGCTTTGCCCCTTCTATGGTGAGGATAGCATGTGATGACACTCTTTCCCTACATATTTCCATTGTCCATATGCCTTGCTTTATCGATTATGCCTTTGGAGGGTCTATCGATGATTTCAAACTTATGTTGCAGCTTGGCGTTGTGATCTCTTGTTGGAGTCTTGTTGATTCTTGATGTATCCTTTGGCTGGTAGGTGTAAACTTAGGTCATGAGTGTGAGTTGGAAAATTTATCATCTTCTAGCACGGGGGATGGTTCCTTGATTGGTTCCACATCATCAGGTGGTTGATTTCCTTCTTCCATTCGGATACTCTCCGTGGTTTTGCGTGCGTGGAATGAATTCTTCATGAGATTGCACTTCGGAGATGATTTTCTACGTGCATGGAAAGAAGATATTGTATCATGTTATTTTGATTATGTAAAGAGATTATGCACCTTTCTAATAGGTATCTATATGTAAATGAAATAAGACATGATATAGAGATTAGAAAGAATGCTCTAATGTTTCCTTGATGTATAGAATGATTATTATGTAAAATGAGTTTATGGATTCTATGTGAATGTGAAATGGAATAGTTATACATATTTGGGTTGTATCATGCAATGGAATTGAATTATGTTATGCCTTAGAATGAATGATGGAAGGAATAGAATAGTTGCATTGATACTTGAGTAATTAGGAGTTTATGAGGAATGAATGGTTAAATGTAACTTATGTTGCTTTCTTAAGAGATTACTAAGTGAAATAATATGCATATGTGATAGTATTGATTTAGATGCATGAAAAGCAAATGGTTAGAGGATTTGAGAATATGATCTTCTAGGTAGATGAATCTTATGATAGAATGTCATTAGTAGTAACGTTAAGATATCCTAGGGAATAGATGTGTTGTAAGAGTATATTTGGAATATGCTAATGTTAGAAGATTTAATCTTCTTGTGTAGTATAGTTTAATGGTGTTTTTACATGATGATATATGTGTTCTTGCATTTGGATAATGTTGTATTGATGTATATTAATGTTGGAATAATGTAATGATTTTTTTTTTAAAAAAAAAATTCTCCACTTGATTAGTAGATTTTAGATTATTTGTCTAGGGTATTTTGGCCGGCATTACACAGAGCACATTTCCACCCTACCACGAAGTAGTTATACTTCCTCAAAATCTTTTATGACACAAAAGATACCCATCCCAACACAAGAAAGACTAGCAATGTGATACTGGAAAAACAATAAAGACACATATCTCAATATTCAATATCGTGAAACATATTCTAATTGACATCTTCCATAAAAAAAAATTCACAATGCTTGTCCAATATGCATATAATCTATGACCTGGCATATCTCACTAATAGTCAAATAAATAACTAATACTCAAAGTTTTTATGAATCAACACCTATTATGTTATTCTAGATCCATTCAATATGTGACTACCTCAACTATAGCTATACATTATCTAATAGAGAATATATATAACTCATTGTCCACCAAGTGTCAATATGAGACTTACAAGTAGTTTTCAAATGATGAGATTTGATGTTCATGATGTTTTCATAAAAAATCTATAACCTTCACTTGAAAAGTTCAACGTAAAATGTTAGCCATATCCTTTCTATGTCTTTCAAGTTCTAAGGATATAATACTTATATATTGATAATTGTTCTATATACACTATTCTAATAGAGAATTCTTTTGGACATATCATAATATTTCTTTATCATTGTTTCACTCTACAATAAGTTTATACAAAAGTGAAACAATGTAACTTGTTGAGTTAAAGAAATGTGCAACAAAACAACTTATAGTAGGCTTCTTCTTTAAAGAGTGAACAAATGTAAGATTACATCTAAATATGCTTATACTTTTAGGAAATCTTTCAATTTAAATAACTCTAGATGGTTAAGATCTAAGGATATTGCCTAATCTATTTTACATTAGGAGTCTATCTTGTTGTCCGTTATTTAAGTTGATAGACTAAGTCTATCATATATTGACATACAAAAGATTGACATTTTCACTATCATGCAATAGATTTCAATTAAATAACTATACAATGTATTCTCAAATTAATAAATTACAACTATATTTATCAATCAATTTTAATCTTTAAACTCCTATTAAATTCATCACATGCATATATTATTGAATACTGCATGTAAATGTGGAAACATAGACAATATGGATATGTTGTCAAGGTTTTCTCGTACACCAAATCCATATATAATCTTTGTTAAGAATGCCATCTTTTTTTTCCCAAACATGACCATATATAAAGTGCATGATTTACTAGTTCTCCTTCTTGACTTCATGTCAACTCAACTATTTAAGCACCCTTTATTCTTAACTTCCTCTCAATAAAATACGATAGCTTTCTTAATAAATTCCTAAACTTAGCTTTTAATTTATGCTTAAGAAAAAAATAGTAAATAATCATTATTAAAAGAACTTTTAAAAAATTCATGATAATTTAGTTTTAAATAAAGATAATCTTTACTTTAATTTTGAAAGAACTGAACATGTTATTTTAATGAATTCCTTTACTTTTAGTTTAATATTATATTTTATTTTTTTTCTTTTTTTTCCCCCCCTAGTAATTACTTTTCCTTATTAGAAAATATAATATGAATTCTATTTTTAGTTTCTAAATAATATTAATATATTAATTATTAATATAATTTCTCATTTATTAAATTTAAAATTTTAAGAAAAAGAAAATCGATAAATATATTAATTTATAATATTAAAAAATCATATATAATAAATTTAATTATTAAACAAGAATTTTAAAAATAATAAGAATCATGTCACATTGATTTCAGGTGTTCAAGTCATGTGATTGGTGATAGAGAAAAGTTTATTAACCTTTAGAAATATGTTGGTCGATTAGTTAAGGTTGCAAGAGAAAAAATTGCACCTATTTGTTGAAAAAGAAGCATCTCTATTGATGGTGAGGATAAAACTAATGATGTTTATTACATTAAAGGTCTAAGACAATAACCTACTGTGTGAGTCAAATGTGTAGCAAAATTTATAAGGTTATATTTCACGAGTCTAGATGTGAAACCAAAAAAGGAAGTTTCAAAAGATTAGTTGCAAAAAGTACAATGACTAATTGCAATGTTTATGATGTGAAGGAAAATAATGGAGGTAATTATTTTGTAGTGCCTCTTCATGCCTTGCATTTGAGACTTGTAATGCCTCTTCATGCCTTGCATTTGAGACTTGTTACTTTGACTTGTTGGACTATGTTTTGACTCTTTACGTGTGGTTTATTTCAGTGTTCTGTGTTTATGAATACATTCATGTGATTCATGTTATTGGTCGTTTTTGTGATGCTTATGTTTCAGAATATGATTATTGTTATATTCCATTTGAAATAAAAATATTGGTGTTCATAAGGGTTTACTAATGACATGAATTATATTGGTGATTTATTATGGTGTTGCATGTGATGCTAATCCATGTTTGGATGCCATTATTTGATGATTGATTATTGATGATATTGATGCTTATGGATTTTATGTGTAGAATAGATCTTTATTGTATTGTTTGCTTGGGGTAGGGTGAAAGGAATGATTTTGTATTACTCATTCATGAGCTCCATACGATGCCATGATTTCCTTTTACTATATATATATATATATATATATATATATATATATATGTATATGTATATGTATATGTATATGTATATGTATATGTATATGTATATGTATATGTATATGTATATGTATATGTATATGTATATGTATATGTATATGTATATGTATATGTGTGTGTGTATGTGTATCTGTGTATGTGTATCTGTATATGTATGTATGTATGTATGTATTATATGTATGTATGTTTGTATGTTTGTATACAATATGTTTTTGGTGTAAGATTTCAAGTACTAGACATCGACTCCACCTGGTTCCATAGGTTTGAGCGTGTCTTTACAATTCCCAATGGTGGTAAAAGGAGATAGTAAAAGGCCCAAAATGTATCTAGCCCTAGCCATTGTCCTAATTTAGGGACAATTACCTAGTTTTCATTTTATCCTATCAAATTTGTCATGTGAACAATATTTGATTACCCAATTGTCAATGGTTAGTCTTGTTTTGATGTTGGCACTATTTTATAATTTATTTGAGTGTGATGGATTTTATGTAATTATTAATATAAATTATAGCATATGCCTTGTATATTAAATTAATAATTAATTAATGATTATTGTGGCTTTAAATGTAATTTTGCTTTAATAAATATATTTTAATATTGGATAATATTTAATAAATGATCTATTAAGAAGATTTATTATTTAAATGATTTATGATGTATTGATTATTATTTATTATTATTGTGCAAGTTGAATATCTTATTATATTATTGTTCTTTGAGGTGGAACTAAATGTATTTTCTTGGTGGAACTGGTTGTCCTATATTTTTATGGATAATTGTATTTAAATTAAAACTAGTTATTTATTGTGAGAATTATTAATTAGTCATAGAAATTCATTATTATTATTTATTGTTTATTATTTTAAAATGATTTACTATTTGTGGTTACTATTATTGAATGATTTATTGTTTATTTTTTTCTTATTATATTATTAGATTAATATTTTATTACCTAGTTAAGTGGGTGTAACCACTAGTTCTATTTTAGTGGATTATTGTATTTTAATAGAAATTAATTAATTATTATTTCTTGGTTGCCAAGAAACAGTTATTTATTTTTAGGGGATTTGTAATTGGTGATTTAATATTTATTTATTCTTTTTGAGTGATTTATTATTTTTAAATGATTTATCATTTATTATTTTATTATTTTATGAATTATTGTTTAATGAAGATTTTATTTTGGGAATTAATTTAATATTCTTTATTTATTTAATAATTTTACGTTCAGGGTTTTGCTTTTCTTTGTGATCTCTATTTAGGTAATTAAGTTTTATTTATTATGTTTGCATGAGAGTTAATGGTGTTGTGACTATTGTAGTCACATAAATCTGTCCAGCTTAATAAAATGAATATTTGCTATTTATTTGATTAAAAATACACTAGCCATAAGTTAATTAAATTAATATTTAATTAATTCATCTTCAAACATTCTTCTATTAATTAAATTAATTATTCAATTTATTTTAATTAATTCATTACATCAAACTCACAATCAATTAAATGAATAAATCAGATTTATTCAATTTAATCCCCTTTCCTCTTTTAAATAAATTAAATAAAACATTTATTTAAATCATTTATCCCCCCCCCCCCAACTTGCATTTTCCTACAAATGTAACTTGCACCTATTTATTGAAATAAATAAATTTTATTTTAATAAAAATCTTATTTTCCCTCACCCATCAAACCCACTTGCAATCCTAACCCCTTCTAGATTCTTCTAAGCCCTTCCTAATTAACCTAATCCATCCCCTAATTATTGTCACATTCCTAAGAAACTTGGAGTCACTTCTCAAAGACCTCAAAGTCTTTGAAAAACATTTATTGCTTTGTGTGTTCAACAATTTAACCTCTAAAGTCTTTCAAACCACTTATGGCTCTTACATGACCATTTATGGTTAACCCCTAACTCAAACCTCATGTGACTCATGTGTCTCCTCAAGCATTTATTGCTTTGACCATGTTATCCCTTTTACCTTTGCACAAGAGTTTATCCATTGGATAAAAGCTTTATTCTTTGAATAAAGAATTTATTCACTCAACCAAGCCTTGACCTTACCTCCCAAGTTAACCCTCAAGTCATGTCAAGCATTTAATGCTTCTTCCCTCTCCTATCAACCCCTCTCATGTTGACACTTGTCATCCTAGGATTGGGTTGAAAGCCCTCACATGGATTGAATATCATTCAATCCTGACCCTTGTTGAGATTACTCAATCTCAACCATCCATTGCTCCATTTTCCCTATAAATAGAGCCCATTTCTTCATAATCCAAATCCTGAAAACTTGTATGCATTTAATCTATAGTCAATTTTAGAGAGCATTTTAGCATAAAATCACATATATTATCATTTTGGACTAAAATAAATCTTAGTTCATTTCATAGGTTCTCATATCTAGTTTATTTTACACTTGCATAGCATAAGTTTGTAATCATCTACAATCTTGAACCTCCATAACCATCCATAGTGCAAAAAGCTGCTGAGAGCTACACTAATTTGGTACTTGGAGAGGAGAGAAACAAAGGAGAAGGAACTAAGAGCATGATAGAAGGCATTTGGAGATGCGGCGTTATACTTGTTTCCCTAGTTAATTACTTTAGCATGTTTCTAGTATCTCTTTTGATATGCCTGCTTAGATTAGTTTTTGGTTGAATAACACTAACGATTTCTTGTGTTTTTGTGTGTTATACAACCATAGGTTCCAGTCTAGCCTTTTTCATATTTTGCAGAGCATCATTTGGTGAACCCGACGTGAATCGAAACACCCAACAACAAATTTTTGTTTAAAAAATAACTATTTGACTGTTTAGCTTGACACAAAGGTTGCGCTTTGGTGCTTTTGATCTTGTTTTAGCGCTATTGCAATTTGATGTTCTAGCGCTATTGTATTTACAATAGCGCTATTGTATTTACAATAGCGCTATTGTATTTACAATAGCGCTACTGTCTCAAATTTAGCACTTTTGCCCATATATTAGTGCTTTTGAGGTTTAAGTAGCACTTTAGAACATGTTTTTGTTGTTAGAATTTTCACTTTAGCGCTTTGTCTTTGTTTGGCATGTTTGTGTTAAGTAGCACTTCTGTTTGTACACAGAGTAATGCTATTGTAAAAAAGGCCATGTAACCGATAAAATAAATTTTCTTAGGCTTGTAGAAGCCCACCATAGGTTCGGATTTTCCTAACCATTCATTTCTTGTGCATGTTTTAAACTAACTTCTTTTGTTGTTCAAAGTTAAAATTTTTATTTGGTGCTCTAAAATTGAACAAACACAAACTTCATTTCTTGCAATTTAGGATAAATCTTGTTTTAGTGCTCTAAAATTGAACAAACACAAACTTCATTTCTTACAAGTTAGGGTCAATCTTGTTTTGGTGCTCTAAATTGAACAACACAAACTTCATTTCTTGCAAGTTAGGATCAATCTTGTTTTGGTGCTCTAAAATTGAACAACACAAACTTCATTTCTTGCAAGTTAGGATACACTCTATTTTTGGTGCTTAAAACAAGACAAGACAAATTTCATTTTATTGTATCAAAATTAAAGCAAAACTCACAACCAACACTTCAATTTTTGGTGCAAATAAAAAGAACAATCAATTTATCTTATTTTGCAAAATGATTTACTTCATGCAAACATGTTTTTCATTAAGTTGACCAGGATTTTCAAATTCTAGTTTACTCAAACATATTGCCTTTGAAGTTAAAAAGAACACCATGATTGTTGGAGCAACATCTCCAAATAGATAGAAAATCATTGCAATGACGAGTTAAAAAGAACAAGTGCATTTCGTGTTTGGCACACTTGTGCAAAAGAGTTTGTCTAGTGGTCTACTTCTAACACACACTATCCTCTCCCTTGGCTCTCGTGGTCCCAGGTGCAAGAGAAAAGTGTTAGTAACACTCAAACTTTAATCTTTTTAAGAGACACCTGCCAAGGGATCGATCACTCTTGGGAACGACCTCGCACGGTAAATCCTTTGAGTTGCTATAGAAATAAGGTGAGAGCAAAAGCTGCAACCTTAGGTATAGTTGCTCCTATAGTGTAACTCGTTGAAAGGACAAATGGGCCCCACCACAAGTTACAAGGCTCTTAAGTGAGTCACTGCAGAATGAACTTATGTCTAAAAACATCAAACATTACTAAACACCTTTAAGTAGTAGCCCACTCATTCTATTGATTGAGGATATTTGTGAAACGTTTAGTGCAAGAGCATAGATGGTTTTGCTCCCAAGATACTCACCATACATATTTCCTTGAGTAGAAACATAGCTTTTTGAAAGGTTATTCATAGCCTGATAAAAGTGGTGACTCCCCCATCATAGGGATCATCTATTTGTTATGATTGTGCAAGACTTAGTATATCACATCCTTACCTGCCATGACGGGATTCATAAGGTATGTAGTACCAAAGTTGATGAAATATCAAGATGTGGGTTGAAATTATCACAACTGGCCATTTGACCTTAGGGATAAAAAGTGTTTGAAGTGTCTTCATTTTGTGTCAGACCAGTACAAATTGAGCCGACTTGAGGATTTGGAAAACACCTAAAATACATTTAAAGGAAAGGGTCATAAAAATCCAAAGATTGGGTTGATCTAGACCCACACTTACTTGTGCCTTTTGAGGCAACATTCTTGTGTTTGTGTGCTTGCTTTGTTTTCTTGTCAAAGAAACATCAAAAATCAGTTCCAAAAACAAAGTGATTCATCTAACATAAACATTTTCAAAATACCAACAAAGATAAAAAACAAAGAGCAATAGTACCAAAATTATATGACCATTCTTCACATCTTGAGAAAGAAGAATCTTCATCAACATGTCAACTTGAAAAGAAGACCATTAAGCTCAAAAGCTTTAATTAGAAGGAGGAAATTATTCTATCTTAATAGACAAGTCTTTGTCTCTAATAGAGCCTTCTTGCATCACATGTGTCTTTATATTCAAGGGAAATCAAACGAATTTGATCAAGAGTCATTGAACCACAGAGCTTTTATGCAATATAGAGCTTTGAGTTATCACAAAAACAAAGGAGGCAAGATCAACCCTGACTTCTCTCTAGACATTTGTATCACATACAACGTAGCTCGAGAATGACCACCAACCCCCGAAAGGGAAGAAGAGGAGTTTGTTCCTTATGTAACACAAAGTTTCTATTAAAGTTAAAACATCTCATCCACTACCCCATTCACACATCATCTCAATCCATTTCAACTCTCCAAAACATCAAGAGGTTTTTATCCTAAAGTTCTCTTTAGATATTGCTTGAATCAAACACAATTCATCACTTTTTAGAGTGTCTCGACATCTAGGATAAACTCATCCTAAAAGAGGCATTTCTATACGGGTTAAAACTAGTCTTTGAGTGAATCCTCTCATTACTAGGTAGTTGAATCTGTAACACATCTTAGTTCCCTCTAAACCTTATCACATCCAACTTTGTCAATCAATCACAACAAGCAATTCAAGAAAGGACTTTGGTAATATCTACCTTTAGTGTTAGAGATTCATATACAAAATACTCCACCAAACATAAATCTCTCATTTCATCAACAACTCATCATCATTTTCACCCAACTTCAACAAAAACTTGTGAACAAAATGGCTCATACTAGATCCAGAACTAGACAAATAGAAATTGAGGAAGAAGACAAGGAAAACATCAATGAATTCCAAGAAGCTCTTGGAGGAAACATATCTGAGAAAAATCCAAGTACTACTCCTACGGCAATAGAAAGGGCACAACACAACCCTCTCTTTAATAGACTTTTTGATGAAATACTCAAGAGCAATGCTGATGCTCACTTATTGAGACTTGCTCAAGAGGGCGCCAAACTACCCTCATACTTTGATGTTGCACAACTAAGACAAGCATCAGAATGCCAAAGTTGTAATGAGGATGAAAGAGGACAAGATCCCATCAGATACAACCTTCATCAAGGTAATCCACCACCTCCTCCTCCTCCTAATGACATAGACATGCTATGACAACAAGTCAAAAATCTTGCCCAACAACTTTGCAATGGCATGAAAACAAACCAGTTTTCACTTGATGATATTTGTCCCTATCCCTTTGATAGGAATCTTCATATGCCACCTTTTCTGTGAGGGTTTGAAACACCCAATTTTGAAAAGTATAGAGGAAAAGGAGATCCTCGTGATCATGTTAGAGAATTCCATTCAGTATGCCTAGAAGTGGCATACGAGGATACGTACCTAATGTGACTCTTTCCCTAGAGTTTGGGAGGAACAACCACATCATGGTTTTCCCAATTATCAAGTGGCATTAGGACCTTTGAAGAATTAATCCAGAAATTCCTATCGCATTACTCACACAACATTGAATGGGATATCACAATGGGTGATCTATGTAACACTAAACAAAAACTAGGTGAGCTATTTTCGGTCTTTCTGCAATGATGACGTCAAATGTCTAGCAGACGTTCACTTCAATTACAAGAACGAGAATTAGTGGAAATATTTATTTCCAACTTAAATGATGAAATGGAATTTCACCTAGACCTCAAAGATGTTGAGAAAAATGGTGTCTCAACCTTGCATTTATGCGAGGTTACTATTTATAGTAAGTTTTCATTTGAGCACGAAATGGTGCGAAACTCTCCCTGAAGCTTCTGGTTGGCTAGATAAGCATTCTGGTAAAGTTTCATTACAAGGTCACAACTAGTTTTGAAGATATTAAAGTTTTCATCTTGGAGGGGTGCAATAAAATGTTTAAACTTAATTTTGGGGACTTTAGAGGCTTCGAAATGCCCTGAAAAGTGGCTGTAACCGGCGAAGCAAGTTACGAGGTGATAGAGCACTTCACGAGCTTTCTGGCGCTTCAAACGGTTCGTCAATCGGACACCCGGTTCTCAAGTTATGGCCTCCGGAAGTTTGTACTCCTGAAATAGGAAAAATAATTTGTATCGGATACATAAATGAGCTGTAAAAGGGAGCGACACGTGTTGATGTATGCTTTAACATGTCATAGAAGGGAGATAAGGTCGGCTACACCTTATTGGGTGGTTTTAGCCCATGGTTTTGTAATACCATTTGACGGTTTCTTGTATTGTATCTCCTATTTATGAGGTGTGAGAGATAGAGGTTGTGTGTAAGAGTCTTATGGCTATTGAGTTGCCTCTGAATCTCTGATTAGTGGTACTCCTGCGAAGAGCTTGCTCTGCAAGTATTTTGTAATCTATTTTTGATTGCTGAATAAAATATTGAGCTGCTTTTGGAGGGTGGGGTTTTTCTCCCGAAAGGGTTTTCCCCACGTAAATCACTGTGTTGTGGTATGAATGCTATTATATCTATTTCTATTTTCTGTAACTGTTGTACTGATCTGAAAAAGTTTTGCATTACCCTCCTCTCAAGGTTAGTGTAGGAAGTTGTTTCCGCTACTTAACTTCCTTACAAGTGGTATCAGAGCTTGATCACCTTTGGTTTCAATTGTGGGTAGTTGGGTTTTTTGAACTAATCCAGATTTGAGTGGGAGCTTGTGCAGAAGACACTTTTTGATCTTGTTGCAGGAATATTCAGATGGTGAGTTCGTCAGGGAGAATAGAGGTGGAGAAATTTAATGCAAGTAATTTTGAGATGTGGAAGCTGAAGATGGAAGATCTGCTAATAGATCGAGATCTTTGGGATGCTGTTGATGCGAATGTCCAAAGGCCCTCAGATCCTACTGCGGCAGCTCAGTATAATGTTGTGGACCGAAAAGCCAAGGGTCTAATCAGACTGTGCCTGGCAGACTCTGTTCTAATCAATGTCCATGAAGAAAACTCTGCAAAGAAACTATGGACTAAGCTTGGTGAGATGTATCAAGTGAAATCTTTATTAAATCAAATTTTCTTAAGAAAGAAATTGTATTCCTTGAAGATGGAAGAGGGTGGACGAATTGCAGACCACCTAGAAGCATTCAATATGTTGGTGGCTCAATTAGTATCCATCGGTGTTAAGATGGACGAGGAGGAGAAATGTCAGATCTTGCTTTGCTCTTTGCCTGATTCGTGGGATTCTCTTGTTATGGCTATCGGTAGTACTTCTGTTGTTTTGAAATCTAAAGACGTGGTGGGTGCCCTACTCGGTGAAGAGATGCGAAGGAAGGTATCCATCAGTTCAAAGGAAGCCCTAACCATTCGTGGAAGACCTAAGGAGAAAGGCAAGAAGAATGAGAAGCGCGGCAAGTCCAAATCCAAAGGGAGATCGAAATCTCCTGGAAAGTCCAAAGTCATTTGCTGGAATTGCGGTAAACCGGGTCACATCCGTAAGGACTGCAAAGAAGAAAAGAAGAAGAAAAAGAAAAAGTTCGATTCTGATTCTGAGTCCGACAAGGAAGATGGCGATGCATTTATTGCGGCTTTGGCAACTCATGCAGGTAATGATGCCTGGCTAATTGACTTAGGTGCATCTTTTCATATGACTTCCAATAGAAATTGGTTTTCTGAATATGAAGGATTTAATGGAGGTAAGGTGTACTTGGGTGATGATTCACCTCTAGACATTGTTGGTCGAGGTAAAGTTAGAATCAGGTTTTCTGATGGTAGAATAAAAAGGATTAATGGTGTGTTGCATATCCCTGGATTAAAACGAAACATGTTATCTGTGAGCAAACTGATAGATGCGGGTGTGCAGGTAGTCTTTTCTGAAACAGGATGTAAGATGCTTAAGGGTGCTATGGTAGTTGCTAGAGGTGTCAGGTTTGGCACTTTGTATAAGCTTGAAGCATACACTGTTGAGTGTAATAGCACTTCTGTAAAAAGTAAATCTGCGGATACTTCACTGAAAAATTTGAAGGTTTCACCTTCAGCAGATGGAAATGGTTTTTGGGTACCTAAGGGTGCTCTTTCATCTGAAGCAAAGTTACCTACAGAGAAGACTATGTTATGGCACCAGAGACTTGGCCACATTGGAGAAAAGGGTCTAAGGACCTTGAAAAATAAAAATCTTGTTGAAGGTTTGAATGATTGTAATCTTGACTTTGATTTCTGTGAGCATTGCATTTATGGAAAACAAAACCGCGTTCAGTTTTACTCGAGTTCTCATAAAACTTGTGGTGTTTTGGATCTTATCCATTCTGATGTGTTTGGTCCAGTAGATGTCTCTTCGATTGGAAAATCCACATATTATGTTTCATTTATTGATGATTTTAGTAGAAGGATATGGGTATATTTTCTAAAGAGTAAATCTGAAGTTTTTAGTCATTTTAAAGAATTTAAAGCAATGGTTGAGTTGCAGACTGGAAAGAAAATAAAATGTTTGAGAACTGATAATGGCGGTGAGTTTTTCTCTAATGATTTTGATAGATTCTGTAAAGACTGTGGAATTAACAGGCAGAAGACAACTCCGTATTCTCCACAGCAGAATGGAGTTGCAGAAAGAATGAACAGGACACTGATGGAGAAGGCTAGGAGTATGTTGAGTGGTGCTGGTCTCGAACAAAAGTTTTGGGCTAAAGCTGTTGCCACTGCTTGCTACCTGATTAACAGGTCTCCTACATCAGCTCTTGTTGATAAAACGCCTATGGAAGTGTGGTCAGGTCACAAGCCTTCATTGAGACATCTTAGAGTTTTTGGTTGCGAGGCATATGCACATGTGCCAAAGGAGAAGCGAACAAAGTTGGAGAACAAGGCTGTGAAATGTATCTTCATCGGGTATAGTTATGGTGTGAAAGGATACAAGCTTTGGGACCCTGTTGCACAAAAGGTAATTCACAGTAGAAGTGTTATTTTTAGAGAAATTAAGTCTCCTTCTATTACATTGCAGCCAAAACAGACTAAAAAAGAAGATGTGATTCAACTTCCTTCTACACCTGAAAGAGTTGAATCGAGACCCCTATATAGGCAAGAATTTGAGGAGAGCTCGTCTAGCTCTGAATCTTCAGAAGAGGAGGAAGAACCTCCAACTCAGCTTGTTCGAAGGTCTACAAGACATAGACAACCACCTGAAAGGTATTCACCTAATGATTGGAGATGTATTTTTGCTCTGAATACTAGTGTGGATGAACCAAAATCTGTAGAAGAGGCATTAGGTATGAATGATGCAGAATCCTGGAAGATTGCTATGGAGGAAGAAATGGCAGCTTTGAAAAAGAATGATACATGGGATCTTGTACCATTGCCTGAAGGACGAAAACCTGTTGGTTGTAAATGGGTGTTCAAGAAAAAGATTGGTTCAGATGGAAGCATTGAGAAGTATAAAGCAAGGTTGGTTGCAAAAGGCTACTCTCAGGTTGAAGGTGTTGATTACGGTGAGATATTTTCTCTTGTTGCAAAAATGATGTCCATTAGATTTTTGCTTTCTATTGCTACTGCTTATGATTTAGAGGTTGAGCAAATGGATGTGAAAACTGCTTTCCTTCATGGTGATTTGGAGGAAGATATTTATATGACACAGCCAGAGCATTATGTGGTGAAAGGCAAAAGTAATTTGGTCTGTAAATTGAAGAAATCTTTGTATGGCCTCAAACAAAGTCCTAGGATGTGGTACCAGAAATTTGATACATATGTGTTGAGTTTGGGATTTGAACGTTCTAAATCAGATCACTGTGTTTATTATAAATCTTATGGTGATCATTTCTTATTCATTGCATTGTATGTTGATGATATGTTATTCATTGGTAAAGGGAAAGGTATGATTTCAGAACTGAAGTCTCAGCTCGCTGCTAAATTTGAAATGAAAGATCTTGGTGCAGCAAAGCACATTCTTGGGATGGAAATTAGAAGAGATAGGGTGAACAGAAAGCTATGGCTAGGCCAGAGTAAGTATGTGAATTCAGTGTTACAGAGGTTCAACATGCAGAATTGTAGACCATTGAGTGCTCCTTTTACAGTTGGAATGAAACTATCTATTTCAGATTGTCCTACATCCCCATTGGAGATGGAAGACATGAGCAGAGTGCCTTACCAAAGTGCGGTTGGAAGCTTGATGTATGCTATGGTCTGCACTAGACCAGACATTGCCCAAGCAATGGGAGTACTTTCTAGATATATGTCTAATCCTGGTAGAGTTCATTGGGATGCAGTCAAAAGAGTCTTCAGATATTTGAAGGGTACTTCAGAGTATTCTTTGTGTTATCATGGTAATTCAGTTGGAGACATGACTTCCCTTGATATCCATGGTTATGTGGATTCAGATTGGGCAGGTGATATTGATAGCAGAAGATCCACCAGTGCTTATGTGTTTACTTTGTTTGGTGGTGCAATTAGTTGGATGAGTAAGCGACAGGCTGTGGTTGCTTTATCCACTACTGAAGCAGAGTATATGGCAGCTACTCATGCTTGTAAAGAGGCCATTTGGCTTAAGAGATTGTGTTTGGATAATGGAATAAAACAAGGTACAGTGACAGTTTACTGTGATAGTCAGAGTGCAATTAGCCTAGCTAAGAACCCGACATTTCATGCCCGGACCAAACATATTGATGTTCAGTATCATTTTGTTAGAGATATGGTCGAAGATGGTAGGGTGAAGCTGGTTAAGGTGGAAAATTTGATGAATGTTGCAGATGCTTTAACTAAGGCTGTGAGCACAGAGAAGTTCAGATGGTGTTCAGAGTCTATGGGCCTTGTGGCCCCTAGCAATTGATTCATTGTGTTGACATTCCCTTCTGCTCCTGCAAGGTGTTTGACAAGTGGGAGATTTGTTGAGAAAAATGGTGTCTCAACCTTGCATTTATGCGAGGTTACTATTTATAGTAAGTTTTCATTTGAGCACGAAATGGTGCGAAACTCTCCCTGAAGCTTCTGGTTGGCTAGATAAGCATTCCGGTAAAGTTTCGTTACAAGGTCACAGCTAGTTTTGAAGATATTAAAGTTTTCATCTTGGAGGGGTGCAATAAAATGTTTAAACTTAATTTTGGGGACTTTAGAGGCTCCAAAACGCCCTGAAAAGTGGCCGTAACCAGCAAAGCGGGTTACGAGGTGATAGAGCACTTCGCGAGCTTTCCAGCGCTTCAAACGGTTCGTCAATCGGACACCCGGTTCTCAAGTTATGGCCTCCGGAAGTTTGTACTCCTAAAATAGGAAAAATAATTTGTATCGGATACATAAATGAGCTGTAAAAGGGAGCGACACGTGTTGATGTATGCTTTAACATGTCATAGAAGGGAGATAAGGTTGGCTACACCTTATTGGGTGGTTTTAGCCCATTGTTTTGTAATACCGTTTGACGGTTTCTTGTATTGTATCTCCTATTTATGAGGTGTGAGAGATAGAGGTTGTGTGTAAGAGTCTTATGGCTATTGAGTTGCCTCTGAATCTTTGATTAGTGGTACTCCTACGAAGAGCTTGCTCTGCAAGTATTTTGTAATCTGTTTTTGATTGCTGAATAAAATATTGAGCTGCTTTTGGAGGGTGGGGTTTTTCTCCCGAAAGGGTTTTCCCCACGTAAATCACTGTGTTGTGGTATGAATGCTATTATATCTATTTCTATTTTCTGTAACTGTTGTACTGATATGAAAAAGTTTTGCATTACCCTCCTCTCAAGGTTAGTGTAGGAAGTTGTTTCGGCTACTTAACTTCCTTACAAAAGACACAGATTCCTTCAATGACATGATCACAAAAGGTTTAAAGTGTGAGTGGGTGCTCATCAAAAAAGGGCTAATCAAAATCTACAATGAGCCAAAAGATAGCCCTCGCCCACGCCTCAATAGTGACAAACCAAACTTTTGGAACAAAAATAAAAATATCATCAATGACGGGGTTGTGGATGCTAGAACTATCAAAAGTGCACAACCTGTGGTTCAGTTTGCTGGACAGAACCCCCCACCCAAGAATAACACAGTGGTTCCTCCAAATCAAGGCTGCATCACATCTCAAGACGAACCCAGATAGCGTCAACAAAATTTTAAGCCAAAACGAACATACACTCCCTTAGGGGAACCCATCGAAACAGTGTTGTGTCAGTTGGTTTCTCCAAATCAAGTAACCTTACCCAAAACATCAAATTATGAACCTCAAGTCAAGCCCGCATGGTGGAGAGATACTGAACACTGCGATTTCCATCAAGGAAAAGGACACAAAACAAGCAATTATCATAGATTAAAAGATCTTATTCAAGATCTTATTGACTGAGGTGATATTGAAATCGAAGGACACGACCCAAAGACATCAAACAATGATCATCTGATGTTCAAAAATCCACTTCCATCACTAGATCAAAGGGGTCCTTCTACTTCCAGGAGAAACACTGATACTACTGATTATACGCAAGCCGCATATAATTACACTGTAAATCACCTGTATGATGCCAGTGAACAAATTGCCACTATTACCATAAAAAATCCACCCATTTTCGATTGCAATGTTGTTACACGTCACGACAAGGTTACCATAAAAGCAGCTTCACAAGGTACCACATCAATCCCAAAGCAGTATAACCTTGCAGATCAATTAGATAAAATGCCCGCACTGATATCCATATTAGAGCTATTGTGCCTATCTCCATCTCATAAAACAATCTTGGATCAAGCTCTCCAAGAGGCATCAGTCCCTGCTAACTTGAATATAGATCAGTTCCAAGCCATGGTTGGAAGTCTAAAATCATCCCCTTGTCTCACTTTTTCCAAAAGTGACAATACATCCTTTTGGCAACCACATAACGCCTCACTCCACATTGAAGGATTTATCAACCAGCATAGGATCAAGTGAGTCTTGATCGATAATGGAGCAGGCCTGAATATTTATACACTACAACTAGTCACTGCATTGGGATATGCAATTGAATCAGTGGATCCCTGCAAGAAGATCACAATCAAAGCTTATGATGATGCAGAGCGTTCATCCAAAGGAGCAGTGGTGCTACCAATCCGAGTGGCCCTAGTGGTGAAGCACATCATATGTCAGGTTTTGGACCTTCCTCTACCATATAATTTTTTGCTAGGAAGACCTTGGATACATGCCATGCAAGCCATTCCATCCGCTTACCATCAGTGTATCAAGTTCCCACATAATGGTGTGGAAATTACAATCCTGGGAGATGCAAACCCCTTTGCATATTGTCATAACATAAATCATCAACTAGAGATTACTGTTCCCAACAATAGAGAAGCCATCTTGTCCACCTCATATGTAAGTCCAACCTCTCTTTCTAGTTCAAACACTACAATATCCAAGCAAGAGAAGCTCACAATGAAAATAGTAGAGGAAGGTCCTGAAGAATACAATCTAGGCCAGCTCTTTTGTGTTGGACAAATTCCCACTTCTCCAAGAACTCATGGTAAACCTCAGTAGGTACTTCATACACCAGCAGTCACACTAGCATGCACTTTGATGCCTTTCATCCTTGGAAAGAGTCAAGAAGAAGAGACCAGAGATGAGGAATTAGCAGAATGGATCTATAAAGATCCTATTACCACAGACATCCCACAAGCTAAGCTTCCCACAGATCAATATGGAAAGGGCCTGCTCATTATGCAAAGAGTGGGTTATGATGGCCAAAGTGCTTTGGGACTTTGCAAGCAAGGTTGACATAAGCCACTGCCAACAGAAATGAAGCCTAAAGATAACACAGGCTTAGGCTTTCAAAAGGAGATCTTTCCTAAACTCAGATTCAAAGGGAAACCCAACAAACCACTATATCATCTTATTACAAAGAGGTCACCTTTGATTATCAAAGCAGCACCACCCATCACTCCACCAATCAAAACAACAACCCCATCAACAGTGGTAACAACATCAAAAGAACCAATAGAAGCAATAGCCACTATATCCGAATTTCCAGCAGTATCAACATCACTGGCACTTCCAGCAGAAGCAGCAAAGTCAACAACACCAATACTTCCTATATCAGATTCATCGATCTCCATCATTCTTCCTGCAACACCAATCGTTACATCTACAATGGTACATCAGCCGATCACACCTGCAGTATTTAACTCGAAAGATATCCTAGTATGTTATAGGAACCAGATCCTAGAAAGTGACTTAGAAACTGACTCACATGAGTGGGAATTTGATTCAGTACACCTTGACACTTCAGATGAGGAAGACACCTCACTATCTCCACCCCACAAAGACATCCCTGTTTATGGAGAAGTGTGGATAACAACCTCTTGGGTTCTTGAACTGGAAACATCTTCCACAGACCCTACGTCACATCCTGTGCCCGATTCTGACAGGGAGAGTACCATTGATGACCTTGCTCATAATGTCTTAGCCCTCACTGAAACATCTCACGAACTTAACCTAATCGATGAGGTAATTCCCATTATCCATCCTAAGCTCATCAAATGGAACCAACCTAATCCCCCATGCCTTGACCACTTCCAAAATGATGAGATGATCATTAACTTCTTGGAATTGCAGGATAACATACCAAGCGAGGATCATAAAGCTAGATTCGCCATAGAACTTGATAGTGCAACATACTTTAGGTCAGATGCCAAACCTTTCAGCTACAAAAATATAATAATAAAACATGGATCTTCTCGTGAAAAGCACACTGTGGCACTGTTTGATCCCACAAAAGTAAAAAGAAAGAGCGAATCCAATGGTGAAAACCTCTCTGAGGTGCCTGAGGATGAAAGGTTTGACATTCTCCCCTCTAGTACACAACAGGAAAGATCAACGATTCTGATTGAGGAAACCAAAGAATACAATGTGGGGACTCCTAAAACGCCTCACCACATACATCTGGCATCTCTTTTAACACCAGAGAAGCAACCCAAGTTTGTCGAATTCTTCCAGAAATGCCAGATCAACTTTGCATGGTCATATGCAGACATGCCTAGTCTTGATCCTGACTTAGTCATGCATCACCTCATAGTGGTAGAAGGAGATAAGCTTGTCAAGTAGAAGCTTCACAAGATGCATCCCCAGATTGCAGTACTCGTCAAAGTGGAACTTAAGAAACTTCTGGATGTTGGTTTCATAAGACCAATTGATTATGTAGATTGGATCTCCAATATTGTGCCTGTCGGTAAACCAAATGGGGGCATCCGTATCTGCACTGACTTCAGAGATCTGAACAAAGCATGTCCTAAGGATGACTTCCCCTACCCAACATTGACATCATAGTGGACCTAACAGTAGGACATGCCATGCTTTCACTCATGGATGGCTTTTCAGGGTACAATCAGATAAAAATCGCACCAGAGGATCAGCATAAGATGACTTTCACATGTCCATGGGGAACATACTACTGGAATGTAATGCATTTTGGTCTCAAGAATGCAGGAGTGACCTATCAAAGGGCAATGACCACTATCTTCCATGATATGATGCATACCATAATGGAAGATTATGTTGATCACTTGCTAGCAAAATCACTCACAAGAGAAGGTCATCTAGACATATTAGAGAAAATCTTTGATAGACTAGAAAAATATCATGTTCAACTCAACCCAAAGAAATGTGTCTTTGGAGTAACCTCAAGGAAGCTTCTAGGATACATTTTCTCTAGCAAAGGCATTGAGGTCGACCCAGGAAAGGTCAAAGCAATCATGGACATGCCACCTCCAAAGAACATCAGTCAGCTAAGGACATTACAAGGGCAGCTACAATCCATCCGAAGATTCATTGCACAACTGGTAGATAAGTGCCATCCTTTTACACACCTGCTACACAAGAACATCCACTTTCAATGGGATACCAAATGTCAGCAAGCATTCTAGATGCTTAAAGACTATCTCATGAATACATCATTGCTGATCTCACCAGATCTGAGTAAGCCTTTATTGCTCTATATTTTAGCTACTACTACAACATTAGGAGTGCTATTGGCTCAACATAATGCAGAAGGGAAAGAGTATGCTATATACTACATCTCTCACACACTGGTTGGCTATGAACTCAACTACACACCTATTGAGCAAGCTTGCCTAGCAGAGATCTTGGCATCAACAAAACTGAGGCACTATCTATTGAAACATAAGGTTCAACTCATTGCTAAGGTCGATCCTCTAAAGTACTTACTTAGCAAAGCAGCATTGACTGGTCGATTGGCCAAATGGGTGATGATTCTAAGTGAATTCGACATTGAATATGTGGACCGTAAGGCTATCAAAGGGCAAGTTATTGCAGATCAGTTGGCCGATGCACCACTCATAGGCGATCATCCTCTCATTTCCAATTTTTCAGATGAAGAGATATTCATGATCACAAAAGCACAACCATGGAAGCTATACTTTGATGGTTCATACACTAGGCATGGCTTAGGGGCAGGCATTCTCTTTATCACCCCTCAAGGGGATAGCATCCCGAAGTCTTACAGACTCACATTTACATGCACAAACATTATAGCAGAATATGAGGCCTTGATCACAGGACTTAGGCTTGCCATATAATGGAAATTGAAAAAGTTACAGATATATGGCGACTCTCAACTGGTCATCCGACAAGTAACAGATGAATATCAAACCAAGGATGAAAAACTCATGTCATACAAACAAATGGTGGACAATCTAAAGGCATCATTTACTACTATCACCTTTGAGCAGATACCTAGAGATCAGAATCAAGCCACTGATGCTATGGCTACCATTGCATCTCTCCTAGATCTTCCACAAAATTTAACACGTTACGAGTTCTTGGTAGAACAGCTTTGGATTCCTGCTTATGATATCCCCAAATCCGAGATGATATGTTTCCTTGTTGGTTCTGAATCCCCATGGTACGGTGAATTCTATACCTACCTCCATGATCACACACTTCCTCCTGACCAATCAAATAACCAACGTAAAACTTTCATTGGCCAAACCGCCCGATATACCATTATTGCTGAAACTCTATACCAACACAGTCTTGATAGTACTCTCCTTCGATGTTTGGAACAAGATGAGATAACAAAGGCCTTAGAAGAGGTACATGAAGGAATTTGTGGAACCCATGCAAGCAGTCCTTCACTAGCCAAGAAACTCATGTGCATTGGATACTATTGGCCATCTATGGAAAAAGACTCCTACTACTTTGTCAGAAAGTGCAAGAAATGCCAAGTTCATGGCGACCTGATACATGCACCAGCACAAGAATTGTAACCAATCACAAGACCATGGCCCTTTTGTTAATGGGGACTTGACCTTGTGGGTAAAATCCATCCATCTTCATCAAACGACCACAAATTCATTATTACCGCCACCAAATACTTCACCAAGTGGATCAAAGCTATTCCACTTAACCAAGTCACCGACAAGCAGATTGCCTCATTTATCCTCAATTACATCATTTTCCGGTATGGTGTACCCATGTCCATCGTCACAGATAACGGGCTTCCTTTCAAAAATTAGGATGTCCGTGAACTCTGTGAGAAGTTTCACATCCAACACTGCTTTTCCACTCCCTATTACCCACAAGGCAATGGTCAGGCCGAAGCATCAAATAAAAACATATTGAGAATCCTCAAGAAGAAAGTCAATGATGCTGGCCATGATGGGCATGTTCAACTCAATCCAACACTATGGGCATATCGAACTAGCATTCGAACCCCTACAGGGGCAACTCCTTACTCATTGGTTTATGGTGCATAAGCTATCTTACCTATTGAGGTCAAGATACCATCTCTACGGGTTTCCTTTCATAATCTGA
This sequence comes from Cryptomeria japonica, assembly GCF_030272615.1. Classification (NCBI taxonomy): domain Eukaryota; kingdom Viridiplantae; phylum Streptophyta; class Pinopsida; order Cupressales; family Cupressaceae; genus Cryptomeria; species Cryptomeria japonica. The sequence continues at coordinate 308,991 of NW_026728967.1, read as the reverse complement.
TAGATGATGAAGCATACAAAGTATCACATCTTCAAGACTTGGAACTACTTGATGAGAAATGACAAGCTGCATACAACCTCCTCAAAGCCTATCAGCAGTGCATGAGCAGAAGCTATAATCATCAGGTTAGACCTCATAAATTTGAGGTAGGTAATCTTGTTCTCTGAGAAAATCCTCATAGCCAACCAAATAGAGAACATCAAGGAAAGTTTGAATCGAACTGGCTGGGTCCATATGTTATCACTGTTGTATTTGGGTCTGGGGCATATCAGTTGGCTACTTTAGAAGGAGAACCGCTAGTAGATCTGATCAACATCATGCATCTCAAACAGTTTTATACCTAAAGCTATACAGAGCATCAGGGTCCCATACATATTGGAAAAACACCAAAAACATTTTAAAAAATGTCGTAAAGAAAATACAAAGACATCAAAATAGTAAAGAAAAATCCAAACGGTGAACAAACACTCCGGTGGCACCTTGGGTAAGTGTGATGGTGAAAACCTAGCAAACAGGCACCACTCGTAAAGGCTATGAATTCATTGTCTTTCAAGCTTGTTGTGATCACATTCATTACATACACACATCCATCCATCCACACCATGGCTTGTTATTGATCTGCAATCCAAGAAAGTACTTCATGCATATTGCATCCCGCTTTTTCATAGTCATGTCTAAAACTGGGGGCAATTCCCTTAACCCATTGATGGAAGTGGATTCGGCATTAATTGTGATTCATTGGGTTCTTCATTCAAAATTGTCTCACAAAATCCAAAAACATTGGAAAACAATTACAAAATATCAAAAACATTCAAAAACTATCTCACAACATCCAAAAACATCATAAAACATAAAAAAACAAAAACAAAAACATGGAAACACATTGTATATACTCATCCAAGCAGATACCAGAACAAACATTGTGCACAATTAAAAATGATGATCACTTATCAAAATGACCAAACAACCAACATCAACACACAAAACTGTCTTAAACAAGGTTGCATCCTTCCTTACCAAAACAAAGACAAGATGACATTTTCTTTGACAAGAAAATCTTGTTTAAGCTATCAAATACTTGGTTAATTTGTAGGTTATTCATTCATTTATATATATCAGGTTCCTACGCTACTCCAGGATATCCGCAAGTGATTAGAAAGGTCGTGCTGGTTCCTAAAAGCATTGTTTATATGTCTTCTGTGAATTATTTCTGATGAAATTTTGGGTCATGTACTAATGGTGTCTACGTGGGAAGTTCACTAAGTCACATGATCATATGCAAAATACAGTCATAGATCACTACAACTTGCTGACTACAGCGTATACCTCGACCATATGAGCATGAACCATTATCGACGGTCCATATTCTTTATTCTTTATACATGTTGTTTGCTTGCAGGTACAATGCTCCATCTTTTGTTCCTACTACCTCATCCACGCTCGATAAGGTTTTATCTCTTATTACAATATGAACTTGTCTCAGGATATGATCAGTTCAAGATCAAGGAGGACGATCCAAGTCATGCATGAAAGGAGATGATCCTTGTCTGTTCCACAAGCAATACTCAGCTCAACTTGACCCATTATATCTAGTTGTTTGTATTAACTTGCTATATCAAAATCCATGTAAGCAATACTTAGGTCATCTTGAATCATTATGTCAAGTTGCTTGTATTTTCTTACAACATTTTAAAGCTCAATGATGAAAATAAAGCACTATGGATCGTCATTCCATCTCATCTATTTATATTGCATTCTGTTGCATGTCATCCATCCATTTAAAAATTCATTATTCATATGCATGATTTTTGTGCAAGTGTGAGCAATATTTTCATAAGAGGTTATATGACAATTGAGTTGGTCTTGGATACAATCATGACAGAGTTCTCTGATACATCATCAGTACATCATGCAAAGTTTAAAACCTTGCATTCATCTATCATAACCACATCATCATTTCATTACATTTAGTTGCATTTGCATTAGCCTAATTCATTATCATGTACTTGCATATAGCTTTATTGAAATTTTTAGCCATTCATTAGCATGCATTTAATATCATTTAGTTGCATTTACTACATATAGTTCATTCTCAATTACTTGCATTTAGTATCATTTTATCATTTCATCATTGCACACTCATGACATTTAGATTCATTTATATGATAAGATTGTCCTTATTTGCATTTACTACCATGATTAGCCATTACGGATGCATTCATTTAGTACCATTTAAAATTCATTTAGAACACATTCCTTTTAATTGCGTTAAAGTGCAGTTACTCATTACCCATAAGTTGCATTATCATTTCACTTCATATTTATCATTTCGATCATAACATAAAACCATTTGTATTAAACATTGGTTTATACATATGCATTCATTTAGAAATCATCATTTAAACATTTGTACTTTACATTTGTTTATCCATATCACATTCATTTAAAAACATTTAGATGCATTTAAATAAATCATTTATTTTAACACCTCACATCAACATCATTGCATATCATCATTTTATCATCAATTCACTATAAAGTACAAGATACTATCTATATCATCATATGCATACATAATCATCATGGCATTACATACATAAGACATTACATCTACAAATCATGCATATCAACCTACATCCATATGTTAGCATCACAATCATAAAGTATGCATATAGACATCATGTAAGCATACATCATCGTGAAACACATATATAAGAATCATCTCATCAATACATACATATAAAGTACAAATATCCATCTAAGCATAAATCATCAGATCATCATCCTGCATAAAAACCCATACATATCAACATGCATATCATCACAAAAATATGGGATCTCCTCATCTATATCATATCATATCGCCAAAAACATACATGTATCAGAGTATAATAAAGTCCAAAATATCAGCTACCAAGAGCCATCCAAGATATAGTCCAACATGAAAAATATAACATGAATACAAAATGCTCTCTTAGATGCCACTCTGACCAGATGCTGCACCACTATCACCACCTGTTCCCCCGCTAGCCCCTATATTACCTACTCTATCTCTTCATGGAGGACCCATCACACCCCTGCTAGCCCCTGCATCCCCTAATCTATCTCTCTGTGGAGGACCCATCACACCTGCAGTGCTTTGCAACCTCTGTGATCACTCTGATCTCACCTACCACATCTGGTAATAGCTAAGTGCCCATCAACTAGATGGTACCACCTACTCATATAAACCCCGCCAATACTCTATCTCCACCTGTGCTCGCCGAATCTCCCTCATCACCTCCCTAGTAGGGCCCTGTGCTCCTACTCCAACCTAGACTCTCTTGTTCAGCTCTACTAATCTCTCCACTACCTGATCCCTCTCCCGCAGCACTACGGTCAACTCTGATTCTCGAGCAAATAGCTACACATGCCCAGCGGCCACCTCTGCCTCCAAATCCTCCATGCGAGTTTGCAAATATACTATCATATGGTCCCGCAGATCCCCACCTATAGCTCCCTCCCCCATATCCATAGGTGCCTCTCCAGTGGCTACCTCTCCAGTAGCTCCCTCATCTATATCCATAGGAACCTGTCCCTCCCCAACATCCCTCCTACCTAGTCTCATGCCTCCCTCTATCAAAGGTCCCTAAGATAATCGCAATGGCTACCCACCTCTCCCCCTCCACTGTAAGCATCTAGCACCCCCTCCTCCACCTCCTTCATCACCACATCCACCATCCCCAACACCACCATCCCCTCTCCCTAGTCCACCTACTCTATGACCTCCTATCCTCCTCCGTCTTCGTCCCCTATCCTCCTCAAACTCTAGCATCGACTCTGCTAGATCTGATATCCGTGGAATTGGATGTGTTGCCATATATTGTGTATACTCCTCCGATACCCCTACATCTACTATCCTCGCCCGCATATCCCATGGTCTCACCTGTAGCATCCAAAACTCTACTGATGCCTGGTCATAAGGTAATACTAGCCCCCATGCGTACCTCTCTCAGACCACCTGTGCATACACTCCTAAACCACTAGGCAATCCCTGTCTCTGCCCAAACTGTCACAACACTCTACCAGGCAACTGCCTCTCCACATGGTAGGATGTCCTACCAATGAGGAATCGGGTCATGAACACATATGATAATGCCTCTGTATCATCCTCCCAAGGCTCACACTCAAGATATAGTCTCTAGATCATTGTATCTAGATCATCCAGTGCCCGCCGCCACCACTCTAACTTCCCCAGGTGGGGCTGACTCATCATATGTCTCTACATATATACATATGGCTAGCCGACTGCCCAAAATCTCAGACTAACTAGTCAGGTAACTGGTAGGTGCTCCCACACCCAAATATGCAGTAGCATGACTCCCACTGCCAATGAGCCCCTCCCTCGGTATGCTACATCATGAAGCTCCTGATATAAGTGCGCTAGCACGCACGGTCCCCATACAAACCGGGTCCCCTTTATCATCATCTACTCAATCACCTAACCAAAACCAACAACAAGTCCATGTGATCATCGATCTGGGCACAGTAGTCCCCCAACAATCCCTGATAGCACTACTGGTAATGGCTCATACAAGGCGGCTATGTCCTCCCAGACTATCGAACCATCATCAATATAGACATCCTCATCAAAAAATCTATACACTGCTGCTGTCCCCCAAGCTCTGTCATACGTCACCAACTCACCTCGAATGGGAATATGCAGGATGCGCCATACATCCTCCAGTGTGCTAGCCATCTCCCCCTATACCAAGTGAAACGTGCATGTCTCACTATGCCACCGCTCTGCCAATGCTGTAATCAAACTGTGATTCATCCGAATCACGGGCATATACATCACATCGTACATGCCAGTCACTGCAATGTAATCCACCTCGGCCTCTGTCAACCGATCGCGCAGCCCCTATGTGGTAGGATGCCTCTCGCACAACTGTAAGATGCGTAGATCCTTCTACACAAGTGCATCAACCATCATCATCAGTTGTTTTGTTTCAAGCTTTCTTAAGTTTAAACCTAGACTATCAACAGATACTTTTATCAAGTATCTTTGGGTCTCAACAGGTAAGAAATGGTTCAAATGACCTAAATCTCATCAGGGCTGCTATGGTTCAAAGCAACTCTCACCTCATCTCTCCATCCATCTATCATTGGCATTGGGAGATTTTTATTCACATAAACTAGGGCATCTATTTTCCTGCACAAAAGTGCTATCTTCTAACAAAAGCGCTAATACCTTAACAAAAGCGCTCAATAAACTATGCAAAAGCGCTTAAACAACAATAATGCTATACTAACTCTACCATAGTGCTACTTCATCTCAAACGCGCTAATTCAACTGCTCAATAGGGCTACCCAAGCAAAAAAGCTATTTTAACTACACAAAAGTGCTACCTAACAACAATAGCGCTCAAATGACTACTCCATAGCGCTAAAAACCCAAAAGCACTCAAACAACTCTACAATAGCACCACTGTTGACACAAGCACTAAAATCACTATACAATAGCGCCATTGTAGCACAATAGCGCTAATTCATTTAACAAAAGCGCCAAAACAAATCTCTAGCACTCTTGTGTCGACTCAACTTGGACTCAACAAAAAAATGTCAAAAATGCATAAAATTCAAAAATTCAAATTCACATACCACTGGTCCGTAGTCATCTGGCTACTGGAATCAATGGACTCACTCTAATCGGTGTTGTGCTATGGGAACCAACATCCTGATTGTTCCTTTCTCTTCCAAAAAGTCGTTATCAAAGCTAAGATTTTAGTATGGACGCGAATGCAAATGAGCCTATTTTCACCCCTTTCTCCCGATATAAACCTCTCGTCGTAACCCTAATTTTCCCCCGCTCACCTCTATGGTCCCCGTGCACTTCTCGAGCCTCCCATTTCTCCATTTTATCTCTGATTTCTTCCATTCTTTCACCAGTATTGCTAATTTGTTCTCTTCTACCACCCTACCAATTTTCATTCTTTTTCGAGAGATCGCCCAATTTTTCAAAAATTTTCAGCCCATCTCTCAAGGGGGCATACCACCCACTAAATTAACATTTATGAGACATTTTTTCACACTTATTTTTCTTTCTTTGAAACGACGCGATAAACCGCACCGTCTCAAAGAGGGGCAAATGTAGTCACATAAATCTATCTAGCCTAATTAAATGAATATTTTCTATTTATTTGATTAAAAATTCACTAGCCATCAATTAATTAAATTGATATTTAATTAATTCATCTTCAAACATTCATCTATTAATTAAATAAATTATTCAATTTATTTTAATTAATTCACTACATCAAACTCACAATCAATTAAATGAATAAATTATATTTATTCAATTTAATCCCCTTTCCTCTTTTAATAAATTAAATAAAACATTTATTTAAATCATTTACCCCCCCACTTGCATTTTTCTACAAATGCAACTTGCACCTATTTATTAAAATAAATGAATTTTATTTAAATAAAAATCTTATTTTCCCTCACCCATCAAACCCACTTGCAATCCTAACCCCTTCTAGATTCTTCTAAGCCCTTCCTAATTAACCTAATCCATCCCCTAATTATTGTCACATTCCTAAGCAACTTGGAGTCACTTCTCAAAGACCTCAAAGTCTTTGAAAAGCATTTATTTCTTTGTGTGTTCAACAATTTAGCCTCTAAAGTCTTCCAAACCACTTATGGCTCTTACATGACCATTTATGGTTAACCGCTAACTCAACCCTCATGTGACTCATGTGTCTCCTCAAGCATTTATTGCTTTGACCATGGTTATCCCTTTTACCTTTGCACAAGAGTTTATCCATTGGATAAAAGCTTTAATCTTTGAATAAAGAATTTATTCACTCAACCAAACCTTGACCTTACCTCCCAAGTTAACCCTCAGGTCATGTCAATCATTTAATGCTTCTTCCCTCTGCTCTCAACCCTTCTCATGTTGACACTTGTCATCTTGGGATTGGGTTGAAAGCCCTCACATGGATTGAATATCATTCAATCCTGACCCTTGTTGAGATTACTCAATCTCAACCATCCATTGCTCCATTTTTCCTATAAATAGAGCCCATTTCTTCATAATCCAAATCCTGAAAACTTGTATGCATTTAATCTATAGTCAATTTTAGAGAGCATTTTAGCATAAAATCACATATATTATCATTTTGGACTAAAATTAATCTTAATTCATTTCATAGCTTCTCATATCTAGTTTATTTTACACTTGCATAACATAAGTTTGTAATCATCTACAATCTTGAACCTCCATAAGCATCCATAGTGCAAAAAACTGCTGAGAGCTACACTAATTTGGAACTTGGAGAGGAGAGGAACAAAGGAGAAGGAACTAAGAGCATGCTAGAAGGCATTTGGAGATGCCTCATTATACTTGTTTCCCTAGTTAATTACTTTAGGATGTTTCTAGTATCTCTTTTGATATGCCTACTTAGATTAGTTTTTAGTTGAATAACACTAATGATTTCTTGTGTTTTTATGTGTTATACAACCACAAGTTCCAGTCTAACCTTTTTCGTATTTTGCAGAGCATCAATTATTATTATTTTACCTTTTGAAGTTTTGGAGAGATGAAAATTGTATTGCAACTTTGTGAAGAAAGTTTAAAGATTGAATTTGAGGTTAGGATTCACAAGTTTCAATTATTTTTAAGTTTCTTCAAGGTGTGATTTGAATTTGCTCAATCTTGTTTGGTTTCTATTTCAAAGGCTTTTTGTGTTCAGAATTCGTCATCAAAATTCTCTTTCTCTTTCTTTCTTTTCATAGGTTTTCAAGTAGGTATCTATTTCCCTTGTTGATTTTAGTTAATTCTTACAATTTTGAAATTACAAATGATTATTAGGGGGTTTTGGGACGCTGTTTGGATTGCATTTATTATATGAGATTAAGTTCTTATTCATGATTTGTAAAGATTACATTTTGCTTGAAATCGGGTGTGGGGATTGAGTGTTTCTATGAATAGTTTTTCTACATGCTTAATTGAAATCCCCATACGAGTCCTAATTTATTTTTTTGTTTTTGGGATTATGACTCAATTTTGAGGACTTGATCTATGTGTATAAGTCCTATTTATAGTATGAGTTATCTATGCATATGTATGGATAATTTATATTCCCATTTGATTATATTATGCTTCATGATGTTTGCGTTGAGACATAGAGTATATGATATGTAGGTACACTAAGGGAGAGTGTCTCACTATGGAGGTCAGAGCCCAAAGTGGCTGCCAAGATAACCCATAGGTGAGTACTGTAACTAAGTGATAACATTAATAATAAAATTTGGGATGGGATTTATTTGGGTTTACATATAATAATAAGATAATTTTGTGCCCCACTTATGGCCCCGTGTGCTCGTATAGGCATAGGGTGAGATTAGGAAGGCATGGCCACCTATTAAGGTGTTTATATGGCATGATTGTGTAATACCTTGTCTTCGCGAAAGGATTGTACAGTTCTGCATGAGTTGTCCATGGGGACCAGGGTCTGGAGTTAGGAGAGGAGTTAGACTGTGAGAATAACCTATGAGAAGCTATGCGATGACACTCTCACCTTATGTATCCTAGTATCCTATTGAGTCATTTATTTTTGGAAGCCTCTGGGTGTTCTTTGGGATATTATGGTTGATCTTCTTATTTTGGAAGTCTTTTGTGAGTTCTTTTGTATATTTTTTTGTTTTCATTCTTTGTAGTTATGTATTCATATTTGGGTAATCTTTGGTTGTTATATTGATCTTCTTATCTTCTAAAGTGGTGTTTATGTGTCTTGGTTGCAAGTTTGATTATTCTTTATATCCTTAGGCTTCTTGATTGAATGATTGGGACATTGTATCTATCTCCTAGCATAGGGGGTGGACCTACGGGTTCCACATGGCTGGGTGGCGTTGCTTTTTCACCCATTGGGAATAATTTTGTTGGACTTGTTCATGTGCAACTGGATGGTTCTTTACCATGTGTTTTTTAGTGTCTTCATATTTCAGTTATGAGATGATTTACCATTATGATGTTATTTGTAATTGTTAATCTTAGAGGATCCAGTTAATACTGAGAGGGGATGTGAATAAGTATTAACATCACTTGAAAAATTGAAACTTAAACTTGTCAAACATTCACCAAATCAAACATAAGCCAATAATAGAATCATTTACCAGTACTGGTATCTACTGATAATCATCTTCTAAATTGATATATCAAAGTTGATCATTAAGTGTTCATTAACCATGCATAAACTAAAAGTAAATCATAACAACACATCAAAACATTCACCATATGAACACCATGTTTTTCACGTGGAAACCTAAATAGGGAAAAACCACGGTGGGAATTGGTACCCACAAAAATTGTGCACTCTTTTGGAATGCACCATATTAGGAGCTTACAAAGATGCCCTGTTAGGAGAAGACCCTCTTAGGAGTCACAAGGTTAAGGGATTTAGATGATGAGCCATGTTAGGAGCTTTGATCTATTAGGATCAACCTCATGAGAGGATTTAAGACTCTAATATAGAGATACCCTACTAGGGGATTTATAATATAAGGCATGTTAGGACATACCTGGTTAAGGGATTTTATCTACTGTAGCTATTAGGGAACAATAGGAATGATCTAGGTATAGCACTTAACTTCTTTCTTAGTTAGATCCAATTATGCTTCAAATCTACAACACTGGCAGATCTCTCACACTCTGGTTTAGTTTCACACTCTTATCAAAGACCACCGAAACAACAAACATCAACTATACCAACATAAATAACTTTTACAACTAGGTCGGCAACTAAACCCTAGATACATCAAGATTTTACAATACAGATCATCATAGATCATATCAGATCATCATACAAATCATTACTATTGACCATTTGGAGGAATTGATTATGTGTTGCATTGACATTTTGTCATTGATGTCAACACTAGTTGTTTGGATGCTTTACCGACACCCTTCTGGTCCCAGTAGGTTGAGTAGTTTCTGGTTGGTTTGGATCTGACATGATCTGGTATGCTCTAGTATGGTTTTGTTATGGAATTGGCTTATTCATGATACTCATGTTCATATTCAGTCAGTTGGTTTTGGTCTGGTGATTGAATGATATCCTGTTTGCTTGGAAGCTTGGCTTGCGGTTCCGGTTCCGGTTTCACCGACAGAGCTTTTAATGAAGATCTTTGATGATATGCATAAGTGGCATTGGTGTAGCTTCCGGTATGGTTTCAGGATGTTGATGGTGATCATGTTCGAGACTTGGCAGATGGAGATCATTGTTGTATCGTGTGGACCAATATTGGGTCCCCGTTCATCTAGGTTATGGATCGACTTAATGTAACGTGTGGATTGGACTTCTCAATACATTTCTGGGATGTCTTATGTGTTGGATATTATTTGTTTTGCCCAATGCCAACATGTTTTGCAAATATGTAATTAGTTTATTGTCTGGTGGCCGACCTAATTGTTTATGGTCGAGGGTTTGTATATATAGAAGTAATATCTCATTGTAGATCATAATGAGAATGGGATATGGATATGTAATGTGCAAATAATGTAATATCATTCAGGTAGAGGATTTGGTCAATCATTAGAGATCGAATTGGGTTTATGTAAGAGGATTTAGTCCTCCAGTATTGAGCCTAACTAGAACTATACTTAGACATAGGAGATGTTATCTTTGCAGTTCAATCACTTCTCTGGATTGTAGTCTGGATTTACATGCAGTCAGTGAGACTCTTTTTATGATGGGCAGTGCACTCTAGGTTGTTGGTCTTCCTGCAAGTGCAGGCCCCTCCATTGTAATTCACATACTTACAACAAAATTATTATTTGACTATGGCTAGGCTTCCTGATGCTCTGCAAAAAGGATTAGAAAATCTGTTTGATGGCAACACACATAAGAGCACAAGAAACAAACGTTAGTGTTAGCAACAAAAGATTATCCTAAATAGGCATATCAAGAGAGATATTAAGCATGAAATAGAAAGCATATAAACATAGAATAAAATAGCTAATCAAGATGCTCATAGTTGCTCCTCCCTTGTTCCTCTCCTCTCCAAGTCCCAAATGAGTGTAGCTCTCAGCTTTTAGCACTAGCCATGGATGCCATATGGAGATTCAAGATGGTTGAATATGATAAGAAAATGCTATGCAAGTGTAGATAGTGATGCTATGAGAAAGCTCTATGCTAATGCCAGTATAACAACAATACTCTAATGCTTCTTCCTTTGCTTGAGGAGAAGGGTTCTATTTATAGAAGAAATGGGGAAATGAAGGGTTAAGATTGAGCAATCTTAACAAGGGTTAGGATTGAAAGATTTTCAATCCATGTGAGACTTTCAACCCAATCCCATGTTGACAAGTGTCACCATGAGGAGGCTTGAGAGGAGAGATAAGGAGCATTAAATGCTTGAGGGGACATGATGGTTACCCTAGTCAAAGAAATAAATGCTTTGAAAAGACACATGGGTTACATGAGGGTTAAGTTAGGGGTCAAAGTCCCTAACCATGGGTGCAAGTGGAATTAACCATTAATGGTCATGTAAGAGCCATAAGTGGTTTGGAAGACTTTTGAGGTTAATTTGTTGAACACACAAAGCATTAATTGCTTTTCAAAGACTTTGGAGTCTTTGAGAAGTGACTCCAATTTGCTTAGGAATGTGACAATATTTAGGGGATGGATTAGGTTAATTAGGAAAGGTTTAGAAGAATCTAGAAGGGGTTTAGGCATGCAAGTGGATTTTGTAGGAAAATGCAAGTGGGAGGAATTTTGGTATTTTCAATTAAAATAAAATCATTTATTTCAATTAAATGGTGTAATTTGCATTTGGATAAATATTCAAATAAATATTAATTTATTTAAATTAGAAAAAAGAAGATAAAGCATTAAATGCTTGAAGACTTTGAGGGAAACCATTAAAGGCTTGAAGACTTTAAGGAAAACCTTTAAAGTCTTAAGAAGACTTTAAGGGAAGCCATTAAGTTTGAAGACTTTAAGGGAAACCATTAAAGGCTTAAGAAGACTATAGAAGGAAGCCATCAAGTTTGAAGACTTTAAAGCCATCAAGTTTGAAGACTTTAAGGGAAACCATTAAAGGTTTCAAGTGGGTGAGGATAAATAGGATTTTAAATAAATAATTTATTTAAAATAGTTGTGCAACTTGCTTTTGTAGGAAAATGCAAGTGGGTAGAGGATAAAGGTGATTTAAATAAATGTTAATTTATTTAAATGTGAGAGGTGGGATTTTGAGGGATTTAAATAAATATTAATTTATTTAAATGTGAGAGAATATTTAATTAAATAAATATGATTTATTTATTTAATTAATGGTCTGAATTTGGTTAAGTGAATTAAATCAAATAAATTGAATAATTTATTTAATTAATAGGAGAAGAGGGTTAAGATGAATTAATTAAATAATAATTTAATTAATTATTAATTGATGGTTAAATAATCAAATAAATAATAAGTATTCATTTAATTAAGTGGACAAATTTATGTGACTACACTTCCCATCGTGATTTTTCCATTTACCAGGTTTTCAACGTATAAATCTTGGTGTCTTGTGGATGGTGTTTATTCTCTAATTATTGTTTATGCTTAATTGGTTTAACTGCTATTCTGGTATTTGGTTTAAGCATTCTGATATTAATGTTTTGGGTTATGGTATTAAATTTTTAATTGCTAAATGTTCTGGTAATTTGTGACAACTGATTCAACCCCCCTCTCTCAGTTGTATTCTGGTTATTTGAATTGTCTAACAATTGGTATCAGAGATTTGGTTCTCTCTATAGAAGCTTAACCACTTGAGGAAGATCCTCTAGTGACTAACAATTCAAGTTCATCCAGTTCATCTGGAGCTATCTTTCAGAGAGATATTCCTAGGCTTGATGGAACAAATTACATAGTATGAAAGATTTGGATGGAGACTCATCTAAGATGTCTTGGCAAGGAGATTTGGGAGATCACACATAATGGTGTTACACCTCATAATCCGACATCTGGCAATCCTCCTCCAGAAAACTTGGATAAGGAGCTTGATAATGTTTATAGAGCAAGAGAAGCCCTCTTGTGTGCACTTTTTGATCAACAAATTATGGGATTAACTAACAAATAATCTAGAAAGGCTATATGGGATAAGTTAGAGACTCTTAATGAAGGTGACCCTACTGTTAAAATTGCAAAACTTGATGGTTACTGGGTGACATATAAAAACCCGAAGATGGAATAAGATGAAAGGATTACCACATTCATGGAAAGGGTAAATGAGATTGTTATGGGAATTCAATATTGTGGTGGAACTCTGAGTAAATATGAAATTGTTTCTAAACTTCTGAGAGTCCTACCACCAGCTTATAAGATGATGGGTACTTCTATTAATGAATTGAGGACAATGGCTAATACATCTGTCAACAAAGATACTCTGGTTGGGAAATTATCTTCTTTTGAGCTTGAATAATTTGGACCTTCTAGAGATGTGAAGTCTCAACCTTCTTTTCATGCATCTACATCATCAACCGATAAGGAAAATTGGAAAGCTTTGTATGCAAAATAATTGGATGATATGAAGAGAGAAGATAAAGAATTTGAGAAACTTGGAGCACTATTTGCTAGAAGAGTACCTAAAGGACCGATAGGAAGTAAGTATGAAGGAAAAGCACCTTTTAAATGTTTTGCATGTAATAAGATTGGTCATTTTTCATCTAGACGTCCTGAAAGGAATTCAAGATTTGAAGAAAGAGTTAGAAGATCTTTTAAGCCTAACCCTCGATATCAGAACAAGTATAAGTACATGAAAAATAGAGACAAATCATGCTACATAGAGGATGAGGAAGGCAATACTAATTTTGATGATGAATCAACAGAAGATTCTACCAGTGGTTCCAACAATGGAAAGGAATGGGTGTTCCTGGCTATCAAGGAAAATGTTTCAGCACTAGAAGAGATTGTACTGGAAGAGAAGGAACTTGCTGCTAAAATTGAAGACAAGGATGAATGGGTAATTGACAGTGGTTGTTAACATCATATGACTGGGGATAAAGGGAAGTTTCTATCTTTGCAAAAATATGATGGCGATCTGGTTAGATTTGGAGATAACAAAGCATGTATGATCAAAAGAAAAGGAACTATATCATTGGATGGTAAGGACAATACTGATAATGTTTATTATGTTGAAGGTTTAAGGCATAATCTTTTGAGTGTAGGACAATTGGTAGATAAGGGATTTCAATTACAGTTCAAGGATGGAAAATGCAAAATCATTAATAGATCTGGTTTGGAGATTGCAACTGGTACATAAACAAAAGGTAATATATTTCATTTGAATTTCAATGAGAAGACATGTTTGATTGCACAAATTGATGAAAGTTGGCTATGGCATAAAAGGTCGTGTCATGTGAATTTTGATTGCATTGTGAAGATCAGTTCAACTAAGGCAATTAGAGATATACCTATAATTTGGTATAAAGAATGTCAAATGGGTAAATAGGTTAGAACCTCTTTTAGGAGTATACAAGATAAATATAATGATGTTCTTGATCTTATTCGTACTGATTTGTGTGGCCCTGCTAGAGTTAAAAGTTTTCAAGGTGATAAATATTTCATGCTAATCATTGATGATTAATTTAGAATGATGTGGGTTACTTTTCTAAGGGAGAAATCTAAGGCATTTGAAAAGTTTAAAATCTTTAAAGCTAAAGTGAAAATTGAGACAAGATTGAAGATTAAATGTTTGAGGTCAAATCATGGTGGAAAATTCACATCCGGTGAGTTTAATAACTTTTTTGAGAAGCATGATATAAGGAGACAATTTTCTTCTCCCTGGACACCTCAACAGAATGGAGTTGTGGAAAGGAAGAACAAAACTATCTTGGATGCTGCAAGAACAATGATGATGGAAGCTAGTCTACCTCATATCTATTGGAGAGAAGTAGTGAGCACATCGGGTTATACATTCAACAAAGTATACATCAAAGGAGAAACCGGTAAGACACCTTATGAATTATGGTCCGGCAATACACCTACAGTTTAGTATTTCAAAATATTTGGTAGTAAATTTTATATCAGGAGAGATGATATCATTGGAAAATTTGATCCTAGATATGATGAAGGCATATTTCTTGGTTATTCTAATGAAATTAAAGCATATAGATGTTATAACTGAAGATTGCAGAGAATTGTGGAGAGCACTAATGTTAAGGTGGATGAGCTGAATAGAGGTCAAATCAGAGTTTTTGAGAAGGAATTGGTAGCAAAAATGATTATATCTAAACTGGTAGCACCTTTACTGGAACAAAGTGTTGAGCTAGTTACTTTGATAGTATCAAAAAATTCTACAGTAACTGAAGAACCAACAAGAGGAACAGAGAGTCAGAAGACTCCTAGGTATGTAATATTGAATCATTGAGAAGATTGGATCATTGGAGATAAGAACAATGGAGTAATGACAAGAAGAAGACTGACAACTAATGAGGTATATTTAATATCTCAATTTTAACCGATATTAGTAATTGAGGCATGTAAAGATGAATATTGGTTGAAAGCTATGGAAGAAGAATTAGATCAGATTGAGAAGAATAACACATGGACTTTGGTTCCCCAGCCTAAAAATAATAATGTTATTGAAACTAAATGAGTTTTTAGGAATAAATTGAATGAGGATGGTCAAGTTATAAGAAATAAGGATAGATTGGTTTGTAAAGGATATTCTCAGAAGGAAGGAATTGATTATGGTGAGACTTTTGCACTGGTAGCTAGGATTGAAGATGTAAGATTATTTCTTGCTTATGCTGCACTTAAAAACTACAAGGTTTATCAGATGGATGTTAAGTGTGCATTTTTTAGTGGAGATCTTGAAGAGGAAGTTTATATTGAGCAACCTGACGGTTTTTCACTATCAAATGATAAAAACATGGTTTGCAGGTTAAGGAAAGCTTTATATGGATTGAAACAGGCACCTAGAGCTTGGTAAGCAGGGTTGGATAAATACCTTTTGAAGCTTGGTTTTACTAAGGGTAATGTTGACAGTAATTTATATTATAAGGTCATTGATGATGGTATACTGATTATTGAAGTATTTATTGATGATATTATTTTTGGAGGTGGAGATAAGTTCTATAAAGAATTTGCTAACAATATGAAGAATGAATTTGAAATGTCTATGATTGGGGAAATGAAATTTTCCTTAGGTTTACAAATTACTCAGATTGACAAAGGGATTTTCATCTGTCAAACTAGGTATGCTAGGGAATTGTTGAAGCAATTTGGTATGGGAGATTCTAAACTAGTAAGTACTCCTATCATTATGAGTGAGAAATTGACAAGGAAAGATGTTTTTGCACTGGTAAATCCTACAAGATACAAATCTATGATTGGAGGTTTTCTCTATTTGACTTAGACTAGGCTTGAAATAATGAATGTTGTTTGTATTGTATTAAGATTTTAGAGTGATCCTAGATAAAATCATGAGAGTGCGGTGAAAAAGATTTTTCGATACTTATAGGGTACATTAGAATATGGTTTGTGGTACCCTAAGGATGATGACTTTACTTTATGTGCATATACATATGCTGATTGGGCTGGAGATATTGATGATTGGAAAAGTACTTCTGGTGGAGCTTTCTTTCTTGGAAAGAAGTTGATTTCATGGATCAGCAAGAAATAGTCATGTACTTCTTTATCTACTGTTGAAGCTAAGTAAGTTGCTGCTGCTACTAACTATACACAATTTCTATGGATGAAGCAAATGTTGAAGGACATAAAGGTGGATTGTAATGAACCAGTAGTTATTCACTATGATAACTCTGCTACTATTGATATATCAAAGAATCTGACATTTCATTCTAAGACAAAGCACATATCTATCAAGTACAAATTTTTGAAGGAGAAGGTGGAAGCAAATGAAGTTAATTTGGTTTATGTGAACACTAAAGAGAAGATTGCAGATATCTTCACTAAACCTTTACCTAAGGAATCATTTGAGTACTTCAGAGATAGATTGGGAGTTTCTACCCCTCAAGTAGAGACTTTATTGATGTGGCTTGGCATCAGTTTGATATGTATTGTCAGAAATATTTTTCATTCCCACACTAATGTGGGGATGATATTGCTCAGGGGGATTGGTCATCTTTTTGATTTAGTGTTTTATGTTTTTGCTTTGATATTTATGTCATATTTCTAGCATTCATGTCAAAGGGGGAGAGATATTAATGTGAAAAGAAAAATTTAAGGAGTTGTATACATTAGGGGGAGAGATATATGTATCATTCATAATTTTACAGAGATGTCATTCATAGGGGAAGTTTGGTCTCTTCATTGCTATATCTTTGAGTGGGAGATTGTTGGTTGTCTTCAATTGGGGGAGACTTGTTTGGCATTTCTTGGTACCTAGATGTTTTTTACACATCTAGTGTTGCCATCAATGCCAACCAAGGAGATTGTTGGCTATTTGGAGGAATTGATTATGTGTTTCATTGATGTTTTGTAATTGATGTCAATGCTAGTTGTTTGGATGCTTTACCGACACCCTTTTAGTCCCGGTAGGTTGAGTAGTTTCTAGTTGGTTTGGATCTGGCATGATCCGGTATGCTCCGATATGGTTTGGTTATGGAATTGGCTTATTCATGATACTCATGTTCATATTCAGTCAGTTAGTTTTGGTCTAGTGATTAGATGCTATCCTATTTGCTTGGAAGTTTGGCTTGCGGTTCCGGTGAGGGTTTCATCGATAGAGCTTTTTATGAAGATCTTTGATGATATGCATAAGTGGTGTTGGTGCATCTTCCGGTATGGTTTCAGGGTGCTAATGGTGATGATATTCGAGACTTGGCAAATGGAGATCATTGTTGTACCATGTGGATCTATATTGGGTCCCAGTTGTTCAAGGTTATGGACCGACTTAATGTAAGGTGTGGATTTGACTTCTTGATATGTTTTCGGGATGTCTTATGTGTTGGATATTATTTGTTTTGTCTAAGGCTAACATGTCTTATAAATATGTAGTTAGTTTATTGTTTGGTGGACTACCTGATTGTTTATGGTTGAGGGTTTGTATATATAGATGTAAGGTCTCATGTAGATCATAATGGGAATGGGATGTGGATATATGTAATGTGCGAATAATGTAATATCATTCAGGTAGAGGATTTGGTCAATCATTGGAGATCGAATTAGGTTTATTTAAGAGGATTTAGTCCCCAGGTATTAAGCTTAACCAGAACTATACTCGGGCATAGGAGATGCTATCTTTGCAGTTCAATCACTTCTCTCGATTGTAGTCTGCATTTATATGTAGTCAGTGAGACTCCTTTTCTGATGCAGGGACTTCGCGGGGTCATAACTTTTGACTCAGTTGTCCGATTGGGCTGAAATAGATAGATTCCATAAACAAGAAACATAATTTGAGTTTATCGAGCTTCCACATAGAAAGAAGAAGATTGGCACCAAAAGGGTCTACTATTAGGAAAATGGTGTCTTAACCTTGCAATAATAAAAAGGTACTATTGATAAAAGCTTACTGTTGATACATGAGTGCAATGGGTTTAAAGGGGGTACCCCCTTGTGGGATTTCGTCTATTGATTAGCTAAGGGTCAGGGTAAATGTGCCTTGGCAAGAGTTTTTAAAAGAGAAGAAGAAAAAGAAGACGATTTATTTTGACTTTGAGAAGGAAGATGGTAATAATTTTAGTATAGCTTTGGCTACTCATGAAGTAACAGATGCATGGTTAATTGATTGAGGTGCATCTTTAATAGATATTAGTTTTCATTTTATATGAAGAATTTAATGGAGGTAAGGTTTTTTTGGGTGATGATTCTCATTTAGATATTACTAGTCATCGTAAAGCTAGAATCAAGTTTCTTAATGGTAGAGTGAAAAGGATTAACAATGTGTTATGTATCCTTGGACTAACATGAAATTTGTTATATGTGAGAAAATTGATAGACTTGAGTGTGTAGGTAATCTTTTCTAATGTAGGATGTAAATTGGTTAGAGCTACTATGGTGATTGTTAGAAGCCCTTGTTAGATTTGGCACATTGTATAAGGTAGAAGAATACTTTATTGAGTGTAATAGCACTTCTATGAAAATAAAATTTGTGGATACTTTATAAGAAGATGTGGTGGTTTCACCTTTAGTAGATGGACATGGTTTTTGAGTACTTAAGGACACTCTTTCTTCTAAAGAAAATTTACTTGTAGAGAAGACTATGTTATGGCTCTAGAGGCTTGGTCATGTTGGAGAAAAAATTCAAACCAAATTGAAAAATAAAAACTTTGTTGAAGGTTTGAATGATTCTAATCTTGATTTTAATTTTTGTGAGCATTGCTTTTATGGGAAATAAAACATTGTTCAATTTTTCTTGAGTTCTCATAAATATTGTGTTGTGTTGTATCTTATTCATTATAATGTGTTTGATCCTATAGCCATTCCTTTTTTTGTAAAATCCACATATTATATTTCATTTATTGATGATTATAGTAGGACATGGGTATATTTTTTAAAGAGTAAATATGAGCTTTTTAGTTTATTTAAAAAATTTAAAGCAATGGTTGAGTTGCATACTAGAAAGAAAATAAAATGTTTGAGGACTGATAATGGCAATTAATTTTTCTCTAATGATTTTGATAGATTCTATAAAGACTGGTATTAATATATTAAAGACAACTTTGTATTCTCCACAACATAGTGGAGTTACAAAAAGAATGAACAAGACATTGATGGACAAGGATAGAAGTATGTTAAGTTGTAGTAGTCTAGAACAACCATTTTTGGGTTGAAGATATTGTGATTGCTTGCTAGCTAATTAATAGGTCTCCTACATCATCTCTTGTTAATATAAAACTTATGGAAGATTGGTTAGGTCATAAGCCTTCATTCAGACATCTTAAAGTTTTTGGTTGTGAAGCATATGTATATGCCCTAAATGAGAAGCAGAAAGTATTGAAGAACAAGACTTTATCTTCATCGAATACAATTATGTTGTGAAAGGATACAAGCTTAGGGATTTTGTTTTATAAAAGGTAATACATAGTAGAAGTGTTATTTTTAGAGAAACTAAGCCTCATATTTTGGCCTCATATTTGGCTGAGTGGGCTTTCTAATTTCTTCTCCATGTTTTCTCAAACCTTTACTTTCATAACCCATTCTCTTCATAATCTTCAAAGCAACATTTTTTTCAAACCATCCTTTGTTTTTAATACAACAAGCTTCAAAAGTTGTAGTTTCAAACACACTGTGACTTTCAAATTCACATTCTTTATCAAAAGAAATATTACAGAAACCAACAAATAAATCTTATGTGTGCCAACTGTGACATCAAAAAGTAATAGCTTTGATTTCCAGCATTGATTTTCATTTCCATCGCGTATTATTTTTCCAAAGCAGTATTTTTCTTCTTGACTAATTCGAACAATTTTTATTTTGATTTCTAACTCTGCATTTCTTACTTTAACATCTCCAATTCTTTCTCAAGATTTTTAATTTCACATAAATATTCATATCTTTCTTTCCAAACATTTTCAAATTTTTTATCAACAATGAATTACATTTTTTATCTCCTATCATTTTTTCCTCCAAAATATCTTTTACGGAAATTAAATTAAATTCTTTCTTCACCATTTTACCAATTTTTCCCATTGAAATCAAATTAAATTTAACTGATACTACGGCTTCACAATCCTTTCCTTGAGATATTTGTGGAGAATTGATGTTGAGCTCTCATTTCTAGCAAGTCACTACAACTTCCACCATTATACTCACCATATTGCACCACTGATCCTATATTGAGACTACTAGTTAAACTCTATTTTTAAATTTGCTTCTTATTGTTTTTTTAGCTATGCGAATAAAACATATAGTCTATGTTTTTAGAGAGGCTAAATACTGATGATTTTTCCTACCATAGCCATCTATTATTAGTTTGAAAACTATAATTATTCAGTTTTTATTCTCAACAATAATGCATGCTTTGCATGATCTATTTTTCACGAAGAATTTTTAATTTTTACATGCTAATAATTATTTTTTCTAGATGTGCAAAAAACTATATATGTACACCTTTGTATTATTTGAAAGTTGCAATAAGGAAACAAAGTAATTTGTCTTTGTTTGTTGAATTTAACTATGATTCATTGCTGTGTGTTGTAAGTTTGACTTACTATTAAGTTTTGATATTATATTTTTCTCTGTTACGTTCTTTTAATTTTATTAGCTGGCTATAAGAATAGGGGGCTCAATTTTGAATGTACAATTGGTATCAGAGAAAGTAATATTGTTTTGGGTTGAAGTTTTAGCTATTGGAATTTTGCCAAAGTTAACCATGTCGAACTCTAATAGCATGCCTATTTCAGAATTTGATGGGAATGAGTATGATTATTGGTGCATAAAGATGATGACCTTTTTGATAGGAAAAAATATACGGGAGATTGTTGAATTAAGTTACGAGCAGCCAATTGATTGGAATGCCCTTTCTACTAATGATAAGAGTGACAAGGAAGAAGAATGCTCAATCTTTGTTTCACATTCAAATAGCTCTTGATAAGAGCTTATTTCCAAGAATTTCATCTACAAAGACAACCAAAGATGCCTAGAAGACTATAAAAGAAGCTTACCAAGGTAGTGCTCAAGTTAAAGTTGGCAAGCTATAGACATTGAAGAGAGAATTCAAGAATTTGAAGATACAAGAAGCTGAAAGTATAAGCGACTATTGTGTCAAAGTCAAAGATATGGTCAATAAAGTGACTACACTTGAGAAAACTATGAGCAATGAAGTTTTGATAAAAAATGGTGTTGAGAACTTTGACACCAAGATGGAATCATGTTGTCATAATCATAGAAGAAAGAAAGGATTTAAAAACCCTTCAGTTTGATCAATTGGTTGGATCTTTAATATCTCATGAAGAAAGATTGAGATATTCTTTTGAAAGTGTTGAGAAAGCATTTTCATCCAAATTACAAATCACAAAGAATGAAGATTATAGTAGCAGTAACACCAAAAGAAATCAAGGCCAAGGTAAAGGGCAAAGTCAAAATTCTTCAAGAGGAAATAGAGGCAGAGGTGGCTCAAGAGGAAGAGGTGATTCCAAAGGAAGAGTTAGAGGCATATTTGATTAGAGAAATAGTTAATCTTACCATTGTAACAAGTATGACCACTTTGAAAGAGATTGCAAATTGAAATAAGGTAAAAGTGCTAACTATGCTCAGGAAAGTGGCGAGTATCCTCCAAGTCATTTATCTTTATCTTATGCCAAAAGTGAATATACTAGTAAAGATGTTTGGTACCTAGATTCTTGATGCTATAACCATATGAAAGGGAATGAGAAGTTATTTTCAACAAAGGATTAAACTTTTAAAACCAATATTCAGTTTGGTGATGACAAATCATTGGAGGTTGCTACAAACGGAGCTATGAAAGTCCACACAAAATAAGGTATGAAGAGTATTCATGATATTTATTATACTCCATAGTTGAAGTACAATTTGTTAAGTGTTGAACAATTATGCGAGAAGAACTATAAAGTTATATTTGAGAATAAGACATGTACTAGATCCATGATAAGAATCAAGGCAATTGTGTGATCGTTGTTGTGCCTATGACAAAGAATAGGATGTTCCCCTCGAGGTTTGGTGAACATAACAACAATATTGAAAATATGGCATATGAGGATTCAAATTGGTTATGGCATCTCAAGTATGGGCTTTTAAATTTTCACAGTTTGAAGCTTCTAACATCATATGCATTAGTTTCTGGTTCATCCAAGGTTGAGGAGCACAAGGAGGTTTGTGAAGGATGTTCTAAAGGCAATCATGCAAGGGAAAAGTTTTCAAAGGGAAATGCATGGAGGGCCCATCAACCACTTCAGCTTGTTCATTTAGATATATGTGGTCCTATGCAAACTAAGGGTTTGGGTAAGTCATCATATTTTATCAATTTTATTGATGATTACTCAAGAAATTGTTGAGTGTATTTTTTGAAGGCCAAGGATGAAGTCGTGGATATATTTAAGAGGTTCAAAGCCCTCATGTAAAATGTGAAAGGGTGCAAAATCAAATGTTTGAGGACTGATCTAGGAGGGTAATTTTGTTCGAAGACTTTCTAGAGTTATTGTGATATGAATGGCATCAAGAGGCAACTCACCATTGCATACACACCTCAACATAATAGAGTAGTTGAAAGGAAGAATCATATAGTGGTTTAAATGGCAAGGTACATGTTACAAACTAAGGGATTGAGAATTTCTTATTGGGGAGATGCAGTTCCTAGAGCACTGTACATCCTCAATAGAAGCCCCACCACTGCACTTGAAAATATGACTCGTTATAAAGCTTGGTATGGAAAAAGACCTAATGTTAATCATTTCAATGTTTTTGGGTGTTTGGGGCCTATGTGCATGTACCTGATTATAATAGAGAAAAGTTAGATGCAAAATGTTAGTCATGTATTTTTGCTAGGTATAGTGAGAAAAGAAAAGCTTATAGATTTTTTAATCCCCTCACGGTTCATGAATAAGCTTATTGTCTCAACAGATGTAATTTTTGATGAAGGGGGAGTCCATGGTCATCAAAAAGGTCATGTCGAGAAGCCAAAATTTGTTTGAATGATGTTATGAGTGATGATATTGATCATGATCAGCCCACTAATGTTTTTGTTTCAATGGGTACAAATCCACCAAGTAGCCCCTCATCTAGTTCTTCAGTTCAAAGTACAAGTCCAGCTTCATCTCCAAGTTCTACAAGGAAGGTAAGGGGATTGAGTGATATTTATCAAAGGAGTACAAACCAAACACATGAAGAAACTCCAATAGGTGAGAGAGTGAATTTTGTTTTATTTACCAATGTTGATTTTGAACCATCATGTTTTGATGATGTATATACTAGTGACGCTTGGATGCAAGAATTTAGAGAAGAGATGGATTCCATTCATAGGAATGACACTTGGGATCTTATAGAGCTTCTGTCATGCCCAAAATTTAGGGGGAAAACGGAACAATTTTTTTTTTTTTAAAAAACATACTAATTAATTAACAAGTTCACTCACATGACAAGCGTTATTGAAAATTTCCATAATTAAATTCGAGCTAGTTCTGAGATGAACCAAGCCATCGGTAGAATGATAAATATTATTTGTAGAAAACTAACTGGTTTAATTTTATCTCCACGAGATACTCAGTCATTAAGTTTATTAAGTCAAACAAGCTAAAGAAATAGGAGAGGAAAAATTAATTTAATCTCCAATAGGACTATATAGCCTAACCAACCATTTTTAAATTTCTCTTTATTACTTGCTCCAATTTATAACCAGAATTATATAAATATATATATATATATATATATATATATATAATTATATATACACATATATATATATTTATAATTAAATACTTAATCCAAATTATAACCAGAATTTATATATATACATATATATATATATATATATATATATATATCCATATATATATATATAGATACATATATATATATATTACATATATTTTATTTATTTTAAATCTATTTCAAAAACACAATAACTTTCTAAATACTAAACCATATTTTTCTGCAACCCTAATTAGGGTTCTATTTTCTCATATATAAATTATCAAATCTAAATATCATATTATTTTTAAAACCCATTTGCCCTAGCCCCACCCGGGCTAGGGTTTAACCCATAATTTTTTTACAGAGAACTTTATTTTGCTGGGCCGAAAACCTTGGCTGCCATGATTTTTTTTGTGCAGGTTTCAGAAGTTGAAGGCAGGGAGAGTCATGGCGCCACTATGTGGGCGCATAGTGGGCGCCACGACACCACTGTGTGCCCACACAGTGGGCGCCGCTAGCGGCTCCCCACTGTGTGGCCACACAGTGGGAGCCGACGCGGCTCCACTGTGTGTGCACACAGTGGGCGCTACGCGGCCCTCACTGTGCGTACACATAGTGGGGTCCACGTGGACCCAAAAACATTTCCCTTTTTTTTTTAATTAATTAATTAATTAAATTTTTTAAAAATATATATTTTATATATATATATATATATATAAATTTATAATCATAGTTAAAGGGTGAAAATATTCAAATGTATATTTATATATTTTTCTTTTTTAAAAAGAAAGAAAAGATTTACATGCAACAATTTTAAACTAATATAACAAGGGAAAAAGCATTAAATTAATTCAGAATATATATATATATATATATATATATATATATATATATATATATATATATATATATATATATATATATATATATATATATATATATATATATATAACTAAAAATACCATTTAGAAAAACATTTTAAGAAATACAATATACTTTTCTGAAATAAAAAGATTCATTGATTTTTTCTTTCCTCTAATAAAATATTTACATAAAATATCTTTTTTCATTAAAATACTTAAAATCTTTCAGCATAAATAAACTTCTATTTTGCCACAAGTAAAATATAGATAAAATTTAAATGAAATCTATTCTTTTGTTTCCATAATACAAAGAAGCTTTTGCATGCAACTCATAATAACTTTTCTTTTACTAAAAACCAAATGTAGAAATAAAACAAGTTTTTTTTTTAAAACAACTCTAAGATATTCTACCAATTTACAGGATGTTTCTTTGAATAGCCACAACAATAAAACTTCAAGTCTAATTTCAATAATTACAACTTGCTTCTCTTTTCTATGAATGAGGCATACTTTAATAACAAAAATAAACAAATATCTGCAACTGAATTTAAGAATCTTCAATAATAATATTCTGTGTCTTTTTCATGGTTCCTATTCTCTTTCTCTTGACTTTCCTGCATAATAGATAAACACAAATATGACCATAGAGTGCTCACCTCCCAGCCTAGGCTAACTAGTAGCCACCCCCGAGCTCGGAGAACCAATTCCTAGACGAGTAACAAACAGGCAAACACATAGAAAGCAATGCATACAGATTTTCCAGACTCATTCCCAACTTGGCTTTCACAGCACCACACTTTGGTGATGAACATTTTCAAAGGGTGGTAGTGGACCAATACCCTGAGGAGAACTGCAAGTATGAAATAAACAAGAAGCCACCTCATGGCACAATAATAATATCAAGAATCTCAACCCCTTATTCCTTATGCCCCCCAAAGGCATTCTAGCCTTATATCCCTCCTTATGACCCCCATTGCACAAACAGGCCATGCAACAAGGGTCACACAAAGATCCCTTGTGATCGCTCTCAAATGAGAGTCTCTCACTCGAGGGTTTTCACTGCTACCACCCTCAAGATCCTCTTCTCTCCCAAGAGTAAGAGGTCTTGAGAAAACTCCCAAAACACAACAATTCATAAAGCAAAAATACCAAAAGATTTTCTAACACAAACTTTCAAGAACATAGATTTCTTATACCAACAAACTTCCAGACATAAACAAGAAGAAGACATTTAAAAATAATACTTGAAACCAACCTTAATCTGCCCAAAGGTTATTAAGATATTTGATGAAGAGCTGCCCAATCCATGAATCTCTTTCCTTCTACCCTTAGTCAATTTTTCTATTCCATAACATTATTTTCTTTTCAAATTTTCTTCTGTCTCCAAAAATGGAGAGTGGGTGATTACCCAACTATTCTCAAAAATCTTCCTTAAGAAGCTCACTCTCTGAGTTCTCACAAGATTCTAAAAAAAAACCAAAAAGAAGAAAGAAAGCAAAAATGCCAAAAGACTCCCATTCCAAAAGGAAAAATCTTGATTAGATTTAACTTCTAATTTTCAATTTTCGCTCAACTCAAGAAAACCAATTTTTAAAGTGTTAAAAAGATCATTATAAAGTAGAAACTTGCCTAAAATTACCCCTAACCCCTAGGTATACCTTATGGGCTTTAGGAAACCCTATTAAACTACCCCTATGTGTTCATTTAACCCATTTTAAACCCATCTGAAGTTTATTTTCGGGTCAAACATAAGTTGACCACCCCAAATATTATATTCCCAAAGTATTTATGACAACACATTATTTTATTTAAGAAAACTATAAATAAACACTTTCCCACCAAGAGACAAAATACAACCTTTAAATTTAACTCCACACGTGTCAAGTGACACAAATAAAACACTTATACAAAAATAAAACATGGAATTGTCTCTTGTGGTTTTTACACAATAAATTTAAATAACACTTAACACTCATGCAACATATACTGTTACGAATAAAATACAACACAAACAGGGTGTTGTCTCTCCAAATAGACAAACCCTGGCTTACAAACATACATAAGTCTAGGTTTGATTCTCCGTAATTTTCCATGGTCACATGGTAAATTTCCTGCGCATCTCAATTTACACATTAGTACTTCCAAATATCCATATATAATATAATTCAATAATATAACAATACACATCATTACTTGCATACAATTTTCATCTGCACAGATTGAATACATCTTTTATCAAACAAATTCACATAAGCAATTTCATCCCAATTCACATAAACTAAACATACATCATAGTTCTATATTCAAAGTAAAGTCCTGCAATTTTAATAACGACATCTGTCATTGCAATATCATCCTATCTAACAATCATGTAGTGTTCTATCTCATAAAGCATGTAAGTAAATCATCAAATCATAGCAATGTTATCCAAATCTTGAAATCATATAAGTTCTAAGTCTCAAAATGCATCAAAATAAAGTATCCATAATAGTCTAAATATAAAATCCACTGAATGTCAGACTGAGTCGAGGTGAGGCCTCACATCCTCCCCCTCTAGGCATGAACTTCCTCCTGGAGTTCATCAAAGAGGTGAGGGTACTCTGATCTCATACGTGTTGCGTCCTCCCATGAAGCCGTAACCTCATCATAACAATCCCACTGGACCCTAACCTGGTCCAGCTCTCGACCTCGAAGGGCCAATGTCTGGCATGCCAAAATGCGAATGGGCTCCAAAGCTAGCTGCCCATCCAACTCCACCTGCAAGGCATCTCAATCTAAAAGGTGAGACTCATCATAGATATACTTTCTCAAAACTGAAACATGAAACACATCGTGGATGCGTGACAGGCTAGGTGGCAAAGCTAAACGGTAGGCAACTGGGCCTATCCTCTCCAAAATCTCAAAAGGTCCTACAAAGCGAGGTGCGAGCTTAGAACCCTTTCCATAACGGATTGGACTCTTATGTGGTCACACTCTCAAGAAAACTCTATCTCCAACCAAATAGCTACGATCTATCCTTTTTGCATCAGCATACTTCTTCTGTCTATCCCGAGCCTCTCTGAGACGTTGCCTAATCAAATCCACCTGCTGTTCCATATCCCGAACTAACTCAGGACCAATGGCAACTCTATCCTCTATGCGATCCCAACTCAAGGGCATCCTGCAAGGCCTGCCGTATAATTCCTGGTAGGGTGGCATTCCCAAGGAAGTGTGATGCCCATTGTTATAGGCAAAATCCACTAAGGGAAGATACTCCTCCCACCGGGTCTGATGATCCATGACGTACATACGAAGCATATTGTCTAACACCTGATTGACCCTCTCTGTCTAACCATCTGTCTCCAGGTGATAGGCTGTACTGAAATTGAGCTTAGTGCCCATAGCTGCCTGTAATGACTTCCAAAAGGTAGAAGTGAAAAGAGAATCCCTGTCAAAAATAATCTTGCGGGGTACGCCATGTAGTCTAACAATGTCTCGCAAGAACACCTGTGCTACTGCTGGAGCTGTGAATGTAGTACGAACTGGTGAAAAGTGAGCTACTTTGGTCAGCTTGTCAACTGTCACCAAGATAGCATCATGGCGACGAGAAGACATAGGAAGACCAATGATGAAATCCATGGATATAGTATCCCACTTCCACTCTGGTATAGCATGAGACTGAAGCAACCCACCTGGATGGCGGTGCTCCGCCTTTACCCTCTGACACTCGAGGCATCGAGCTACTATCTCAGCAATGAGCTACCGCATTCCCGGCCAATGACACAACTGCCTCAAGTCAGCATGCAACTTCTTAACCCTGGGATGCACTGCATAAGGAGCTCTATGAGCTTCCTTGACAATGAACTCTTGCAACCCTCCGGAGGAAGGTACATAAATGTGCCCTCTGTGGCGTAACAGTCCATCAAACTCCAAAGAATAATCCACATATTTCCCTTCTAGAGTAACCTGAGAACGTAATACCTAACAAACCTCTGCATACCATCCATCCTCTGAGAAGTGCCGAAGTATACGGTCTCTCAAGTCTGTGCCCATGGATATGGTGTAAACCTCATGACGTCTCCTACTCAAGGCATCTGCAACTACATTTTCCTTTCCTTTGATGTAGTGAACGTCAAAATCATATTCGCACAAGAACTCCATCCATCTCCTCTGACATGCATTAAGGTTCGGCTGAGTGAAGATGTACTGAAGACTCTGATGGTCTGAATGCAACTCAAAGTGGTGTCCTAAAAGGAAGTGTCTCCACCTCAGAAGTGCATGCACTACTGCTGCAAGCTCAAGGTCGTGAGTGGGATAATTAAGTTCATGAGTCTTAAGTTTCCTAGACTCGAAAGCTATGGCCCTACCATCCTGCATAAGAACTGCCCCTAAACCCTCTAAGGAAGCATCTGTACAAACCATGAAGTCAACTGAAGGATCTGGTACAACAAGGATAGGAGCGCTAGTAAGTGCCTTCTTGAGTTCCTAAAAGGCCCTCTCGCACTTCTCTGTCCACTTAAATTTCTTCCCTTTACGTTGAAGAGAAGTAATAGGGTGTGCGACTCTGGAGAATCCCTCGCCAAAACATCGGTAATACCCTGCTAAACCCATGAAACTCCTGACCTCTGTCACACTGGTAGGCATTGGCCAATCCATAATAGCCCTAATCTTTGATGGGTCAACTGAGATTCCATCACCAGAAATAACGTGTCCAAGGTACTTAACCTCAGATCGAAAGAAAGCACACTTCGATAGGCTGCCAAACAACTGGTTATCCCGCAAACACTGCAATACCTGTTTCAGGTGTTCCTCATGCTCCTCCTCATTCTGAGAATATATCAGTATATCATCGAGGAACACAATAACAAAATGGTCCAGAAAGGTACGGAACACCCCATTCATGAGGCTCATAAAAACTGCTGGGGCATTCGTAAGTCCAAAGGGGACTACGGTAAACTCATAGTGACCATATCTAGTGCGAAATGCGGTCTTGTGGATATCACTTTCCACTATTCTCAACTGATGGTATCCTGACTTCAGATCTATTTTGGAAAAGACTTTGGCACCCTGAAGCTGGTCAAATAAATCATCAATTCTGGGCAACAGATATCAGTTCTTGATGGTTACTTTATTTAGCTGCCGATAATCCATACACAATCGGAGAGATCCATCCTTCTTCTTAACGAAGATGACTGGTGCACCCCACGGGGATACGCTAGGAAGGATATGACCCTTCTCAAGAAGTTCCTCGAGCTGAATTTTAAGTTCATTAAGCTCATTTGTGGTCATTCTATAAGGTGCTCTGGAAACTGGCTTGGCTCCTGGTACTAGGTCTATATGAAAATCAATCTCTCTACGGGGAGGCATTCCCGGTAATTCTGAAGGAAATACATCTGAATATCCCTTAAGGATAGGATGGTCATCCAGCGATGTTTCCTTTTCCTCCTCTTCCTCTCTGTCACTGATAGTGATAGCAAAAAGCTGACATCCCTTCCACATGCTCCTCTTAAGCTACATTGCGGAGATCATACGAAGAGACACGGGCCTCTGAATCCCAGTGATAACTATGGACGAACCATGATCATCCTCACACTCAATCTTTTTCAGGCGGCAATCCATCTTGGCTCTATGGGCATAAAGCCAATCCATGCCAAGTACGATTCCATAAGATCCAAGTGGAGTCACTCTAAGGTCTACTAAAGTGGTGGTCTTGCCAATCTGCAGCTGACATGCCCTAACCTCTGATTCCACTGACACTCTAACCCCTGAAGCTAATTCCACTTCCCAACTGACATCCTGCCTAGTTGCCACTAGCCCGCAACGCTCCACAACCAATGGAGATATAAAGGAGTCAGTAGCTCCTGAATCAAACAAAATAGATACATTGTTACCTCTGATTATACCTGAAGATTCGATAACTGTGGCCTGATGATCAGCCTGGCGGTTGTCAACCGCTGCAAATACTCTATGGGACCTGCCCATATCACCAACTGTCGGCTCTGAAGCGGCCATCTGCTGACTCCCTGCTACCTGTCCCTGAGGGCAATCCCTCGCCATATGCCCCATGGCTCCACAAGTAAAGCAAGCACCCCATGCCTGGAACTGGGCACCCTGAGGCCTAGAGAATGACTGACCTCCTGTCCTACTAGATCCGCTGTACCCACCCCTAGAGGACTGCTGAGTCCCCGTCGGCTATGTGTACTGCCCCTGTGCTCTCTGATCACGTCTCTGTCCCTGAGTCTACCACTGCTTGGGCTTGGAGCCCTGCTGATTCTGTGGAGGCTTCTGCCTCTGGTTCTGTGGTGTCTGTTGTGGAGGAGGGGGTTTGGAGAACCCCTGATAATTTTGGTTGTTCCCTTTCCAATATGGTTTCTGGAATCCATAAGTCTGAGGTGCGGGATTTCGGTTCTGAAACCGATCCCTATTGTCCTGTGGTCTAACCTGAATTTCCTCGGCAATTAGTGCCTTCTCTACAGCAACCCGAAGGCTCTCTGGGGCGGACATCCTAACAGGCCCGGCTATACCGGCATTTAATTCCCTGATGAAATGGTTTACCAGAAGTTTCTCATCCTTTAGATAATCTACATATGGCAACAACTCAAAGAATTTACTCTCATACTGGGTTACTGACAAGCCTTTTTGTTGGAGATCATGAAATTCATCTATACGACGCTGCCTGAAGTGTTCTGATAGGTACCTCTCACGGAACCTCTCTGTGAATATCTCCCAAGTGAGTGTATCAGGAACTAATCCGCATTTGTACTCTTCCTGTCTCCACCAAGTGGAGGCTGTCCCTCTCAGAAGATGAACTGCAACACGTGCTTTCAAGTTGCTCTCATAAGAATGCAACGCAAAGCACCTCTCAAGACTCAGAAGCCATGCCTCGGCCTCTACTCCATCTGTAGAACCTCCGAAGGATGGTGGTTGGAGGCGCATGACCTCCCTGATGAGATCCCCTGGATCTCGACGAGCTTTCTCAAAATAAACTAGTTCCACCGCTGGAGGTGGTCCTGGCATATGCACTGACTCTGGCTCATTACCACCCTGACTCTCTATAGGAATCGGAGCTGGGCTCTTGCTTCGTTCTCTATCAACAAATCTATGACTCCCAAAGTCATGACTCCTAACCTGAGGGTTCTCTGCTGGGATCCTTTCTTGAACAATGCCAATAAGATTCTGAATGGCTGCTAAAATGTCACGGTTAGGTTCATTTGGCTGTTCGGGAGGTGCTCCTGGGTTCTCCTCTGGAACCGATGCCTCCCTCTCTACCTCATCGCGTGCTATGCGCACACGTCTAGGACCCCGTCCGCGCTTGCAAGCTTGTCACGTTGTCGGAGGCATCCTAAGAGGAAATAAGACAAAACAATTAATTTATTTCTTTTAGAATTAAATTCAATTAAATTCAAAATTCCATTTAACAAAATAATTTTAAATATTTTAAGGCGAAACATAAGTGAGTAAGGCTCCTAGTGTGGAAACCTTGCTCTGATACCAAAATGTCATGCCCAAAATTTAGGGGGAAAATGGAAGAATTTATTTTTTTTAAAATATACTAATTAATTAACAAGTTCACTCACACGACAAGCGTTATTGAAAATTTCCATAATTAAATTCGAGCTAGTTCTGAGATGAACCAAGCCATCGGTAGAATGATAAATATTATTTGCGGAAAACTAACTGGTATAATTTTATCTCCACGAGATACTCAGTCATTAAGTTTATTAAGTCAAACAAGCTAAAGAAATAGGAGAGGAAAAATTAATTTAATCTCCAATACGACTATATAGCCTAAACAACCATTTTTAAATTTCTCTTTATTACTTGCTCCAATTTATAACCAGAATTATATAAATATAAATATATATATATATATATATAATTATATATACACACATATATATATATTTATAATTAAATACTTAATCCAAATTATGACCAGAATTTATATATATATATATATATAGATACATATATATATTACATATATTTTAATTATTTTAAATCTATTTCAAAAACATAATAACTTTCTAAATACTAAACCATATTTTTCTCCAACCCTAATTAGGGTTCTATTTTCTCATATATAAATTATCAAATCTAAATATCATATTATTTTTAAAACCTATTTGCCCTAGACCCACCCGGGCTAGGGTTTAACCCATAATTTTTTTACAGAGAACTTTATTTTGCTGGGCCGAAAACCTTGGCGGCCATGATTTTTTTTGTGCAGGTTTTGGAAGTTGAAGGCGGGGAGAGCCATGGCGCCACTATGTGGGCGCACAGTGGGCACCGCGGCACCACTGTGTGCCCACACAGTGGGTGCCGCTAGCGGCTCCCCACTGTGTGGCCACACAGTGGCGGCCGTGGCCGTCCACTATGTGTCCACACAGTGGGAGCCGAAGTGGCTCCACTGTGTGTGCACACAGTGGGTGCCGCGTGGCCCTCACTGTGCATACACATAGTGGGGTTCGCGTGGACCCAAAAACATTTCCCTTTTTTTTTTAATTTATTTATTTTATTTTATTTTTTAAAATATATATTATATATAAATATATATATAAATATATATATATATATATATATATATATTTATATAAATTTATAATCATAGTTAAAGGGTGAAAATATTCAAATGTATATTTATATATTTTTCTTTTTTAAAAAGAAAGAAAAGATTTACATGCAACAATTTTAAACTAATATAACAAGGGAAAAAGCATTAAATTAATTCAGAAATATATATATATATAAGCTTTTAATCAACACTAACTAAAAATACCATTTAGAAAAACATTTTAAGAAATATAATATACTTTTCTGGAATAAAAAGATTCATTGATTTTTTCTTTCCTCTAATAAAATATTTACATAAAACATCTTTTTTCATTAAAATACTTAAAATCTTTCAGCATAAATAAACTTCTATTTTGCCACAAGTAAAATATAGATAAAATTTAAATGAAATCTATTCTTTTGTTTCCATAATACAAAGAAGCTTTTGCATGCAACTCATAATAACTTTTCTTTTACTAAAAACTAGAAGTAGAAATAAAACAAGCTTTTTTTTTTTTTTTTTAAAAACAACTCTAAGATATTCTACCAATTTACAGGATGTTTCTTTGAATAGCCACAACAATAAAACTTCAAGTCTAATTTCAATAATTACAACTTGCTTCTCTTTTCTATGAATGAGGCATACTTTTATAACAAAAATAAACAAATATCTGCAACTGAATTTAAGAATCTTCAATAATAATCTTCTGTGTCTTTTTCATGGTTCCTATTCTCTTTCTCCTGACTTTCCTGCATAATAGATAAACACAAATATGACCATGCAGTGCTCACCTCCCAGCCTAGGCTAACTGGTAGCCACCCCCGAGCTCGGAGAACCAATTCCTAGACGGGTAACAAACAGGCAAACACATAGAAAGAAATGCATACAGATTTTCCAGACTCATTCCCAACTTGGCTTTCACAGCACCACACTTTGGTGATGAACATTTTCAAAGGGTGGTAGTGGACCAATACCCTGAGGAGAACTGCAAGTATGAAATAAACAAGAAGCCACCTCATGGCACAATAATAATATCAAGAATCTCAACCCCTTATTCCTTATGCCCCCCAAAGGCATTCTAGCCTTATATCCCTCCTTATGACCCCCATTGCACAAACAGGCCAGGCAGCAAGGGTCACACAAAAATCCCTTGTTATCGCTCTCAAAAGAGAGTCTCTCACTCGAGGGTTGTCACTGCTACCACCCTCAAGATCCTCTTCTCTCCCAAGAGTAAGAGGTCTTGAGAAAACTCCCAAAACACAACAATTCATAAAGCAAAAATACCAAAAGATTTTCTAACACAAACTTTCAAGAACATAGATTTCTTATACCAACAAACTTCCAGACATAAACAAGAAGAAGACATTTAAAAATAATAATTGAAACCAACCTTAATCTGCCCAAAGGTTATTAAGATATTTGATGAAGAGCTGCCCAATCCATGAATCTCTTTCCTTCTACCCTTAGTCAATTTTTCTATTCCATAACATTATTTTCTTTTCAAATTTTCTTCTGTCTCCAAAAATGGAGAGTGGGTGATTACCCAACTATTCTCAAAAATCTTCCTTAAGAAGCTCACTCTTTGAGTTCTCACAAGATTCTAAAAAAAAACCAAAAAGAAGAAAGAAAGCAAAAATGCCAAAAGACTCCCATTCCAAAAGGAAAATCTTGATTAGATTTAACTTCTAATTTTCAATTTTCGCTCAACTAAAAAAAACCAATTTTTAAAGCGTTAAAAGATCATTATAAAGTAGAAACTTGCCTAAAATTACCCCTAACCCCTAGGTATACCTTATGGGCTTTAGGAAACCCTATTAAACTACCCCTAGGTGTTCATTTAACCCATTTTAAACCCCTCTGAAGTTTATTTTCGGGTCAAACATAAGTTGACCACCTGAAATATTATATTCCCAAAGTATTTATGACAACACATTATTTTATTTAAGAAAACTATAATTAAACACTTTCCCACCAAGAGACAAAATAAAACCTTTAAATTTAACTCCACACATGTCAAGTGACACAAATAAAACACTTATAGAAAAATAAAACATGGAATTGTCTCTTGTGGTTTTTACACAATAAATTTAAATAACACTTAACACTCTTGCAGCATATACTGTTACGAATAAAATACAACACAAACGGGGTGTTGTCTCTCCAAATAGACAAACCCTGGCTTACGAACATACATAAGTCTAGGTTTGATTCTCCATAATTTTCCATGGTCACATGGTAAATTTCCCGCGCATCTCAATTTACACATTAGTACTTCCAAATATCCATATATAATATAATTCAATAATATAACAATACACATCATTACTTGCATACAATTTTCATCTGCACAGATTGAATACATCTTTTATCAAACAAATTCACATAAGCAATTTCATCCCAATTCACATAAACTAAACATACATCATAGTTCTATATTCAAAGTAAAGTCCTGCAATTTTAATAACGACATCTATCATTGCAATATCATCCTATCTAACAATCATGTAGTGTTCTATCTCATAAAGCATGTAAGTAAATCATCAAATCATAACAATGTTATCCAAATCCTGAAATCATATAAGTTCTAAGTCTCAAAATGTATCAAAATAAAGTATCCATAATAGTCTAAATATAAAATCCACTGAATGTCAGACTGAGTCGAGGTGAGGCCTCACAGCTTCCACATAACAAGAAGAATATTGGCACCAAATGGGTCTACAAGACCAAGTTTAATAGTGAAGGGAGTGTTGAAAGACATAAGGCAAGATTAGTTGCTAGAGGATTCACACAAAAGTATGGCATCGATTATGAAGAGGCATTTGCACTAGTAGTAAGACAAGAGACTATCAAAATGCTGATTTCATTAGCACTTTAGAAGAATTGGAGCATACATCATATGGACATTAAAAGTGTCTTCTTGAATGGGTACTTAAAAGAGGAAATATATGTGGAACAACCATGAGGTTTCGAAGTGAAAGAAAAAGAGAAGCATGTCTGCAGGTTGATGAAGGCTTTGTATTGTCTCAAGAAAGCACCAAGAGCATGATATGATATGATTGATGGATTTTTTTCTAGAAAATGGCTTCCATAGAAGTATGAGTGAACCTACTCTTTACTACAAACAAGAAGGTACTTACATTCTCATAATAAGTCTGTATGTTGATGATCTATTGTATATAGGTAGTAGTTTTAAGATGAAAGATGAATTCAAAGTTGTTATGATGAATGAATTCAAGATGAAAAATATTGGTCTCATGAAATATTTTCTAGGAATGGAGTTTTATCAAAGTAAGGATGGAATTTTCATTTGTCAAACAAAGTATGCACAAGATATGCTAACAAAATTTAATATAAGTGATTGTAACCCTTCCTCTAATCCAAGTGCTCATGGAGTTGTGGTGTGTAGAGATGATGGTGTTGAATTAGTTGATGAGACAACTTATAGAAGTATTTTGCGGAGTTTGATGTTTCTAACCCACACAACATCTGATATTGCATATTCAATTTTACTTGTTTTAAGATACATGACAAATCTCTTAAAAATATACATGAAGACAACCAAAAGTATTTTTAGGTATTTGAAAGGCATTGTAAATTTTGGTATTCATTATTACTCTTCTAAAAAGTTCAATCTTGTTGGCTTTAGTGATTTAGATTTGGGAGGTAGTATGGGTGACCGTCACTCTACATCTGGAAATTGTTTCTCTTTTGGTTTTGGTTTTATTGCTTGGAGCTCAAAAAACTAAAGTATTGTTGCCCTCTCATTCACAAATCAAAGTATGTTGCAATTACCTCAGCAGGGACACAAGCTCTTTGGCTTAGAAGAGTTTTGGAAGAAATTGGAGAAAAGCAAATTCAGCCTACACTAATTTATTGTGACAATGTGAGTTCTTTCAAATTAGCAAAGAATCCATTTCATCATAATAGAACAAAGCATTCTGATATGAAATATCACTTCATTCAGAATTGTTACATAAGAAGGAAGTTGAATTGAAGCATATAAATGCTTAGGACTAGCTATCTAATATATTTACCAAGGCAATTGTAAAAGCTTAATTTTTTGCTCTTCAAAATAAGATTGTGAGCCCTCTTAGCACCAAGGAAAAATATGCAGAGAATTGATTTTGAGCTCTCAGTTTGAGCAAGTCACTGCAAGTTACACCATTATACTCACTGTAATGCACCACCAATCCTATATTAAGACTACTAGTTAAACTCTATTTTTTACTTTGCTTCTTATTAGTTTTTTAGTTGTGCGAATAAAACATATAGTCTCTATTTTTAGAGAGGCTAACTGGTGATGAGTTTTTCCACCGTAGCCATCTATTATTAGTTTGAAAACTATAATTATTTAGTTTTTATTCTTAGCAATAATGCATGCTTTGCATGTTCTGTTTTAAACAGAGAATTTTGAATTTTTACATGCTAATTGTTTTTAGAGGTGCAAAAAAATATATATATGGAGACATTTGTATTATTTGAAAGCTGCAACAAGGAAAACAGAGTACTCTTTATGTGTACTGTAAGTCTGAATTACTATTAAGTTTTGATATTATGTGCCCTTTTTGTTGATCGTAAAACTGGTGATTCGTTACCTTTTAATGCAAAGAGGTTTCCCATACATTGGTGTACCAATGCGGAGATGAAGAATCTTTTTTGGCAGAGGTGGTGGATGGTCTTTGATGATCCACCTTGTAATAATTATGAGGTGCCATTATATTTTTTGAGAAAAGTATACTGTGAGTTTGTCCTCAATGTGCGACCAAACTATTTTGACATGAGAGAGTTCCATGGTAGAGGTAGTGGCTTTGCCCAAGATAAACCTGGAGCCCATAGGTGAGTAGCCCCTGAGAGTCATCACCCCCTAGCACCCAAACCCAAGGTGCATCAGGATGTCCCAGTAGAGTTGAAAGAGTTGATGGAGCTACAGACTCTTCAAGCGGCCACATCATTGACTGGTGTCATTATCCAGCATGGGACGTCGTTAGCACACCCTCTTGTACTGGATGATGAGCCATTAGTTTCTCCAGGTGGCGACAGAGAGACCGTTTAGCATATGTGTGTCAGTTGCTTGGGGACATGCTCAGGGATGGATGACGTGGCCGATGTAGATGGATCCACATCTTATTCATGCACGATTTACAGGAGTAGATGTCAAGCCCACATCACTAAGGATTTGGCATTGATAGAGGAGTTGATGGACATGGTGTTTTCCCATCAGTGAAAGACACAGGTGTGTTGATTTGAATTCATAGCATTTTATTTATCAGTCACTTTAAATTTATAATTACATAAATTAATTTTTCATTTATACATCTATTTAAATTGAGATAAATAATATGCATTTCAGTATGCAGTAGTGGTATCCCATACTCCTCCCACAGTTACTACAGCTGCAACTTCGATGCCTGAGGTATAAAGTTTGTAACATGTTAAAATAAAATAGTACACTTTGAATATAAAAAAATTACAAGATGTACTAACTATCTTTAATGCTTGGTCCAATTTTTGGTTTGTAGGTGTTGACAGGGGACCAAATGTCCCAGATTGATAACATCACACTCTTAGCAATCGATTTTGGCCTACAAGGCTATATAGTATCATATTTTGTACAACCTTTTTTATGTATTGTTTTGATGGAATATGCAAGTTATTTCATTTTAGATTTTTTAAATTATGTTTAATATATTATTTGTACTAATATCTCGTGTTAATTTTGTTTTTTAGGGTACCCCCTTTGCGTCTAGGCCTTGTCCTAAGAAAAAGAATTCCTCAAAGATGGAAAAAAATGGGAAGAAGGTAATTGAACACATTTTTTATTTGTACAATTGTTTTAAAATGTTGAAATCAAGTCTTAGTTGGGGTTTGTAGATTGATTAGCGTTTTTTGTCTATTTTACATGTACAGTGGTCATTCAGCTATGAAGATTTGTTGAATGCACTTGATTCACCCGTGGATCAAGAGAGGGAAAAGGTATGTATCCTTACTTTATTTTCTTGTTTTTATTTTTTAAGGCCGGATTCCTTCATCTAAGGCCCCAAAATTGGCTTTTACTCTTTTTTCGGTTTTTTAGAAAGTTGGTTTTTTAGTTAATTTTGAGCTCATAATATTTTTGAGATTAGAAAGTTGTTTTTTGTGTCGTAGAAATGCTTTTTATATTTCTAGAAGATTTCATGATTTTTGGGATAGATTTGAAAATTTCCTTAAATGGCAATTTTCGGATTTTGTAAAAATTTGCCCAAAAAGGAATTTTTTGCAGATTGTTTAAAATAGGGATTTTTTCATTGTAATGGTAAGATGGTTGAAGTTGTAGAAGAATAATGAAGAAATTTTGATCTAGACTTGTATTATTTTTTATTATTCCTTGTTATATTGATTATGTTTTAACTGGCTACATCATTTTGTGATGAGCAGTGCGCTCTAGGCTATTGGCCTTCTTGCAAGTGTAGGCCCCTCAATTATAATTCACATACTTACTGTAGAAGTATTATTTGACCGTGGGGATGCTTCCCACCTTGGTTTTTCCCTTTATTGGGTATTCCACGTATAAATCTTGGTGTCTTGTGGCTGGTGTTTATTTTCAGATTATTGTTTATGCTTAATTTGTTTAACTTCTATTCCCTTATTTGGTTTAAGCATTCTGGTTTTAATGTTTTGGGTTCTGATATTAAAGTTTTAATTGCTAAATGTTCTGGCAATCTATGACAACTGATTCACCTCCCCCCCCTCTTAGTTGTCTTCCGATTTTTTGAACTATCTAACTATTACAACATTTTTCAAGACAATATCAATCGTTGAGTGATCATAACTCATCACAACAACTCAATCTGATACAAAGTCAAACCCTTAGAACATTCTTCTAAGCGCTTCATTGTTTCCTAAGAAATTCCATCTTCAAATGCACAAAAATAGAAATTCAAGTTTCTACATGGGTTGTGCCACATCATCTCCAACATTTGAACCTGATGTAGATCACCGCCAAACCAAAAATCATTACTAGTTAAGAGAATTATTTACCAGTCCTTAAACCCTAGCAAAAACATATCAGAAATCATAAACATGACTTCCAGTTTCCAAAACATGATGCGGTTTCGATCAGATACACAATACAATGATACAAACTCACATTCCAAACTGCAACACTTCAATCATTACCAATTACTAGATTCAATCAAAACATTTCCTCGTTTACTGGTTAAGGTCCTAGTTCCTAGTTTCCTGTTTCATTTCCGGTAAGCAATTTATGGTAGACCAAAAAGACTAAGATGACAAAATACAACACAAGTAAACATTAGTTGCTATCAATGAAAACACAAATAACTGATCAAAGTCATCCAATTATGGAAACCCAATCTCTTCATCACAATGTCATCACAAATAGTCCTTTACCAGTTCAATCATCATTCTTCATCTACATCAGTTATGCCAATCATGCCAATAGTAATGTACTTTTACAAATGATGTAAAAGATTGTAGTGCCTCTCCCTAAGCCATATAGCTCTTTTTAATAACAATAGATCTCTTTGTTATATCATAGTCTATTTAATATTGATTTGATGGTATTTTATGATGTACTAACCCTAATTCATGATGTGAGATCGATTATGATATTGCTTGTGTAGCACTCGCCAATAAACCCCTGGGAAACTTACATCATCTATCCTAGAAGAGTGGAATACTCTTTTTTTTGTTTACTAACTAGGTGTCCATCTACTTGCATTAGGCAATGAGTTTAAGAGTTGGTTCATAAGTTTCATGTTAAAGTTAAATGCTTAGTCGTTGTTTGTTACTCTATGTTTCCAATTCAAGCAAAATCATGTTTATGGGGTTTCTTAATCTCCCTAGGGCATTGACGTCGCTACTTAAATTACTTTTACTTACAATTCATGATCAATTCATTACATTACCATCATCATAACAATGAACATATATGCACCTAATTTTCTAACTTATCAAGGAACACCACTACATGTGCACCCAAGTGTACTATCTAACATAGAATCTTCACCCAATAGTTTGCTACATATGCTGCCCTTTATTCTCCACATTGTGGTACAACAACGTGGAGGTTGCAATGGAAAGAACCCACGATGGGGTATCATGGGGGTTATACCCACAATATATACATCGTGGTACAACACCCACAATGCCACATTGTAGTGTTGTGGGGTGGGGGGGGGGGGAGGGGTGTGCACAATAGCGCCACCCATATGTGGTGTAAGGGGCAAGAGGGGGTGTTACAAAAGTATCACAAACAACATACATACCCCACCCCTCAAATAAAACAAAACACAATTCACCTCTTTGCTTCTATTGCAACATATCAGCCCCCTCCAACCAAATTAAACAAAAGAAATAAAAATATATAAAATAGGGAAGAGACAGGGGGATCCATAAAGGAATAAAATTTGAATTTCATGAACAAAAAGTCCTCATACCATGAAGGGATTCAACAATTAAATTCTCGGCCATATACACTAAAGTTTAAACACTAGATTTACTAGATGCTCAATTTCCATAATGAAGGGTTTCAGACCATACGGAAAAGAAAACAAACATTCAATCTTCTAGTTGTACATTCAAGATGCAAAAATAAAAGAAGACCTAACTTATCTTTCACTATCCAAGCAAACATAGTAAATAAACTTTATTGCTCCAATATCAACATTCACAAACTACTTAATATGCAATGGAATTCACACATACTCCTCAACCCATGAAAACAATTGCAAACACAAGGTAATATTGAAGGACAATCTTTAACAAGACTAAGGTTTTCAGACCCAACCTAGGGATTTCGAATGAGGAGTTTCTCTGTTGAAGAATAACTTCTCCCAATCCTCCAACAACAACCAGAAATAACAAATTGTAAAAGCCCCCCAAAAAATTTTACAGATAAGTCCCCCCAAAAGAGGGTAAATATGATGGATGATCATGAAGAAGAATTGAAATCATGACAAGTTCCTAAAAATCCCTAACCTCCCCACAAAACCAATCAAATTGCTCCAATTAAATTATGTCTTCTTTGAAACTATATAACATATCTATATTTTATTTTCCCCCCACTGACTTTTGAATGGGGAATTTAAAATTCCAAAAATAATGTCAATATAAATTGGGGAATTATATTATTATTTAATCCCCTTAGCATTATTCCACACTATAAAAATGATTATAATAATTAAATAGACTCAATTAAATAAATCAAGACAAATAAAAATACACTAAATAAAAATTGAATAAACATTAAATAAATAATTAGATAAACGATAAAAAATAAATAAAATTATCAATTAAATCAAACTGTAAATAATAATTATTAAATAAAATCTCAATCAACTTTAAATAATAGTCATCAAATAAATCTCAAGTGACATAAAGTAATAATTATTGATTTGAATTCAAAAGTGAAAATAGTTAAATAATTAAAATCATCAAATATTAATAAATTACAATAAGGCTCAAATCATTAAACATTAATAATTGAAATAACACTAAAATCACAAATTAAGATTAAATAATTACTTAATCAAGAATAGATCATTAATTGCAAATTAAATAGATTAAATAACCAATCTATTTCTATAATCAATAAATCACATTAAATAAATCAAACAAATTAAATACATAAACTCACCATGCCTCATACTCACAATTAGGATGACATAACGACATGAGGACATGGCATACCATGCCAAGACAAACCACAACACTGGACAACCAACCTAGACCTAGAGTGCGGGTAGGGAACCAATGACACCTTCGACAACATATTTTCCATTGGGAAGAGGCACGCTTGCACCTGTCAAGCCAGGGGTGCTTGCACCCAGTTTCTCGAGAGGAATGAATGCCTTATTACCTACAAACCTGCAACCACCATGAAAATACATGTGCATACATACATATATGCATTTTCTACTTAACATATTGATGCCATGCAAAGATCTACATTGCTGATCCAAACTAATCTTAAC
This sequence comes from Cryptomeria japonica, assembly GCF_030272615.1. Classification (NCBI taxonomy): domain Eukaryota; kingdom Viridiplantae; phylum Streptophyta; class Pinopsida; order Cupressales; family Cupressaceae; genus Cryptomeria; species Cryptomeria japonica. The sequence continues at coordinate 265,319 of NW_026728967.1, read as the reverse complement.
CATGAAGTCTTCCATTACAACTTATTAATCACTTTTCAACATAAGTAAAGCAATTCCATTACATAGTTTTGTGTTCTCTAATCTAGGTTACAATTCTCCAAGTCATGAAATGCAATATAGAAGAACATGATCACATCATCATCCTTTCATAGGATGTCTTACAATTTTCCATAAGAGTCTAAGTCCAATAAGCAAACATGGGTACAATAGGTGTCATTATTACATAGATAGTACAATCATGAGTTCAACTCACTTCCTTTCCAACATTCCTATCCTATTACATAATGAGAGTACCTCACAATCATGAAGTATACATTACATAAATCTACTCCAAGAAAACATAGCCACCATGAAGGAAGATCCAATCCAAACAAGAAGAGAAGCACCTACAAGAGGGAGAAACCCCAATGGAAAAAATCTCCAACCACCTGACCAACATGGAACCTACAAGGAACCACCCCGCTAGCTAGGAGATGTCGCTAGGTCCCAACTCCCACTCTACACCTAGGTTGATGCTTAGACTAAAGGAATAACATCAAGGAGAACTTCCACACACACACACACACATGGACCAATCACAATGCAAGTCAATAATGAAGGAAACTCCTAGAGGCCGACACATAATCAGTCATGAATGTGAATGCAAATCAAAGGGACACATGTAAGAAGGGAGTGTCATCACATACCAAATGAAAAGAAACTAGGCTCAAGCGTAATGGCATGCAGAGCCATCTCAACCTATGAGAGACCAATGCATATTGGCTTACTATCTCCACAACGTTCTCATAATCATCCTAAAACATCCTCCCTAGGACTGAATCATGAGGCACAATAAATTTTTATCTTTTTAATTATCTAACTACCCATCCCATTCATTAATTAGTTATTACTTGATTAAGATACCAGGTAAGCTCTCATGTGCCCAAGAAGGTCTAGACTTCATGCATCCTTACAAGGAACCTCATGATAGTCTATCTCTCGTGACCCCTAGTGTCGCAGAGGAGACCACTCCCTCTACATGGATCCATAAACACACACAAGATGCTCTTTGGAATAAAGTAATTCTGAAAGTAACATCATGGCAAAGAATCTCACACATAACAAATGCTCATGAGACAATTAGATTCCAAAATAAATATAAGAAGTGAGCCTCTTGACCACGGAAAAGCATAAGCCAAAAATAATGAAACTGCTGCAAATAAACAACATAACCCAGCAAGGTCTCCACACTTGCTGTCCCAAAACCAGCAGTATACAATATTCATCCTCATGGCATGAATCATCATGAGGGTACTTAAAAACCATAAATATTGCATCAATAAGTATCAAACTGAAAATTACACAAGTCAAGAACATAATAGCAACAAGACAACCTTCGATACCATGACACCACATGACTTAAAGCATAAAAATGGCTTTGACAAAAGAAAGATAATAAAATTAAGATGGGTTAATGTTAAAAATATGCTTAGCCTAGGCTATAACTCACGGGCTTCACCCCAATACACTGTTGTATTTAACACTTCAGGCAACCAATTTTCAACACTACACCATCCTCTATACAACCATCAGATAACATGAATCCACATAATGCCTAGCATCACGCTAAGCAAATAAAATACCTAACACCCTAACTGTAATCTTGAACATCCTCTCATGGCCTTGGAAAACCTATCACTGGTATCACATCAATTAGGTCAAGGAGGGGCATTACATCCTCCCCCCCTTGGGTTTGACTTACTCTTGGAAGTCGCAAGGGTTAAGATACATCAAGAATTACCTAATCCAAGCTCTCCTTACGAATAAGCTATAACTAGATCTACTTCAGAATACTTACCAATAGTCTATCCATTCTACCTAATATTGGGTTTCGACAACTATGTATTACTCAGTCATTTCCTAACTGAAAGTGAGATTTCAACATCAGAGTTCCCTGTTCTTACCTTATTCATCTGGTGCAAATGCATTCCTTTAGAGACAACAAGTAATAATCCTCCTACTAGCTACTAGGTAAGTTCTAAATTGGTGAGATATTACCCTGATAACATCCTTCAACCACATTTGCGAGGGTCAAAACTTTTAATTTCTATCAATTGAGTATGAAATATTGAAATAATCTGCACTATTTAAGCATATCGATTCTCCTTTAACATCTATTTGTATACTCAGAAGTACACAATTAGGCCTTTTGCACAATTCCTCATGCCTATGGCATCCCAAAATCGCTAAAAAGTCCATGACATGGGTCCAAGCGAGAGAGAAATTTCTCAAAAGTGCACCTCTTTAAGACAATTTTAGTCAATTCGACTTAGAACATATAAAATTAGGTGACCTATTTCTTTAGAACCATGGAACTTTTGATATGTAGACCTCATACTTTTCCTCACCATGCTTCCGCTATGCTACTCATTCTGATAATCCTTATCTATTAACTGCACAAAAGTACTCACACAAGATCATAAAACATAAGATTCAATAATCCGGTTTACTTGACTATTTGAGAATCGTAGGACCATTCAGTCCCTAGCACTTCTATCCTTGCTACATTGAAGGATTTACTAGCATATTTACACGACTAGCGTATTTCATCTATTTACTAAATGTCGTTGCTACTCAATAATTTTATGAGTTCTTTGTAACTATTTGTGGTGTTCTCCCTTGTGCATACTATTAGAGGTCCAAAGGGGAAATGATAGAACACTTAACACATAACAGGCTCACAATGCAATCACATTTGGGATAGGTCACCATAGATAGGAAAAGAGAAGCAAAAAAAAAAGTCCATAATTTGAAATCACGAAAAGAAGAAAAAAAATTGTCGATGAAATCCAATCAAGAACATGATGCGGCAAGTGCCACTAAAGATAAATCAAGTTAAAGAAACAATAAATTGGTGACCTGGCCCAAGTAAGAATAATCTGAAACCACATTACTCACAATAACGAGAAATTCAAAATCAAATAAAAAATTCATTCAATCCTCATCACGATGTGACTACTATTAGTCACAGCAAAGGGAGTAAGTACTACACATCACTTAAGGGTAAAATGCCCTTGAATGAGTAGAGAGGGCATGCCTTGCAACCATGACCTTTTCTTAGCTTCCATACATATTGTGGACACCTCACCATTGCGCTTATCATCTGAATCTAGGAAATTACCCAAAAGTCATCGATACCTTCTTATAAGCTTAGTCAAAATCTTAGCTTTCCCCTTGCATGTTTTCTTTAATCACCTAGGAGGAAATAATATAGTGATGTAGAGCATCATGAAACAAACCATCAATTCCCAAATCAACCATGGGAATCAAGAGAGCAACTATCCAAGCTCTCCTTTTAGGGTGCTCACTGACCCATACAACCCGCAATTTGACAGGTTTGAGGCATCTAACAAGATTAAACTTAACCAACTAGTCCAATTTTTCAATATTCAATTAGTCCAAAATAACTTGATATAAGATCCATCTAATAGAAAACAATACCTTTCAAGTATTTCAACATGATCATTTACTTTTCCATGATTCCCAAGCACCACACATATCAACTTATCACAAACCATACCTTGGCATATCTCACCATACCAATCTCAAGCAACTTCAAAGAGTCCTTTTGTGACATCTCCATTATCCTTCAATCACCTGCAACATACTTCATAATAACAACTTTCAACTTATGATCAACAATAATAATAATAAGACAATCAAATCTCAATGAGTCTTCAATGTCCTTTTAACAATGAAGATCCACCATCAGTTCCATGATCTCAAAACAACTTCCAATCTGCCAAAATAACAAGTCAAGGTCATTTATTCATTTCCTTCTCATTTTCATACAATAATAGATATTATTTTCATATGCTTGGGGTCACAAGCAACTTTTATTGGCAATCAAACTTGCAAACTTGCTGTCCACACTGCCTTTTTTCCTAGATCAGCACTCTGTTGCTAATAACTTTCACACTAGACAACATTAATTAAATATATCTAGTGATAATGTATATAATTTGGTTAAAAACAACATATCTAAATTTCATAAAGATCCAACATTTCAATTACAAGTTATGCCCTTTCTCCCGAGATAGTAATTGACTGTCATAAAAGAATAAGAAAAATACATGTACAGTCCACCTAGGGCATCAAATATATTCCACAAAACTAAACCATTTGTTATGAAACCAAATTCATATGAAATCCCACTCATTCTACCACCAAAATCCATAAAATTACAATTTTTGAATGGTTAGTTTGCAAGATATGGTCAAACCCTTCTCTCTTAACCTGTCAATGAGGGTTTTGTGACAGATTTATGAAAACACGCCCATTCTTCCTTCCCACACCATGGCCAATGATCAAAATTGATTAAAATAAAATATAATTCACTAGAATAACATTTTAAATAGGCTTAAGGCTTCATAAAATCCAATAAACCATGAAAATATTCATTGAACAACAAACAACATGACTGCTACAAAAGCACAGTTAAAACATTACACAAAACAATTCTTTTATTCATTGAATGATCTTACAAATACATGCCAAAATGGTACATTACCATCCTTCCTTCCTTTATCACTCCTTATAAAATCATTTCGTTGGTGTTTTACTTCCCATTTCTGTGAAAACTTCCATGACTGTCAACCTACCTACAAACTAGGTATGATAGTCATAGGCATAAAGAAACAACTCTATGAAACTATCCTCCAACTCACAACCACTACTCAAAATTGATCAAACAAACCTATTTATAGCCTTTACACTCCCTTTTAATAGTTACAACTGAATTACAACCCTTTGTGACAACATTACAATGCATTTTTGTGTTTGACAACTTTTAGACACAATTGATAACTTTTGGAAATTGAACTCCAAACTTAACAAAACTTTGAATAGACATCCCAAACATGCTAACATGGAATCACATAGATATTTTACATCATTTTCATCCCTCCGTGGCATTTTTATAGACTTTTGACCTTCTAGACCCAATTAGGGCTCTAACACACAACTTTGAGCAACTTGATACATATGAGGTACATTATGCTTTCAATTACATCAAGAGGATTCACTATGCTTCCAAATAACCTTAAACACAAACATGGACTCAAATACTCCATTAAATGACTCATATATTGACCTTGACTAGGTGCTCCTGCACCATATAGAAAACAAATCTTTTTCAAAGTACATAGCTTGAGTTGAGGGGTTACATGCAACCCTTATTAAACATCCATGTGTAGAGAAAGTGACCTATGAACTCATTAGGCATTTGGAACTAGTAAGGCATATGAAACTACTTAGGTTCATTTCTGGAGTGCAATGGGTCACTTCTAAATTGCTACAATATGAATCCTAAAGAAAATTTTCAGCATGATTGAAACACACAACAACAACTAGAGATTCCAGTGTTGCAACCTGGGCTCTGATACCAACATGTAGTGCTCGCCAATAAACCCCAGGAAAACTTACATCATCTATCCTTAAAGAGTGGAATAATTTTTTGTTTGTTTACTAACTAGGTTTCCATCTACTTACATTAGGTAATGAGTTTAAGATTTGGTTCATAAATTTCATCTTAAAGTTAAAGGCTTAATCGTTGTTTGTTACTCTATGTTTCCAATTCAAGCAGAATCATGTTTATGGGGTTTCTTAATCTCCCTAGGGCATTGTCGTCACTACTTAAATTACTTTTACTTAAAATTAATGATCAAATCATTACATTACCATCATCATAACAATGAACATATATGCACCTAATGTTCTAACTTATCAAGGAATACCACTAAATGTGCACCCAAGTGTACTATCTAACATAGAATCTTCACCCAAGAGTATGCTACATATGTTTCCCTTTATTATCTTAATGTATCAAACCAACAATAATGCTTAAGAACTACATACTAAGTATGATATACACATCCCTAATCCCTCTCTCATCTAGGAACTAAAACCATACGTTCCTACAAGCCAACCAATCACATATGCATATCACAACCTACATACTATGACAACACTAATGCATTAATACACATACTCCTTCTGGTGCATGACGTGTAGTAAGGAGCTACCATAGAATGTGTATTGCCTAAGAGAATAATGCATCCCACTCAATGCATAGCCTGTATCCTTCATGCTTATGCTCTAACATGGCATGTATGAACTACTACCATAATAATTTCTATTCTTATATCTCCATTGTTTTACATAATGCATCACATAGGTGCTATTCTCACTAACTCTACCCCCAAATGCATACACACTAGCCTACTCATGCAACTATATGCACCACGATATTATTTTTCATATATTATTAATTTTATTGCAGCCATAACATAAGTACAAATATCCCATAAAGTTTTGAGGTTATCAATTCTCTAGTTTTGTTATAGTTTTCAGCCATCTTACTGAATGCGTGCATGACCATATATGTTCTTAATGATATCATTCTACTTGGTTTCACTATGACTTTCAACCTTATGGCTGATTTAGTTCTCACGATGTTGTCTTTTCTCAACACAAACCAACTAGACTCTTAAATACAACCAAAGATAACATCCATTGAATACTATTAAAAAATCATAACCTTCCGATCGCATAAGCGACAAGAAGTTACCTTAAGCAATTTTGAAATACATATTATTATCAATTAAGAAAATGCCACATATACAAAATTATACTGAACACATATTATTAGAAATTACGTTACTACATTATCACATCAATATAAGCTAAAACAATGACTATCTCGTAGCATGGCTAGAAAAGATAAGATCCAAAATACCATTCATAACTCATGAGAATAAAATCTATACCTAGCTAAAAGAAAAATATAAGGTTTAGATTAACAAAGTATTTTTGGGCATGTTCACCCTTTAAGTTTTCCTCTACATTGCTAGACCCATCAAATATGGGTGGAAGTTTGTAGACTTGCCCACCAAAATGGGCATGCAGGAAGAATCCATTAATTGTTGGACTAAACTACATGATAGAGGGGTGGTGTTTAAAATCACCTTATATCATGGTGTTTTTATTTCATTTATCTCTATTCACAACTAGGCAATCTAAAATTTGGGGGCAACGTTATATTTTTGTTGCACACCACATATCAGGGTGTTTTTACTTTTATTATTAATTTTTTTTCATTCATTGTTGGGCGAACCAACAAAAGGAAAGGGGTTGTGCTAGGTTAATACTCCACATCATGGAGGTTGCAATGACAAGCACCCACAATGGGGTATCGTGGGGGTTGTAGGTCCACAATATGTACATCGTGGTACAACACCCACAATGCCACATCGTGGTGCTATGGGGAGGGGGGTGTGCAAAACAACACCACCCATATGTGGTGTAAGGGGCAAGAGGGGGTGCTAAAACAGTAGCACAAACAACTTACATATGCCTCCCCCCCACCTCAAATAACTCAAAACACAATTTTACTCTCTGCTGCTATCGCAACATATCAGCCCCCTCCAACCAAATTAAACAAAAGAAACAAAAATACATAAAATGGGGAAGAGACAATGGCATCCATAAAGGAGTAAAATTTGAATTTCATGAACAAAAACTCCTCATCCCATGTAGGGATTCAACAATTAAATTCTCACACATATGCATGAAAGCTTAAACACCAGATTTACTAGAAGCTCAATTTCTATAATGAAGGGTTTCAGATCATATGGAAAAGAAAAAAAACATTCAATATTTCGGTTGTATATTCAAGATGCAGAAATAAAAGAAGAACTAACTGATCTTTCACTATCCAAGAAAACATAGTAAATAAACTTTATTGCTCCAATATCAACATTCATAAATAGCTTAATATGCAATGGAATTCACACATAGTCCTCAAACCATGAAAACAATTGCAGACACAAGGTAATAGTGAAGGAAAGTCTTCAACAAGACAAAGATTTTATTGCTCCAATATCAACATTCACAAATAGCTTAATATGCAATGGAATTCATAGATACTCCTCAACCCATGAAAATAATTGCACACATATGGTAATATTGAAGGAAAATCTTCAACAAGACAAAGGTTTTCAGACCCAACCTGGGGAATTCGAATGAGGAGTTGCTTTGTTGAAGAAGAACTTCTCCCAATCCTCTAGCAGCAACCAGAAATCCAGCCAAGCTCCTCTAGAAATCAGAAATTGTAAAAGACCCCAAATTATTATTTGCAGATAACTCCCAAAAAAAGAGAGTAAAAATGATGGATGATCATGAAGAAGAAATTAGTTCACGACAAATTCCTTAAAAGCCCTAACCTCCCCTCAAAACCAATCAAATTTTAAATTGTGTCTTCTTTAAAACTAAATAACATATCTATATTTTATTTTTCCCCCACTAACTTTTCGATGGGGAATTTAAAATTCCAAAAATAATATGTCAATATAAATTCGGGAATTATATTATTCTTTAATCCCTTTAGCATTATTCCACACTATAAAAATGATTATAATAATTAAATAGACTTAATTAAATAAATCAAGGCGGATAAAAATACATTAAATAAAAATTGAATAAACATTAAATAATTAATTAGATAAACAATAAACAATAAACAACATTATCAATTGAATCAAACTATAAATAATAATTATTAAATAAAATTTCAATCAACTTTAAATAATAGTCATCAAATAGATCTCAAGTGACATAAAGTAATAGTTATTGATTTGAATTCAAAAGTGAAAATAGTTAAATAATTAAAATCCTCAAATATTAATAAATTACAATAAGGCTCAAATCATTAAACATTAATAATTGAGATAACACTAAAACCATAAACTATGATTAAATAATTACTTAATCAAGAATAGATCATTAATCACAAATTAAATAGATTAAATAACCAATCTATTGCTATAATCAATAAATCACATTAAATAAATCAAACAAATTAAATACATAAACTCACCATGCCTCATACTCACAAATAGGATGACATGACAACATGGCATACCACACCAAGATGAACCACAAGACTGGACGATCAACCTAGACCTAGAGTGTGGGTAGGGAACCAACGACACCTCCAACCACATATTTACCATTGGGAAGAGGCACACTCAGACCTATCGAGCCAGGGGTGCCCACACCCGATTGCCCGAGAGGAATGAATGACTTAGTACCCACGAACTTACAACCACCACGAAAATGCATGTTCATACATACATATATGCATTTTTTGCTTAACATATTGATGCAATGTAAAGATCTACATTGCTGATTCAAACTAATCTTAACCATGAAGTCTTACATTACAACTTACTAGTCGCTTTTCAACATAACTAAATCAATTCCATTCCATAGTTTTGTGTTCTCTAATCTAGGTTAAAATGCTCCAAGTCATGAAATGCAATATACAATAACATAATTACATCATTATCCTTTCATAGGATGTCTTACAAGTTTCCATAAGAGTCTAAGTCCAATAAGAAAACATGGGTACAATAGGTATCATTATTACATAAGGAGTACAATCATTAGTTCAACTCACTTCCTTTCCAACATTCCTATCCTATTACATAATGAGAGCACCCACAATAATGAAGTATAGAATACATAAATCTTCTCCAAGAAACCATAGCCACCACAAAGGAAGATCCAATAAATGCAAGAAGAGAAGCACTTACAAGAGGGAGAAACCCCAATTGCAAAAAGATCCAACCACCAGACCAATGTGGAACCTACAAGGAATGACCCCCCGAGCTAGGAGATGTCGCTAGGTCCCAACTCCCACTCTATACCTAGGTTGATGCTTAAACAAAAGGACTAACATCAAAGAGAACTTACACACACACACATGCACACAAATGGACCAATCACAATGCAAGTCAACAATCAAGGAAACTCCTACAAGCCAACACATCATCAATTATGAATGCAAATGCAAATCAAAGGGACACATGTACAAAGGGAGTGTCATCACATGCCAAACCAAAAGAAACTAGGCTCAAGCCTAAGGGCATGTGGAGCCATCTCAACTTATGAGAGATGAAGGGAGATTGGTTTACCATCTCCATGACCTGCTCATTCTCATCCTAAAACATCCTCCCTAGGACTAAGTCATGAGGCACAATCAATTTTTATCTTTTTAATTATCTAACTACCCATCCCATTCATTAATTAATTATCACTTGATTAAAATACCAGGTCGACTCTCATGTGCCCAAGAAGGTTTGGAATCCATGCATCCTTACATGGAACCTCATGAAAGTCCATCTCTCGTGACCCCTGGTTGTAATAACCCACCATAATTGATTCAACAAAATTGAGTATTCTCTTTTTTTTTTTTTTTGTGTTTAATTCAATCATTATGTTTTACTCAATTGCATACTCTGGGCATCCATCCATTAGGATTAGGCATTCATCCATCTGGGATGAGCATCTAACCATACGGGTTAGGAAATTGTCCATACGGGACATAATATTCCATCTATCTAATACGGGATAGGCATCTACCCATACGGGGTAGGCATCTATCCAAATGGGATAGACATCTACCCATACAGGGTAGGCATCTATCCCAATGGGATAGGAGATGCTTTGGCTAGAGACTTAGACTCATCAGGACCATTTGGGTCCTGAGCCACTCACTAAGTACTACACTCTTCTAACAAGAGTGCACCGAGGTTGCCGTCCTTAGGAGTAATTAAAAAAAAATACAAGCTTGATTTCTGCCTTGAAATTTGGCTTAAAGCCTTGGGAAGTCAAGCAAATCCATAAGAGATTCCTTTCGAGTATGCATTGAATTTCTTTTCCAATTTAATTATCTTATCTTTCAAATAGGATTCCTACTCAACCAAGCCTAGACCCCAGCCACGTACGCCTGAGTATGAGGGACAACTCCATCCCAAGACTGCCTACATACCCACTTCGACACGGGATCAAGGCTTAAAGTATGTAGTTCTATTTTCTATTCTATGGTTTGATGTAAACTGATTTGTGGGTACGCAACCCTTTCTAGGGTCAATGTCCCAAATAGTTTCTCTGTGGTTGCTACCCACGATGGTAGCGCTTAAGCGAAGGCTCAAGATGGCCTATTGCTTGTGGCCTAAAAAAAACTAGCTAGATCCTAATTCTTATCATGGGCGTCACCCTTAACCAAATCACCAATATCTCTTCAAGATAAAAACAAGAAATCAATTTCGTAAAAGCATTTAACTTAACCATCCCTAAAAAGGGGTTTACTATGGTTTATCTCAATGGATGTGAAATCATTTCAAAGTTATCTTATTAGATTATCGATCCAAGGGGGATTACCTGCCCCTTGGATTTTAACTTCCAAGTGCCCCTTATTTCTCCTCAATGATTTATAGGGACGATGCCACAGATGTCGTTGATGCAGCTTTATTAGGCATTAAGTGCAGTAGTTCAATAGGACGACATTACCCGTAAGCGTGACCCAAAGGCACCGTATATATCGAACGCTGCTAGTTTTGGTTTTCCAACTTCCTTTGTTTAGTTTCTAAACTAAGAGCTTATGAAAACATCATGCTTGAATATAATTATGAAATGGATGTACATAACTTAAACTTTGCAAGTTTTGGTGACACTTAAATACTATTTGAAAAAGAGAAATATCATTATTCTACAACTAAACAAATTAATACATGTATTGGCATGATAATGATAATTGTGAACTTACGTGCAATTGTATGAAGATAATGAATGCGAACTAATATAAATGCCATGCAAAAGTAGCGTCATTTACATACAAAATGAAGAAATGTTTACTCCTATCGAGAGACTTAATTAATTATAGAGTTACTAATTCCACATGAGTGATTAGCTTATACTTTTTTGAAATTTTGGATCAAATTGAAATAATAAGACTTATTTGTTTTTAAGTGAGTCAAAAATCATTGATCAAATAATCCAATAAATCCCTAAGGGGATTGAGACAACAATAATTTTATGATTCCAATCTCTTACTAATTTATTAACTTTAAAATTTAACTACACAATTATGAAGATTAACTTTAATTAAAATGATTATATATTTTTTAAAAAAGAATTATATAAAAATTAAATTAGCTTAAATTTTAATTAAAATTATAAAAAAAAACCCATCGCAATTTCCAAGTGTAATGATATATAAAAAAAATGCATTGTTTAAATAGTAAATGGGCTAAAATAGGGGATGGGGACTGCAAGTCCCATCACCCCCTGTGGTCCTACATGCGTAGGCTCGTAGGGGTTGAGGGGACTCCGCGGGCCCCCCCACTCCCCTGCGGATCACTGTTGTAACAGTGATCGTAGGGTAGTGGAGGGTACCGCTGTCCCTCCCCGATGGTTACAATAACCATCCGCTACGCCATGCAGAGTTATTAGCTTTGACCGCAATTAATCATCAGCGTTAATATGCATTTCGCCTTCTTTTTTTTTTCTTTTATTCGAAATGAATTATATACACACACACACACACACACACACACACACACACACACACACACACACACATATATATGTATATATATGTATATATATGTACATATATATACATATAGATACATACATATATATATATATATATATATATATATATATATATATATGTGTGTGTGTGTGTGTGTGTGTGTGTGTGTGTGTGTGTGTGTGTGTGTGTGTGTGTGTATGTACATACATATATATATATATATATATATATATATATATATATATATATATATATATATATATATATATGTATGTATATTTATATATATATGTATGTATATTTATATAATTTATATAACAAAGGAGTATTGACTTATGAAAATAAAACATGAATAATATAGGAAATCAAATAACTGTTTAATTTAATTTAATTAGACATAGAGAGTAGATTTTTAAACAATAAGGATAAAACAATAAGAGTTCATTCACAGGAGTGAATAACCCAGAGAATTATTCACAAAGATAAAAAAATCCAGGAAAATGAAAAGATAGATGCTTATGCTGGGGAATGTATTTTAATCTAATTTTCAATTTTCAATTTATAGAGGTAAACTTATATTTTGCTTCCTCACAGAGATAAACAATCCAGAGAAAATAAATCGTTTCCAGGCATGTACAAATGAAAGATGGATGATTATGTTGGTAAATGCAAGCTCATAAGGTGTATTTACAATCCATTTTTCAATCTAAAATTTATAGAGACAACCAGAATAACAAGTATACTGAGATTTGCAAGGAAGCTAACTTATTCCTATAGGAAGATTTGATTCCTTCATAGCAAGAAAAAAAAAAAGAGTATGATTTTATTCTTTAAACTTAATTCACAGTGTGCATATAAAATAAGATTAATCTATTATACAACAATTAGATAAGAAACAAGATTTTAATTCTTCAAACTAACAAAAATCCAATCTATTGAAAGACAATATTTTAATTCTTCAAACTAATCCACAACAAAATCCAATTTATAGTAAGGAATTGAAAAACAGATTTCAAACTAATTTCAGCAATGTATTAAACCAAGATTGATCTAATTTAATCCATAGCAAAAGTAAAAATGCATGATTCAAAATAAAACTAAATAAGAAGAAAAACCTGGATACTTGCAAATGAAGAATCCCCTATGAATCCTTCAATCAGCCTCCCTTGATCTTCACTTGAAAGAATTCCTCCAAGAAAATCTTAGCTATTTTCAAAATGAAATATGACTATCGAAGAAAAAAATTACTTGAGAGAAGAATTTCTTTATGGAATAACCAACTCCCATTTTTGAAAACTTGCATATCATTTATAAGAAAAATCCCCCTATTCCACTACCTAAATTTTTAATTAAAAAAAAGAGATTCTTTCCCAATTTTGGACTTCATGCAAAATTGATTGGACTTAGTGGAAGGAGTTACATGCAAGGTGGTGGAGAATCCTCTAGAAGCTTCTTATTCTTCCTACAACATGTGCCAAAATTGGGTGAGGAGAATTAAATAAATAATTAAGAAAAAAAGTATATTTTCCATGTGTGTGTGTGAGTTTTATTATTTCATCCTTTTATGATATTCATTCAATCTTTTAAATAGTTTATCGAAAAATATAATAGAGTTTGTATTTTAAATCTAAAAGTGATAAAGGAGGGTTGTGACATCCTCCCCACCTTAATTTGTGCATCGTCCCGATGCACTTATTAAATGCATCCAAAAGAGTCTATAGTTTATGTTTAAAACAAAAAAGGAAACAATTGTTGCATCTCCTTAGTATCGTCCCATGTGGCATTCTTTTCATCATATTGGTCCCATTGCACTTTGCACTGATCAACCTCTCTGTTGCGCAACTAGCACTGGTGCCTCTCCAAGATTCTGAATGGCTCTAGCATTATTCCTCCCATTTCCTGGACCTATAAAGCATCCCAATTCAAAATGTGTTTTTCATCAGGTACATACTTTTTAAGAAGAGATACATGGAAGACATCATAGATTCGGCTCGATTGGGGATGTAAGGCCAACCAGTATGCAACTGGATTAATCCTTCCCAATATTTCAAAAGGTCCAACATAATGAGGTGCAAGCTTAGTCTTTTTCCCAAATCTTATGGAACTCTTGTGTGGCCTAACCCTTAGGAAGACTTTCTCTCCTACCTCAAACTCCCTTGGTGTCCTGTTTTTGTCTACATAACTTTTCTGCCTTTCTGAGGCTTCCTTCAATCTTTTCCTAATTTCCTTAGTTTTCCTTTCCACTTCTTTCAACATATCTGGCCCAATAATCACTCTATCTTCAAGACTATCCCAACTCAAAGGTGTTCGAAAATGTCTACCATACAAAGCTTCAAAAGGTACCATTCCCAAAGATGTTTGATATGTATTATTGTAAGCAAAATCTATCAAAGGTACGTACTCTTCCCATTTCCTCTGTTGGTCCATGCAATACATGCGAAGCAGGTCTTCCATAATCTGATTTGTTCTTTCTGTCTAACCGTTGGTCTCAAGATGGTATGCAGTGCTAAAATTTAGTTGAGTTCCTAGAGTTGATTGAAGAGTGGTCCAAAACCTTGAAGTGAATTTAGCATCTCTATCTGATATGATTTTGTCTGGTATTCCATGCAACCTAAATATTTCCTTAACAAAGCACCTAGCCAAGGTAGGTGCATCATCCATCAGATTCCTTGGTATAAAGTGTGCCACCTTAGTGAGTTTGTCAATTACCACCATTATTGCATCATGCTTAGAAGGTGACATGGGTAACCCTTGCACAAAATCCATGCTAATAACTTGCCACTTGTGTTGAGGTACATCGTGTAATTGTAACAATCCAGCTGGATGTCTGTGTTCTGCCTTTACTCTTTAACACTCCAAACATTTAGCCACATACTTAAAAATATCATTCTTCAACCCTTGCCAAAAGTATAACTTCTTTAGATCTGCATAAAGTTTGTTAACTCCTGGGTGCCCTGAATAAGGGGCATTGTGAACCTCTGACAGGACTACTTCCCTTAAGTCTCTTGAATTTGGAATATAGATTCTATTGTTGTATTTGAGCAACCCTTCTTCATCTAATGTATACCCTTCAACCTTAGGATTGGTTGGGTTGTGTTCTAAAGTCAATTTGACTTGCTCATACCATGGGTCGTGACCTTGCTCATCCATTACTTGCCTTTTGAAAGAAGTTTTGAATGTTGTTATAGTCATCAAGTGTCTCCTCCTACTTAAGGCATCTGCTACCCTATTTTCTTTCCCCTTAATATATTCAATTTCAAAATCATATTCACTTAGAAAATCTAACCACCTTCTTTGTCTGGCATTTAAGTGGGGTTGGGTAAAGATGTATTTTAGTCCTTGGTAACTCAAAGGGCTTCCCTAGTAAGAAGTGTCTCCATTTTTGTAGAGCATGCACAATTGCTGCCAACTCCAAGTCATGAGGTGCATAATTGACTTCATGAGTCTTTAGCTTTCTGGACTCGTAGGCTACTACCCCTTCATCTTGGATAAGTACTCCTCCTAACCCTTCAATAGAAGCATCAATTACGACTGTGAAGTGTCCATTCAGATTTGGTACCTTTAGAATGGGTGCTGAAGTTAGTTTTCCCTTCAAGATTTGGAATACCTTATCACTTTGTTTTGTCCACACAAACCTTTTTCCCTTCCTTTGTAATGAGGTGATGGGGTTTGCTATCTTAGAGAATCCTTCCACAAACCTCCTATAGTAACCTACTAGCCCCATAAAGCTTCTTACCTCTGAAACATTCTTAGGGATTGGCCATTCTACTATTGCCTTTATTTTATCTGGATCGATTGCTATTCCTTCCTTTGATATTATATGCCCAAGGTAGTGAATCTTTTCCTCAAAGAAGGCACATTTGGACAATTTCCCATATAACTTATGTTCTCTCAACCTTTGCAAAACAATTTGTAGGTGCACTAAATGTTCCTCTTCATTTCTAGAGTAAATCAATATGTCATCCAAAAATACCAAAACAAATTTATCCAAGTAGTCATGGAGTACACTATTCATTAGGTTCATAAATGCAGCTGGGGCGTTGGTTACACCAAAATGAACTACTATGAATTCATAATGCCCATATCTAGTCCTGAAAGCTATTTTCAGAATGTCTTCCTCCTTAATTCTGAGTTGATGGTACCCTGACCGGAGGTCTATCTTTGAGAAAACTGCCACTCCTTTCATTTGGTCAAAAAGATCCTCTATGCGAGGCAAGGGATACCTATTCTTTATTGTGACCTTGTTCAACATCCTATATTCAATGCATAGCCTTAAGGTTCCATCCTTCTTCTTAACAAATAAGATTGGCACTCCCCATGGTGATACACTTGGCCTAATTAATCCCTTAGCTAAGAGTTCCTCTAATTGCATTTTGAGCTCTCGTAATTCAGTTGTGTTCATACGGTAAGGTGCCCATGATACTAGTTCAGCTCCTAGTAGTACTTCGATAGAAAAGTCAAACTTCCTCTTAGGGGGTAAACTAGGTAATTCTTCTAGAAAAACATCCTTAAATTATTTTAAGAAAGGGGCATTTTCAAAGGTTGGTTTATTTTCCTCCTTTCCTTCATCAATTTCAACCATATAGATTTGGCCTCCTCTTCTCCTTTCCTTCTTTAGTTGCATTGCTGAGATGGTTTCTATATTAATGGGTTTAAACTTTCCTTGGATTTTGACCCTATTCCCCCCATCATCCAAACATTCAACAACTTTGTTATAGCAATCTACATTAGCTTGATGGTCTGTTAACCAACTCATTCCAATAATTATATCATATAATCCTAAGGGTGCCACATAGAGATCTACCCTTGTTTCAAACTCAGAAAATTGTACCCTTGCCCCTGGCAAACATTTAGTTACTTCCCTAGTTGCCTTATCCCCATATTGAACCGTCCATGATGACTTCATTTGATTAACTTTTAATGCATATTTGTTTACTAATTCAGGTGAGATGAAACATTCAGATGATCCAGTGTCAATTAGAATTGATATTGGTTGTTCAAATAGTGTACCTATAGTTTCCACATGAACATTCTGGTATCTTCCTCTTCGGTTCCTAACCGTTGCATGAATCCTTTGTTGGGGCCCTTGTTAGGGTTGATTGTCCCTAATTTGTCCTTGCATCCTAGGGCACTCTCTAGCAAAATGGCTTCCCCCACACATGAAGCATCCACCTGGAGGACCCCTCCTACCTTGATTTCTAGGGGGATCATTCCTTGTTTCATTGGCCCTGGGTGGATAAGTTATCCTGTCTTGCTGGTCATTCCTATTATAGTTGCCTCTGCTATTATTGCCTCTATTATTATTGCCCCTGTTATTATCATTTCCATTCCACTGATATTGATTAGGAGGTGGTCTTCTTTCAGAAGAATTATTCCTCTAACCCTTATTGAAATTATTGTTTCCATTGAATTCTTGCTTCCTTTTAAATGTGTGGTTCCCATTATAGTTTCATCTTGCTAGTGTTTGAATCTTCTTTTCTTACCTTAGGGAGTTTTTGAGTACTTCATTCATGTTTCTTGGTCCATGCATGTCAACCTCTGCCCCTATGTTGGTATTTAGCCCCAAAATGAACTTCCTTGCTTGACCTTCTTCATCTTTCTGGTACATAGGTACATATTTAAGCAACTTGGCAAACTTATCCCAATATTGTTAAACGGATAGGGACCCTTGATGTAGATTATGGAATTCTGTCACCTTCTCATCGAAGAACAATTAAGGGAGCCACCTATCTCGGAAGTGGTGAACAAATTGATCCCATGTGACCATATCCCTGCTATACCCATTCTGTTCCTTGGTGTTGGTCCACCAACTGGCTGCCTCCCCTGTGAGTTGATAGGAACCCCATAAGGCCTTGGTTGTTTCGCTAAAATATCTTAGCTTAAAATATTTTTCCATTTCATTTAGCCAATTCTCAGCCCTTCACCAATCTGCCTCCCATCGAACTTAGGAGGGGTGATTTTCTTTAAGTCCTTGGAGAGTTCCAATATATTATTTTCCTTTCTATTACCCACCACATTCCCTTGATTGCTACTAGGGTTACCATTTTCAGTACCACTTCTATTTTCAAAGTCATTCTACTTTTCCCTAAGGTCCTACATTGATTGTTCCAGAAATTTGATTTTATCTCTTTGTTCGATTAGAAGATTGATTATAGCTTGGACCCCATCTTCGTTATTTCTTGGATTGTGTCAATCCTCTTCATGGTCTTCCTCAGGGTTTTCTTCATGGTTTTCCTCATGGTTTTCTTCCCTTTGACTCCTAGTATGTCTTCCATTACCCCTTCCTCTTCCTCTTCCTCTTCCTCTTCCTCTTGCCATTCTAGGTTTTTACTTGAAAGTTAAATTATGTAGTTAGTTTTTGATTTAGAAATTTTTAAAAATTAATCTCTACCATTGTAAAACATTCCCTTAGTTGAATAAATTGAAGTGAGCACAAGGTCTAGACTTGAACCTTTGCTCTGATACCACATGTAATAACCCACCATAATTGATTCAACAAAATTGAGTACTCTCTTTTTTTTTTTGGTGTTTAATTCAATCATTATGTTTTATTCAATTGCATACTCTGGGCATCCATCCATTAGGATTAGGCATTCATCCATCCGGGATGAGCATCTAACCATACGGGTTAGGCAATTGTCCATACGGGACATAAGATTCCATCTATCCAATATGGAATAGGCATCTACCCATACGGGGTAGGCATCTATCCAAATGGGATAGGCATCTACCCATACGGGGTAGGCATCTATCCCAATGGGATAGGAGATGCTCTGGCTAGAGACTTAGACTCATCAGGACCATTCAGGTCCTGAGCCACTCACTAAGTACTACACTCTTCTAACAGGAGTGCACCGAGGTCGTTGTCCTTAGGAGTAATTAAAAAAAAATACAAGCTTGATTTCCGCCTCAGAATTTGGCTTAAAGCCTCGGGAAGTCAAGCGAATCCATACGGGATTCCTTTCGAGTATGCATTGAATTTCTTTTCCAATTTAATTATCTTATCTTTCAAATAGGATTCCTACTCAACCAAGCCTAGACCCCACCCACGTACGCCTGAGTACGAGGGACAACTCTATCCCAAGACTGCCTACATACCTGCTTGGGCACGGGATCAAGGCCTAAAGTATGTAGTTCTATTTTCTATTCTATGGTTTGATGTAAACTGATTTGTGGGTACACAACCCTTTCTAGGGTCAATGTCCCAGACAGTTTCTCTGCGGTTGCTACCCACGATGGTAGGGCTTAAGCAAAGGCTCAAGGTGGCCTAAAAAAAAATAGCTAGATCCTAATTCTTATCATGGGCATCACCCTTAACCAAATCACCAATATCTCTTCAAGATAAAAACAAGAAATCAATTTTGTAAAAGCATTTAACTTAACCATCCCTAAAAAGGGGTTTACTATGGTTTATCTCAACGGATGTGAAATCATTTCAAAGTTATCTTATTAGATTATCAATCCAAGGGGGATTACCCACCCCTTGGATTTTAACTTCCAAGTGCCCCTTATTACTCCCCGATGATTTATAGGGATGATGCCACAAACGTCGTTGATGCAGCTTTATTAGGCATTAAGTGCAGTAGTTCAACACGACAACATTACCTGTAAGCATGACCTAGAGGCACCGTATATACCGAACGCTGCTAGTTTTGGTTTTTCAACTTCCTTTGTTTAGTTTCTAAACTAAGAGCTTATGAAAACATCATGCTTGAATATAATTATGAAACAAATGTACATAACTTAAACTTTGCGAGCTTTGGTGACACTTAAATACTATTTGAAAAAGAGAAATATCATTATTCTACAACTAAACAAATTAATACATGTGTTGGCATGATAATGATAATTGTGAACTTACATGCAATTGTATGAAGATAATGAATGTGAACTAATATAAATGCCATGCAAAAGTAGCGTCATTTACATACAAAATGAAGAAATGCTCACTCCTATCGAGAGACTTAATAAATTATAGAGTTACTAATTCCACATGAGTGATTAGCTTATACTTTTTTGAAATTTTGGATCAAATCGAAATAATAAGACTTATTTGTTTTTAAGTGAGTCAAAAATCATTGATCAAATAATCCAATAAATCCCTAAGGGGATTGAGACAATAATAATTTTATGATTCCAATCTCTTATTAATTTATTAACTTTAAAATTTAACTACGCAATTATGAAGATTAACTTTAATTAATATGATTATATATTTTTTTTAAAAAGAATTATATAAAAATAAAATTAACTTAAATTTTAATTAAAATTATAAAAAAAACCCATCGCAATTTCCAAGTGTAATGATATATAAAAAAAATGCATTGTTTAAATAGTAAATGGGCTAAAATAAGGGGATGGGGACTGCGAGTCCCATTACCCCCTGTGGTCCTGCATGCGCAGGCCCATAGGGGTTGAGGGGACTTCGTGGGCCCCCCCACTCCCCTACGGATCATTGTCGTAATAGTGACCGTAGGGCAGTGGAGGGTACCGCTGTCCCTCCCCGGCGGTTACAATAACCGTCCGCTACGCCATGCAAAGTTATTAGCTTTGACCGCCATTAATCATCGGCGTTAATATGCATTTCGCCTTCTTTTTTTTTTTTTTATTTGAAACAAATTATTTATATATATATATATATATATATATATATATATATATATATATATATATATATATGTATGTATGTATATTTATATAATTTATATAACAAAGGAGTATTGACTTATGAAAATAAAACATGAATAATATAGGAAATCAAATAACTGTTTAATTTAATTTAATTAGACATAGAGAGTAGATTTTTAAACAATAAGAGTTCATTCACAGGAGTGAATAACCCAGAGAGTTATTCATAGAGATAAGACAATCTAGGAAAATAAAAAGATAGATGCTTATGCTGGGGAATGTATTTTAATCTAATTTTCAATCTGAAATTTACAGAGGTAAACTTATATTTTGCTTCCTCACAGAGATAAACAATCCAGAGAAAATAAATCGTTTACAGCCATGTACAGATGAAAGATAGATGATTATGCTGGTAAATGCAAGCTCATAAGGTGTATTTACAATCCATTTTTCAATCTAAAATTTACAGAGACAACCAGAATAACAAGTATACTAAGATTTCCAAGGAAGCTAACTTATTCCTACAGGAAGATTTGATTCATTCATAGCAAGAAAAAAAAAGAGTAAGATTTTATTCTTTAAACTTAATTCACAGTGTGCATATAAAATAAGATTAATCTATTATACAACAATTAGATAAGCAACAAGATTTTAATTCTTCAAACTAACAAAAATCCAATCTATTGAAAGACAATATTTTAATTCTTCAAACTAATCCACAACAAAATCCAATTTTCAATAAGGAAATGAAAAACAGATTTCAAACTAATTTCAGCAATGTATTAAACCA
Organism: Cryptomeria japonica; assembly: GCF_030272615.1. Taxonomy (NCBI): domain Eukaryota; kingdom Viridiplantae; phylum Streptophyta; class Pinopsida; order Cupressales; family Cupressaceae; genus Cryptomeria; species Cryptomeria japonica. The sequence goes on along the minus strand of NW_026728967.1, from coordinate 243,483 downwards.
AGATTGATCTAATTTAATTCATAGAAAAAGTAAAAATGCATGATTCAAAATAAAACTAAATAAGAAGAAAAACCTGGATACTTGCAAACGAAGAATCCCTTATGAATCCTTCAATGAGCCTCCCTTGATCTTCAAACTTGAAAGAATTCCTCCAAGAAAATCTTAGCTATTTTCAAAATGAAATATGACTACCAAAGAAAAAAATTACTTGAGAGGAGAATTTCTTTATGGAATAACTAACTCCCATTTTTGAAAACTTGCATATCATTTATAAGAAAAATCCCCCTATTCCACTACCTAAATTTTTAATTAAAAAAAAGAGATTCTTTCCCAATTTTGGACTTCATGCAAAATTGATTGGACTTAGTGGGAGGAGTTACATGCAAGGTGGTGGAGAATCCTCTAGAAGCTTCTTATTCTTCCTACAACATGTGCCAAAATTGGGTGAGGAGAATTAAATAAATAATTTAAAAAAAAAGTATATTTTCCATGTGTGTGTGTGAGTTTTATTATTTCATCCTTTTATGATATTCATTCAATCTTTTAAATAGTTTATCCAAAAATATAATAGAGTTTGTATTTTAAATCCAAAAGTGATAAAGGAGGGTTGTGACACTGGTGTCGCAAAGGAGCGCACTCCCTCTACATGGATCCATAAACACACACAAGAGGCTATATGGAATAGAGTAAATCTGAAAGTAACATCATGCCAAAGCATCTCACACATAACACATGCTCATGAGACAATTGGATGCCAAAATAAATATAAGAAGCAAGCCTCTTGACCACAGAAAAGCATAAGCCAAAAATAATAAAACTACTGCAAATAAACAACATAACCCAGCAAGGTCTGCACACTTGCTTTCCCAAAATCAGCAATATGCGATATTCATCCTCATGGCATGAATCATCATGAGGGTACTCAAAAACCATAAATATTGCATCAATAAGCATCAACCTGAAAATTACACAAATCAAGAACATAACAACAACATGACAACCTCCAGTACCATGACGCCACATGACTTATAGCATAAAAATTATTTTGATGAAATAAAGACAATAAGATTAAAACGAGGTAACGTTACAAATATGCTTAGCTCACGCTATAACTTGCGGGCTTCACCTCAATACACTGTTGTACTTAACACTTTCAACAACCAATTGTCAACACTACACCATCCTTTGTACAACCATCAAATAACGTGAATCCACATAATGCCTAGGGTCGTGCTAAGAAACTAAAATACCTAGCATCCTAATCATAATCTTGAACATCCTCTCATGGCCTTAGCGAACCTATCACATGTATCTCATCAACTGGGTTGAGGAGGGGCATTAGAGCTTGATTGTTTGCAAGTGTCTTCTATTTTCTTTGTGATAGGGATGATGTCACATTACTCATTATGGGCGAGATATGCCATTGTGATTCTCTATCACTTGCCTATACTATATGTTGTATCGTGTCTTTGTGGATGCAGGTACTAGACATTGACTCCACCTGGCTCCACAGGTCTGAGTGTGTCTTATCCCAATGGCAAGTTGATAGGAGTTGAAATTAAATCCCACCTTATACTCTAGGTTTAAGTTGATCACCCTTGTCAATTTAGCATCTTGATGTGAGTTATTTTTTGGCGTCTAGTGATTCCTTGGGTTATCCTATGTTGGATTACTTGTGTAGTATTGTGTTTATTGATTAGTTTAATTATTAATTAATTGATTAAATTGATTCATATAGTTTAATAATATTAAATTAAATTAATCGGTTAATATAGTTTATAATAAAATAAATATATATAGTTGTTAATAATAAGATAAATAATTAATTGAGAAAGAGTAATATTGGATAAATGATTTTATATCATATTATTTAATTATTGATTTGGAATTAATATTATCATTTAGTAAGAAAAGGATTTATCATTAATTAAAATATTTAATTATATAATTAGCCTTTGATTTATTATTGTGGTTTTAATTTATTATACCCTTGGTTTATTTATTTATTTATTGGGGTTTATATTTAATAGGTGATTTCATATTATTGATTAAGTATTTATTGATTTATGATTATTGGATAAATATTATCTATTATTTGTGGTATTTATTTATACCCCTTGATTATTTATTATTGGGCTTTTATAATTATTTGTGCCCATGATTTTATTAGTTATTTATATTATTATTCTCTTGTTACTCTTTTGGGTTAATTAGTAGATTCTTTCTACCTACCCTATTGGGTAAGTTAATCAAATAGTCTCTTATTATTCTTACCTTGGTTTATGTGAAAGTTTGGTAAGAAATATATTATTTTACATTATTTTTATTGGTTGGTATTTTCTATAGTTTTGGTTTGATTTCCTATTTATTTGGCTAGTTATGATTTTTGTCGGATTACCATCTAGATTTCTTCTGCAAGTTTTGGGCTTGAAGTTTGAAGAGTTTTTGGCTTGAAGTTTGAAGATTTCTTGGCTTGGATTTTGGTTTCTTGGGGATGGTTTTGGATTACTCTTCATCAGATTTCTTTGGCCATAACTTTTATTTTCCTAGGTTGTAGATTTTAGCCCGTGATCTTTGCATTTGAATTTCAAAGATTGTTTGCATCATGTTTGTTCGGGCTAGGATAAATGAAAATTCATTAGAATAATAATATTATAGTTTAGGATAAATTTTATTAAGGGAAAATTGATTTATCTCTTATTGGTGTGGCCGTGATTGTTCTCTGTGAGAATTTCAAAGTTTTCCTATGTGAGGTTATCATGAATGTTAATTCCAATTGAGCCAATATTTGGTTTCTTTGAATGATTTATTGGGCTTATTCGGTTAAGTATTAAATTGCGTATCTTTTGAAGGTATTTTCAAAATTTATGGTTGTCTTTGTGATTTTGTATGTTGTTCAGAAGTTTGAGTTTTTCCATGTCTGAGTAAATGCGCTAAAACTGTGTATGCACTAATTCATCATATGCATTGTTTCTTGTTGCAAATGTGAGGTTCCTTCTGTCATATGCATGATTCTGAGTCTCAAATGCACTACCAGGTTTGGTAGATGCACTATTAGTTTGTGAATGCACTGTCCACTCAGGGTCTATATTTTTGAGTATCTCACTGGGAGTTTTCCTTTTGTAATCAAGGGATAACTTAATTAATAATTCTCCAGTTTGGGTAGAATAGTTCATCCTAATAAGATATGAAAATGCATGGGCCCCTTTACCTTTCGAACGGTGGAGATCGAGATAGGATTGGGAAGGCCTTGGTAACCCAGGTAAGCTAATCTCCCTTACTCCATAAAGGTTGAGATGGCTTCGCATTTTCATCTAGGATGGTCGGGACTAGTTCCCAGGTTCCCTTTTGTCGCATGTGATGACACTCTTTTCCCTACATGTAGGTCCTAGTGCCTTAAGCCTTGTTTTGATGGGTTCCCTCTGGAGGTTTCATATTGGATTTTATGTTTTGTATCCTTGTTTGTATTGGTCTTTCCTTTGGATGTTAGGTGTCAGCCTAAATCTAGAGTTTGAGTGCGATCTTGTGTCATGTCCTAGCATAGGGGGTGGTTCCTTTGGTTCCACATGGTCAGGTGGTTTGATGCCTACTTCCATTGGGATGTTCTTTGTTGAATTCTCTTGCATGGATGTGGATCTCTTGTCTCTTCAACTATGGATAGATGCTTGTATCATATTGATGTATATGATTATATGGCATTTGTAGATATTGATTGAGGATGTAATTGTAATATGGAGGAGAACTATGTTCCTTGATGTAAAAGGATGTTGTATTCATGTAAAAGTTAGATTGTTTATTAGAAGAACTTAATTGTGTATCATGTGATATTGGTTTATTAATGGAGAAATAGATATGGATTAATGGATATGCATTTAGTATCATGGGGAATAATGGAAATACAATGGAATTGTCTCTACGGTTATGGAATTAAGGTTATACATTTGGTATCATGTGATAAGTTATAGTAGAATTAGATTATGAATAAATGACTTTCATGTACTTAGATGCATGTAATGTAATTATACTTGAAATAGAATGGATTAAAGTTATTATTGTATTAGTTTAGATTCCATGGTTATCATCTAGGAGGTAGACTAATAAGTGAGAGAATCTTAAGTAAATGGAATGAGTATAATGTAGGAATTGTGGTTGATTATTAATATCATGTAGATAAGATGTCATTCATTTGATTGCATTGAATGATAGGAAAGATTTGAGATTCTTGCATTAATGCATTTAGCATTCAAGATAAGGGAAATGATCATGTTAGGAATTTAGATGCATGTGTGGTATGGATAATAGATGTGAGAATAAATGTGCCTATGTATTATAATTACAATTACCATTGTAAATGGATAATGAACATGTAGTTAGGAAATGGCTAAGGGTTAAAGCACATTTAGATTTGGATCATAAAATGAACCTAAAAGGGATGGTAAATGTATGCATATTAGTTGGATGTATCCATGTTACAGAATAGTGAATGATCATATATGCATGAAAGGAATAGTTATATTAGAGTTAGTATGTAATTGGATCATGGTGATAAATATTTTATCATGTTTATGATGTATGTTATTGCTTATGGATAGGTTTAAGTAATGATGTTGAGATACCTTAGGGAAAGATATTGTTGTGATGTGTTGTTTCCTCTTGTGTAATGTTCCTATATGAATATGTTCATGATGGCAAACGATGTTATTTGGTTAATGGTTGATCATTGCACATGAGATGTTATTTGTGTTAGTTGCATTAGTAGATGTTTTAAAAAAATTAATTATCTCTATTTGCTTGTTAGTTAGTGTATTTTCTCTAGTATATTTTGGTGGGAATACAAATATTACGTAACTATTTATTGACATCTATAAAAGATATTTGAGATTATTCCAGGTGGAAAATATTGTAGTAGATGTAATTAAATCAATAGATGTTTTGCAAGCAAAATTGATTATGTAAATTGCATATATGTTTGTATTCCTAATGAATGTTATCATAGGAATATTTCTTTTTGTGTTTTAAAATGAACTTGGTATAGATGTTATGTGATGAGCTATGTGGTTGACATGTGATAGAGAGTATTGCTAGTAGCGATGTTAGGGAACCATTAAGTTCTATTATTTGATATGATTATCTTCTGCTAAATAATGTAACTATGATTCATCTATATTGTGTAATGTGTTTACTTAGGGTTATATTGAGTTTAAAGGTGAATTATGTATTATGTTTCCCTTTAAAAAAAAAATATTCACTATGTATTTGATTTATTAGTTGTTATTACTCTGGGGTCCCTAGTAGGTGTTACATGTTTACTGGAACAAGTAATCAAACTGAAGATGTACATTTTTATTGAGTCTATTTCTACTACTATAAGAGATATGTATGCCTTAGAAGATAAAATTTGGGGAGATATAGTAGAAGAAGAGTTGAATCTAACAAAGGAAAGCCAAACATTGAAAATAATACCTAACTTGATAGACAAGAATGTGGCAGAAATCAAATGGGAGTTCATAAATAAGATGAATAAAGTTGGTAGATAAAGATTAAAAATGATGTAGGGAACTCAAATAAAAATGGTTTCCCTCATCTCTAGAACAAGAAAGTATTCAAGAGTTCTCTTGCTCCTCCCACTCAAACCAGGTACTCATGAATTTTCAATTGTAACTATTTCTCATGCAATATGTTTTGGCAAAAAGCTAGTGAATGTAGAAATCAAATTAGATCTCGTCATAAGGTTCATCATAATTATAATGAGTGTAGAAGTAGGATGATGTCGAATTAAAATAGTAGAAATGTTTAGTCTTCCAACAGATATTGTTATGATTGCAACAATTTTGGTCATAAGGTTATTGATTGAAGAAGTGTTATCAAAAGGAGTGGAAGTATCATAAGAGATTGAAGTGTTAGAATGAATAGAAATGGTGCAAAATGAGGTTTGACTTATTACAACTGTAATAAATTGGACACATTGCCACCATCTGTAGAAGAGGGAATGAGATGTCTACTAGTTAGGTAAATAAAATTGATGTTGACAAAGAAGAGAAGATGAATATGACGGGTGAATAAATTAGAAGAAAAGATTGAAGAAAAGTGTGAGGATGGGTCTGTACCCTTTGGTGATGCTAATTTTTCTTCTAGTGACTAAATAGTATGCACTATCTAAGGTGGAGAGAAAAATGAAGATCTTATGACCCCCCTTATGGTTTAGATGTTGAAGTTGTTCTCAACATGGAAGACATTTTTTTGAGTGTTTTCGAATGGTTTTATTGATGAACAATGTTGTTTAGTGTAATACCTACCAAAATACCCTAGAGAAATAAACCAAAATATACTAACAAAAAGGAGATAATTTTTTTTCCTTTAGATTAATCTTCATATCAACACAAACACTAAGTTATAGAGTACAACATTACTACCATTAAACATCATTTCATCATTAACTATATACATGAATATATAAACATAAACATGAACCATGCTTCGCAAGTGGAATAACTATTTACTCAATAACATGACTCCATGAAAGACCATACAATGCATAACCTTTCCCTTGACTATCTCAACGTCACTACTTGACATAGAACCAAATCATCACATAACCATTTAGACATCATAACATAATCATACATTCTATCCATTTACTTTCCATTCAACTATATCAAATCTATAACACATAAGCATAATCCAATCACATAACATATCCTTTGAGACTATTGGAAATCAACAAATCAAACTCATAATATCCATAATTTCATACATTATGAAAGAAACATAGGTAACATAGCCATTTCCCTTAATAATACTAGAGTGTTCTTTAAACTTTAGCACTAATATTCTAAAATAAGAAGCTTTATCTTTTATGTAGCATAAACCTTCACACCTAAATGATTTCCATTACTATAGCTAGATTTATAACAACAACTGTTACCCTTCCAATTTAAATTCCATAAGCTAATACATATACACATTCATCATGTAATCTCAACACAATATGAATGTATAAATACTACTCTTCCTTTCACTTAGAACTATGGTCTATAATTACATATTGGATATCCAAACCATCCATAAATATACAAGGAGATGTTTTCCTAACTATTACATCATGTCTCTTTCTCAACTACATCAAAAATCATATGAAAATATATAACATGTGAATACATAACCTCTTTTACAACTACATGTCATCATGATACAAAGTCTTCTTTTACATGAACATATAGATCAACTCTAATGAATAGTCACATGAGGAATCTAAGAATCCTATCCATGCATGCTAGCATCCAAGAAGAATATCCCAATGGAAGAAGGCATCAAACCACCCGGCCATGTGCAACCAATAAGGAACCACCCCCTGTGCCAGGAAATGACATAAGATTCCAACTCACACTCAAGACCTAAGTTGACATCTAACAACCATAGGATACAACATGATACCACAAGACTCCAATATGAATAAAATATGTAAAACACATCATGAGGCTAAATCAACCAATGAAACTTCCAAAGGCATAATCGAAAACATAAGCATATGGATAATGGACAAATGTAGGGAAATAGTGTCATCACAAGCTATCCTCACAATAGAAGGGGCCAAGCCTCACCCTGATAGTCATGTGGAACCATCTCAACCTTGGAGCCATTCAAGGGAGATCAGTTTACCACTCCAACAGTCTTCCCAAGCACACACGCTTCAAGGGCTATGTGGTGGGGCCATTAAACCAATTATTATGTTTTGTGATTTCCTATATACCAAAACCCACTAATCAAATATTAAGGTTATCACTTTCAATTACAAATAAACTCTTCATGTGGTTCCACCAAGTCTAGACCCCTCCTATAGGCCTAATTCTCAAGACCCTGGTCCACACATGCAAGAGCCCACTCTCCCTACCATGGACTGAAACCATTGTCATTCTGTGAGAAGCAAGAACTGAGCTAGGATCACATGCAACTCCAAACAATAGATGGTCAAAGATCAAAATATCTGAGTGTAGATAAATCTGATATGAGAGAAAAAATAGGGACAAAAGAGAATTTTAGAGAAGACTCTCATAGAGCAATCACTGGACTAGTGAAGGTGAAAGTATAATCCTTATTATATAGAAAAATAAAACCATATACATCCAAGGGATGCATTAACTCTTATTCCCCATAAAAAGTGGGAGGTTTTACCTTCTTGGTAAATGCCAAAACACGTGGCATAACCTCCTTACATGAAGACAGGAAACAAGTTGAGAAAGTTGGCACATAAGGCCAAAAGAGGGTGAGAAACCCAACTACCCCATAACCCACTTAGGAAATGACAAAATAGTGGTTATGAGAGGTGGCACAACAATCCAAAAGAGGGTATGTAACTCAACTACCCATGTGAGGTGGAGAGTTACATATGTAGCTAAAGTATTTTGCCATGTGTCCTCATATTAACTAGTCCTAATAACCTAAGCAAGCTTAATAAAATATGTGTAGGAAAAACAAATTCTCCCTAACATAAAGAAAATAAAAAAACTACTCTAACACCCCCCCTTAAGCATAGCTTAGGTGGGTGAAAATATGGGTCCTGACAAATGAGGCCATGTTAGGTACCCATGTACATAGATATCCCCTCCAAAAGAAGAAGGCCCCCCCATACGAGTAATATGGCCCCCCCTTAAATAAAGAGAGAAATAATGGAGGAATAAGAAGCCCCTCCTGAAGTAGACACCTATTGCATCCCAAGAAAATCTAGCAAATGAAGGAACTTTCTTTTGGTGAAGGGTTTGGTGAAGATGTCTGCAATCTACTCTGATGTAAAACAATACTTAAGATCAATGATGACTTCCTGAACCAACTCTCGAATGTAGTAGGCATATGTATCTCAATGTGTTTCATCCTCTGGTGATCAACTAGATTTCTTGAGATCTGTATAGCACTCTTATTATCACAAAAGATGATGGTACACTTGGAATTCCAAACTCAGTGAGAATATTTTGAAGCCAAATAGCCTCAATGGTAGCATTAACTGCTCCTTGATACTCAACCTCTATTGATGAAAGAGAAATTGTAGATTGCTTCTTGCTCGACCAACAAACTAGACTGGAACCAAGTGAGAAGCAATATGGGTCAATGCAAGAAGCCGAGTCCACTTTTTGGCCAAAAACTGGAAGTGTTTTCCTTGATTTTTTCAGATTTTGTCTCATTTGAGCTTAAATTTTGAAACACTTGTAGATTGAATCTTGGAAAAAGTCAGTAATATAAAAGATATCCGTTTGAGTTTAATTTCCAAATATGTAATTTATTTTAATACCCATAAAATAAAAAATAACTTTTTGAATGGAGTTCTAAAACTATGTTTTAAAAATGCCTATTTTAGGACCATACCATGCATGTGTACGACCCACACTTTTTGACACAATTAAAATTATTTTCTCAAACCGTTTTGGGAAATGGTTTGTAACACACTGAAGATTGATGAGCATATTTTTCTGTATTTTTAAAAAAATATATATATATTTTTTATTTAATTTTTTTAATGACCGTAATTATCTTTTTAAAAATTTGACGTGTATGGCCCACATAATTTGACGTAAACTTAATATTTTTTTATTTTTTATTTTAAATAGAAAATGTTTTTGTGTATATTGATGAGATATAATTTTTTTTTCAAAATTCATTAAAATAAAAGAGTTATTAAATTAACAAAATTAGTTAATATTTCAAGTTTCTAGACATGATTTAGTATAAATTAAATGAAAAGTAGTTAAAATAATCAATTTTTAAATAAATTTACATATTTAGAATTTAGACAGTATAATCTAAAATGGGTTTTAATTTCGTATAAAAATTCTCTAATTATAGGCACGTAAACTATTTCAGAAGTTCATATTTGTGCTTTCGTTCATGGAGATTTGAATTTACAGGTCCATGTCTCAGGTGTGGCCATCCCAGGCCTATATTGGACCTAATCCCAAGGAAAGTGGCAGGTTGTGGAATCAACTTCCATAATTGAATAACACTAAAGCATCTAGTTCAGTGCTCATTGTAGATAAGACCATTGAAGAGACCATGATGGACGCAAGAAATGTAGAACCAAACACGGGTATGACTGTTGATGCGAATCCTAGTATGTTTTTAAATCCCTAAGACTATGATGCCAATCAAATTTCTGATTTAAATGAAGATGGATATAAATTTAATACACCAATACAAAAAGAAATAAAAATTGAAAATATTACACCATCCTCTTTGAAAGAAAATGAATGTATTTTGTTTACTATTGATAGCAATGTGCTAGATAATCTTAATGGGTTAGTTTCTTGGAGACAAATCGGAACACATGAGAACAAATTATATAAATAATTTTTCTATAATAAAAAGTTAGGATTCCAATGTCAATTAATGCTACAATTAATAAAAATTATTAAAAATGCGTAAAGTTGTGAAAAAAATAGGTATTTATGCAAAACCAAAAAGAAAAGATGAATCATATAAGCAAGTTGTATCTATTGTTGTCAGTGCCATCAATTCTATTAGAAAAGCAAGTCAATCTAAAGATAAGAATGCGGCATTTAGAGTTATAACAACCGCTATAGTTGACAAAACAATTGTTAGTGAAAGAATGTTAAGTGATATAAGTGGCTATTTAAACTTACATCGTAGAACCTTGTCAAGAGCGGCCAAAAGAAGAGACACAATTGAAATTGATCCACTAAACCATTGTTGGAGTTTTAGTGGTAGACTTCAAAGGTCAGACATGAAATTAAATGATGAAACTAAACGATTTATCGAAATTTTTTGGCATGATAACACTAAAGTTTCACCAAATGCTAGAGATGTTTTAAAGTTAAGGGTGGGATCAAAAATTCATGATCCTTAGCCAAAACATCTTCTTGACATGACTCAAACTGAATTCTTTAAAAAAATTAGTGATGAATCTATGTTAATGAATCTACGAATTAGTAGATCATTTGAAAAATGCAAACCCTAGTATGTCAAAATCAATAAACAAAGAATATCTTGTTGTTGTAAACCTCATGTTTAGTTTCATTACTATAATGATGTTTTTCAATATATACATTGTATGTTGCATGGTAATGATCTTGTGCAGGATTGTGGTGTTTATGTTCCACCTAAAACTATAAAAGATTTTATTGCAAGTTTATTTTGTAAACTACCTAATGAGAAATTATTTCTTTCTAGTTCATGCATTTATGGCCTTTTCAATTTATGTGGGAACTATTCTTTGATAGGTGAGTGTTTGCATGAACATGTTTCATCTGAGTTTGGAAAAAAAGTGGTTGATGTTAGGAGATTTAAAAATATTTAATACCCTCTAAAGGATGGAAAGATGGGGAAATGTTTAGAATTGATTACATAACATAATAGTGTGAATGCATTTATCAGTGAGTTTAAAAGTCATATTGTTCCAAAATATGTGAAACATTCCCAACATGCCTGATGACTTGATGGACAGTTTTGCATATGCAAGAACACATTTCCAGTTGGAGCAATAGTATGAGTTGTGGATTTTGTAGAAAATTATACTCTAAAACCACAAGAGGAAACTCAATCACAACACTACAACTCAGTGCAAGTGGCCATATTTGTGCACATTATATATAGACATGACCATGACAATACAAAAGATATTAGAAATTTTTTGAGGGAGTATCATTTCTATGTTAGTGATAATCAATTACACTCGTCAGAGTTTGTTCAGCATTGCTTCGAGGTATTTCATGATAATCTTAAGGAAAGAGAAATTGACATGAAACAACATATGATATGGTCAGACAACTGCATTGGACAATTAAAATATGCAAGAATGTTTTATTGGCTATGCAGAGTTCACAAGAAAATCAATGTCCAACATTTATGGAGTTTTTTTGAAGCGGGACATGGTAAGGGGGAACACAATGGAGATGGTGCTTGTGTAAAAAGAGCTCTTACTAGAGAACAATTGAAATTCGATGATGCAGTGAAATTCAGAGATGCTCGTGCGGTTGTAGATTGGTGCAATTCAAAGCTGTCAAAATGATCAACTAAGAACTCTGCAATTCGACATTTCTTCTGGTTGGTAGAGGAAGATAGTATTCCTATTCGACATGATTGTAATACCATCATTAGATCAGATAAATGGCAATCGTTTAAGAGTTCTAATTCAAACACATGGACTATATTCACAAGGGAGATTGCTTGCTTTTGTCAGTTTTGTGTATCCAGAGATTGGGAATTTTGTGAGAATAAAGAATGGGTTGAAGAATGACAACAAAGATCATTGACACCCATAGATGCAAATGATCTGCATGAAATAACTGACGAAGATATGGATCAGATGTTTGCATGAAATGACTATGATCGCATTTCAAATCTTATACAATAAGGTAAAATTGTTTTTGAAATTTGTTTTGATTTATTAAATAGTACATATATGAAATCTTACGGTGTATATTTTTGTTTTTATATCTCATTAAATATTAAAATAAAATTGTTTTGTGCACAGGACATGTCTATGTTTTTGTTGCACCAGAGGACAATGAAGAGGGGACAGAGTATTGGTTGCCTCGATGTGTAGAGCCAAAACATAAGCTAACGACTCCTCGAGTAGATGATGATGGTTATGACTATCCAACAGGATCTGTGGTTGTTGTTGGCACCTAGCTACCTAAATATCTAACAAGAAAGAATGGATTGCCTGCATTTGAAGATTATGAATTAGAGAAGATTATATATTACTCGCATTTGGTAGTGGAAACTAATATAAAATTGGATGGATATCATGGCAGACCTTCTAATAAACAATTATGGACTCTCTCTAAGAAAGAGCACAAGACAATTATAGATTCTTTGCAAAAGAGAGAGGATGCAGATGGTATAACAAAATGAATATATACAAGTAAGTTATAATTTGAACCCTTAATCCACCTCCCTTTTAAAAGTCGTGATATATATTTTATATAGCATTTTAAATCATGCATCTTAATTATAATCTAGTAATTTTGTTTCAGGTCTACCACAAGTAGAAGGCATCAATGAAAACCAAGTTATTTGTGCATACTTTATGTTTCATTTTGAATAATTACAAGTAAGTTAAATTTTTGTACCCTTAAGGCAAATCCCTTTGAAGAGTCGTGATGTATGCTTTATGTTGTATTTTAAATTGAATGCATCCTCATTATAAAAACTAATCATATGTATATTTTTTTTCAAGGTCTCTCAGAGTAGACTTGGCCTCAATGACTACTACTATTTGTGCATACTTTATGTTGTATTTTGAGAGATATATATCTTTATTATTATAATTTAAATAGACTATTTTTTATTTTAGATAGGTCTGCTTGATTACACTTTGTGTAATATGCATAAATGAGAGACTATTGGTCAAATTTATGAATGAGATAATTATATTTTAATCAAGTTCTATTCAATATATTATATATTCTATGGGTTAAATTTAATTTCATACATAGCACACTGGATCTACTTGTAAGGACCCCACAATATCACCTACTTTGTTCCTTACACTTTGCTCTTATCATCATTGTTATTGAAATGGTAATTATATATTTAAACCTATGTTTTGATACTTTTCTCTTATCATCATCATTATTGTAATGGTAATTATATATTTTGCATGTCTATGATGATTAATACTTTTTAATTTAGTTTAAAATATGTTATAATTATAAGATATGTTTTGATACTTTGGTCTTACCATCATTGTTAGTTCATGAAGTACACCTTTATTTTATCTAATCACAATTTATTTAAATAAAATTCCATAAATAAAATTTCAAGTCCACATAATCCATATAAAGTTATTTAAGCACAAGTTCCATAAATAAAATTTTAAGTCCACATAATCCATATAATATCTAGATGGTAACATGATGAACTCCACATAATATCTAATGTTCATATATATATGTAGTCCAAAATATATATATGATCTAATCCTCTTATGCAAATATCCATATATAAAGTATGTGCACATCCAAGGAAATATATACAATGTTAAAAAATAATTACACGTGTAAACAAATGTGTAAAGTCCATTAAAAAGTACATGTACATCATATCATAGCCAAATAAATAGTAAAATCTAAGTGCTATCATCAATAAAATCTTGTGGTCTCTTCTCCCCACGACGTGGACCAGATCCACCCATCTCATGCTGTAAGGAAAAAATAATATCAAAATACTTGATTAACTATTAAAAGATAATCATTTATCAAATACAGTTGGAATTCATTAAGTTACAAACTTATCGTATGTGTGTGCACATCAACTCCAGTAACTTGTTATGCATGTACTATATGCTAGGGAGTTGTTCCATCCTATATGCAAGATAAGAAACATGATATAACGAACATGAGCACATACAAGTGTTTATTTTTTTCTTAAATAAAAATGAACATTTATAATTTGATTAAATAATCATATAATAATATATTGTATATAAGGTTGCTCATCTCCTCTAGTAGTATCTTGTGCACCTTTACGTGTATGTACATTGAAATCAACACCAAATGTAGTGCTAGCTAAGTCCTGTACAAGGTCAAATTCAAAGTATCCAATTAAATCTCAAAATAAGAGTCAAAACAAGGTCAAATTAAGTATTACATATTAAGACCTCAAAGGATGTCGATGTGCATTCAAATTGGCTCTGATAAAAATGATGAGGATAACCTATCCTAATAGTAGTGTCCACCTGCAAACATGCATTTAATGAAATCATATTTATTGAACATATATATGTGTATTAAATAATTTCAAGTTAAGTTACAATGTTGTAAGAGTTCATATTTAATTTATGAATTCTAAGATACATACAATAGATGGTGTCATAGTTATCACACCCTCTTCTCGATGTGATGTAGAGGGTCTTGCCTGACCTGAAGCCTGGAGAAAGAAGCATTCAATGTATTAACATGAAAATTTATATAGTATACGATGATAACATATTAACTTAAAAAGATAGTACAATTTCTAGATAGAAATTGATACTATACCCCAAAAGTTGTGCCAAGCTGTGTAGGAGTAGATGCAATATTGACTTGAACATTTGGTGTAGTCCTTATCTACACAAACCAAATTTTTTTAATCAAGTATTAGATTGTATTAAAAAAAAGACATGCACTTAATTTATACCTATATTTAATTGAAGTATTAGATTGACATGTACATGTATATATATCTATACTTACTCAAGATGATCATTAGGGCAAAGAAAATCCATATATGATGTCATCATAGTATCATATGTTTCATCATGCTCAACTGCAACTGAAGCGTATCCTGGATCAGCAGTAGGACCTACACACATCTGATGACAGCTTGTACACATATGTGGCATCGATCAAGGAGCGGATGCCATGTGTGCAACTTGCTCACTCAGGTTACCTATGAGAGAATTCAAAGCATCTAATATTGAAGTGGATGATGTATTCTGCACATCTACAGGAATCGATGGAGCAACAAGTGGAACCATGGGTGGATTTGGTAGGGGTTATTCATTGTAATGTTTTTGATCGTGCAAACATTCCTTCCATTTCATAATCCACATATGATGTTTTATTTATTGATGATTATAGTAGGACATAAATAGTTTTTGAAAGAGTAAATATAAACTTTTTAGTCAATTTAAAGAAATGGTTGAATTGCATACCAGAAAGAAAATAAAATGTTTGAGGACTCATATTGGAAATTTATTTAACTCTAATGATTTTGATAGATTCTATAAATACCTATGGTCTTAATAGAAAGAAGAAAACTTAATATTGTCCACAACAGAATGGAGTTGTAGAAAGAATGAACAAGAGACTGATGGAGAAGACTAGAAGCTAGTCCAAAATGAAAGTTTTTGGGTTGAAGATGTTGCCAATGCTTGATACCTAATTAATAGGTGTCCTACATCAACTCTTGTTAATAAAACACCTACGAAGGCATGGTCAAGGCATAAGTCTTCATTGAGACATCTTAGACTTTTTGGTTTCGATGCCTATGTATATGTCCCAAAGGAGAAGAAATTATTTTTGGAGAACAAGGCTTTGAAATGTATCTTCATTGAATACATATATGTTGTGAAAGGATGCAGTCTTAGTGATATTGTTTCACAAAAGGTAATACACAGTAAAAGTGTTATTTCTAGAGAAACTAAGCCTCATTCAGTTACATTGCATCAATAATAAACTAAACAAGAAGATGTGATTTAATTTCCTTCTACACCTAAAAATGTTGAATGATACCCCTATATAGACAAGAAGTTGATGAGAGCTTATCTAGATCTAAATCTTTAGAAGAGGAAGAAGAATTTCCATCTTTTCTTGTTCAAAGGTCCATAGGACATAGGCAACCACTTGAAAGATATTTATCTGATGATTGGAGATGTATTTTTGTTTTGAATACTAATATGGATGAACCTAGATCTGTAGAAGAGGTATTAGGTATGAATGATGTAGAATCCTTAAAAATGAAATGGATGAAGAAATGGAAACTTTAAAAGAGAATAATACATGGGATCTTGTACCAATATTGGAAAGGATGAAAAAATATTGGTTGGAAATGGGTGCTCAAGAAAAAGATTGGTTCACATAGAGGTATTGAGAAGTATAAAGTAAGGTTGGTTGTGAAAGTCTACTCTCATGTTGAGGGTATTGATTATGGTGAGGTATTTTCTCTCATTGCAAAAATGGCATCCATTAGATTTTTTATTTCTATTGTTATTTCTTATTATTTAGAGGTTGAGCAAATGGATGTGAAAACTCCCTTCATTCATGGTGATTTTAAGCAATAAATTTATGACACAACTATAGAACTATGTGGTAAAAGGTAAAGTAATTTATCTTTTAAATTGAAGAAATCTATGTATGGCCTTAAATAGAGTATTGGGATATGGTACCTAGAATTTGAGACATGGTCGTGAGTTTGGGATTCGAGCATTGTAAATTAGATCACTATGTTTATTATAAATTTGGTGGTGATAATTTCCTATATATTGCGTTATATGTTAAAAATATGTTATTCATTGGTAAAGGTAAAAGTATGCTTTCAAAACTAAAGTATAAAGTTGAACTAAATCTAAAATGAAAGATCTTGATGCAGTGAAACACATTCTTGGGATGGAAATTAGAAGAGTTAGGGTGAACAAAAAGCTTTAGCTAGGCCAGAGTAAGTACATGAATTTAGTTTTATGGACGTTTAACATGTAGAAATATAGACCATTATGTATTTCCACCAATCAATTGGAATGTCAAGTAAATTCAGTTTGTTTCAAATGGAAAGACAGATGAAAAGGTGGAGAAAGAAATTGAATCTTTAATTTGTGAGAAATATTTTTTGAAAGATGAATTAGTGAAACTTAAAAGCTCCAATTCAAAATTTATAGTGACTATAAAGGAGTTGAGAAAGGATATCGATGGAAAAAAACATGAAAATGATATTCTTCACAAATAATTAAAGAAAGTTATAAAGAAAAATGGAGAATTAAAAGAAAAATTAAAGCTATTTGATGAAGTAAAGGAGATTGAAGATTTGGAAGAGAAATTAAAACTGTTGGAAAAAAAAATGAGCTTTGGAAATCAAAGTCATTAGTTTGTGATGTCTTATGTGGAATAGAAGGTTTTTTTGTTCTTTTGGTCAAACAATTCATATGGGCGTCGTATTAAAATTTTCATCAGGTAAAGAGTGTGAAGCTGAAGTTAAGCAAGCATTTTAGTGCACAAGTTTGGTTTGTGATGCTAATAGAAAATTCTTCTTGAAGATAATTTTGGTATGGAGATCATGAATAAATTGCTTAATGATATAAAAGGTTTAGGAAAGCATGGGGAAGGAATTAGAGAAACCATTCATTTATTATGAGGCCAAAGTATGTAGGTCTTGGATATAATAAAATAATTTTTAATGATGGCATATATATTAAAAGTTTGTGAAAATCATCTCAATAAATGGAAAAAATGAAGTGCTTATATTTTCATAGGGAATGACACGAAGTAGAGAAATGTTGGGAGCTTCATCCTTGTTCAATTTGTGGGTTCAATAATCACTCTAAAAAGTCACGTTGAAATAGATAGTCTATGAAAGATCATATGTAGAATGATTATGGATGGATTGAGATAAAAAAAGGTTATAAGTATGTTCAAAAGGTTATAGAAGCCTAAATGCTCACATGTTAAAAAAATAGTGGTCAAACAAAATTTAATTATATGAGTCTTGAGTAATTTGTGATTGCTTGTTATGATTAGCACATGGAAGTATTGAAGAGGGGAAAAAGATGGAAAAGAAGAAGGGACAAAGGAGGTTATAATGCAAAGAAATCAAACAAGATGCAATATAAATGCAAACAACCAACTTTATACCTTGTCTTTCACCTCTCCTTTAGATTGAGCTTGATGAAGTGGAAGATGTGCCCCTTTGATGCTCCACTTGATGTGGATGTTGATTTCTCTCCTTTTATCAACAAGATTAGGATTTGATAGGATTTGGATTGATGAGTTATTGATGGACGAGGATTGAGGATTTGATTTGGATGAAGTATTATGAGAGCATTATGATGGTATGATAGGAAGAAGATAGAAGAGAAATGAGCACCATAAGGATAGAAGAATGGAAGAACCCCTTTGTGAGGAAAAGAGGCTCCAATTTATAGATTGGAGGAGGCCAATGGAGGGCAAAGATTGATTTGTTTATGAAGGGTTAAGATTGATTTGAGTTAGTTGGC
Organism: Cryptomeria japonica; assembly: GCF_030272615.1. Lineage (NCBI taxonomy): Eukaryota > Viridiplantae > Streptophyta > Pinopsida > Cupressales > Cupressaceae > Cryptomeria > Cryptomeria japonica. The sequence goes on along the minus strand of NW_026728967.1, from coordinate 224,789 downwards.
ATGAATCAAGGAATATAAAACTCCTTATGACATGAGTGGGGGAATTTTAAAATCCCTTTGACATGAATGTGGGAATTTAAAATTTCCTTTGAAATGAGTGGGGGAATTTAAAATTCCCTTCAACATGAGTGGGGGAATTTAAAATTCCCTTTGACATGAGTGGGGGAATTTAAAATTGAAGGATATTGTTAAGCATGATTATCAGGGTTTCTAGAAGAATTAATGATTTGGTTGACTTTAGAAGAATGGAAAATAATTAATTTATTTGATGAATTAATTATTGACCTATATAATTAAATTAATTAATTATGTTGACGGGCTTAAATTAATTAAATATTGATTTAATTAATTTTAGGTGTCTACATTTTGCCCTTCTTTGATATAGCGTCATGAAGTGATGTTATATCAAAGAAGAATAAAATATAGTGGATGAAAAGGATAAGGGCTAGTAGCATGATGCCCCAGTCATGAGATGAGGAAGTAGTGGTATGCCCTCTTGAGAGGACATGCGAGTTCGAAGAACACAGGTGTGCTCTCAAAATGGATTATAGGACTAGATAAAGAGAAGAGGAGGATGAAGACAGATGGATAAATTAGAGTCACTAGATGGAATGAGATGATGAATGAAATGAAATGAGTGGATAGGATTTCTTGTTGAGTGGATATGGAGAGAAAATATAGGTTTTGATATTGACATGGATAGTCTACACCACTGATTATAAGAACTAGGATGATATGAAGATCTGAGGCATGGACCGATGCTCAGACAAACATGAATGTCTTGCACACAACCATGCAAGTGTTGATAAACACTAATGCAGGGTTGTCGGATCATACAAGGAAAACCTTCGAACATACCATACCATGAAATCTATGCCCCATGATACACTATCCAAGACATACCAAGATATGTGATGATTGAGGTAGCCATGAGCAAGTATAGTCTTGGGACACAATATAAAAATCAAAGCATAAAGATCAACCATAAAAACAACATGCACATGACCAACTGACATCTCTTGCCAAGAGTAGGACATGGGTTTGGAGAAACTGTCAAACTAGGGAAGGATGCATCCTGATGGGCAGGTGATGGATTTGGATAAACTGCCAGACATGGGAATGGTTCATCCCGATGGATAGGTGATGGATTGGATATAGGTTGATGATTGGAAAAAGGCAAGGTGGATGTGCAAGGTCTGCAGATGAGAGGATTGTTTCTTGGATTTGATTAGCACAGTATGGATGGGTGCCTGGATTAGGCACAAGTCAATGTAAGCTTAGGTAGATGGGAAAGCTCAATTTGATGGGGATTAGGATTGGATAGGATGAGATGGAAGAGGGATAAATGATTGATTAGGATTGGATTGGATGATATGATATGATGGGATTGGATCAAGTAGATAGATGGGAATATAATGAGGTTTGAGTGGATTGAGTTGGATGAGATGAGGAATATGATTGGATTGGATTGAATGGGATTGTGGATATAGGATAGCTGGATGAAGAATTTGTTTGGATAGGAGATGGAGAGATTAAGTGGATGGATGGTGATAGGATATGGAGGTCTAAGGGAAAGGAAAGATGGGGATCAAAGAATTATGTTGCAAAGAAGTGCAATTCCCCATAGTAGAGGTGGTGAAATTGAGGATGTAAGGATGGTGGATAAAGATGTATGAGTTTGAAGGATAATATGTAATGCATATGGATGGTAGAGGATTTAAGGCTTGTGTTTTCTAAAGCGTGCATGCATATTATTTTGCCTCTAATATGATCAAGACCAAAGATGAAAATGGAGGATTTCATTTGGATAGGATGAGGGATATGAGATGGAGTATGTGGATAGTATAGTCAAGATCAATGATAGTAAAGAAGGATGGATGCAGATAGGAGGTGGATAAAGGATAAGAGATATGGATAATGTAAATAGTAGGATAGCATGGATGAAGCTTGCCCCCAAGTGCAGAGTTAAAGAGGGGGGATTACACACGACTTTATTTGCCAAGTTTTCATCATGGTACCTCCCCAAGGTGCCACAAGAAGTGGTTTTCACCATTGGATGAAATGATTTTTCTTTACTTTTTCTTATTTTTTTGCTTTTTTTTGTTTTGTACCTTTCTTGATTTTTTTATGTTTTCCTTGATTTTTTTATTTTTCTAAATTTTTGGAATAGTTTGGATGGATAAGGATGAGGATGAGTGGATAGTGGAAGATAGTGGATGCATGAAGGAGCTAGGGAGGACTCAAGCATCTAGTTCCATGGATAGTATCCCTTAGTGTTGCTTTGAATTGGAGGTATGCTCATATATGTTGGTAGAATTGATTTGGAAGATGTGATGGATGAAGGATGAATGGAGTGAAGGATTTATGTTAAGGATGGGATTGTGAAAAAATGCGATAATGGATGGAGTTTTGGAAGACTTGTGGATAAATGGAAGGGGATTTTGGGAAGATCAACATTGGCTCACACCTTGAAGGGTGGTCAAATTGGAGAGGAGGGTAGTTTGAACTAGATGGACGATCAAATGCGGATTTTGGGACATGAGGACTCAAAATAGATGAAGGGGACGATGGACATGAGAGAGCGGATTTTAGGGCATAAGGGCCTAAAATGGATTTTGAAGGTGAGGAGTTTTTAGATGGAGGATTGGAGGACTTATGAATGGATGGATCTTTTCAATTAGCAAGTTTGGATGCCAATTTTGATTGTCCTGCTTCTAGAAGTATCTTAGGAATCCACATAGGTTTTGATTTTTTTCTTTTGGGGCCTTTGCGGCCTTTTGGATTGTCCTTTCTTTCAGATCACATTTTTCTTTTATTGTGCATGTGTTTTTGAGGGGACATGTTGATCCTTTGACTTTTGTGGATTGTTGACTGTATGCATGTTAAATTTGGCATCCAAATTTCTTCCAATACAAATGGTGTTGGTGCTTGAGGACAAATGATTTTGAGATTTTATGGATGGGAGGATGGAGGGAGATTTTTGGAAGGAATTCAAGGATGTCTGCCTTTGTTGACCTTGCTTAAGGATTATTTGGGGTAATGAAATGGTAGATGGAGGGATGTAAGGAGCCAAATTGGATGGAAGGAATGGAGGATTGAGCATTGGAACATAGGGGCCCAAACTGAATAGGGTGAAGGAAGGAAGAAACTTTTGAACATAAGGGCCCGAAATGGATGTGAAAGATGGTGAATGGCATGATTCTGATTTATATGAAAAGGGTTTTGGATTTAGGAGGGATAGAAGATATACCAACATCTTGAGCATGATCTTGTAGCCAAGGCCATATGCATTTTCATTTTATTTGATTTGAAAGGGTTCCAATATGCCTTGTTCATGGAGGCCTAACCCTTTGCCTTGATAATTCATTTTTTCACAAATAGTTATTCCAATAGGAACTTATTATTTTGGAAACAAGATGCGATTCCATTTTGAGAGGGATAGGAGGTGGAAGGAGTGGTAAGATCTTGGAGGAAACCATAGTGGATAAAGGTGGAAGAGCCAAGTTGATAGGTATGGGATTCATGAATGGCCTCACTAGGGGTGGTGGGATTTTGTGGATGAATATAATCATGTGGAGGATTAGGAGGAATATTAGGATTATGAGATGGAGGAATACTTTGATCTTGACTTGTGATAGGATAAAGTGGTGGAGTATGAGCGATTATTGGATCTTAAGATGAAAGGGGATCATACAATGGGGTGGACGGGATATTTTCTTCTTGAAATGTAATGGGATTATGAGATGGAGTAACTTGATCTTGACATGGAGGGGAATCATTGCTTTGGATAAAAGGGATGTTTTGATCTTTATTAGGAATGGGATCACAAGGGGGATTAGGAGAGATAATTTTATCTTAGGATGGAAGGGAATTATGGGATGGAGTGGAGGGTAGACTTGGATTTTGAGATGGAGAGGTATCATGAGGTGGAGTGATTATTTGATCTTGTAATGGAGAGGAACCTATGCTAGCATGCTTTGGAACAAGGTCTTGACATGTTTGGGGTTGTGGGGATGATGTGATGGAGGAGGATGTGGATTCTTCAATGTGGGTAGGTGAAGGGATGGTAGATATAGGAAGCTTAGGGGAGTGAGGTTCTTCCTAGTTTGGAGGAGATAGAGGTGGATGTATGACTTGGGGAGATTACACAACTTTTTTTTTAGGTGGGGGTTTTGAGTCCTTTTCTCTTAATTCTTGGGCCATTTTTTGAAACATGGCCTTGAAGGATGAAGATAATGTGGATTTTGATGGGGGATAAGGATTACATGGAGGATTGGAATAATGGATTGGGCAATTAGGATTAACTCTTGGAGGACTATGGAGTAAAGGATTTGGATGGGGAGTAGAGGTAATGAAGGTGTTGTAAAAATATGGGGATTGGGATGTAGATGGGAGGAGAGATGAAGGTATATATACGGATGAGGGATAATATGGAGATATGGATGGGGAATAAGATGGATTTCCCTTGTCAAAGGTAGAGGAAGGATAATAAATATAGATTGGGATTGGATATAGTGTGTTGAGATAAGATGGATGGGGGTATGATATATGGATGAGAAGTTATGGGATTGACTTGGGAGGAAGCTTGAGGTGGTCCATGAACTTCCAAGAGCATCTTCTCATACCAAGCTTTGAAATCAGAATGTAAAGACACAATAAACATGCAGAGGGGAAAAGAAAAAAAAGAAGAAGGGACAAAGGAGGTTAGAATGCAAAGAAATCAAACAAGACACAATATAAATGAAAACAACCAACTTTATACCTTGTCTTTCACCTCTCCCTTAGATTGAGCTTGATGAAGTGGAAGATGCACCCATTTGATGCTCCACTTTATTTGCTCCTTTCTTGATGTGGATGTTGATTTCTCTCCTTTTCTCAACAAGATTGGGATTTGATAGGATTTGGATTGATGGATTATTGATAGATGAGGATTGAGGATTTGATTTGAATGAAGTATTATGAGAGCATTATGACGGTATGATAGGAAGAAGATAGAAGAGAAATCAGAATCATAACGATAGAAGAATGGAAGACCCCTTTTGTGAGGAAAAGAGGCTCCAATTTATAGATTGGAGGAGGCCAATGGAGGCCCAAGATTGATTTGGTTATGATGGGCTAAGATTGATTTGAGGTAGTGGGCATGGATCAAAGAGTATAAAATTCCTTGTGACATGAGTGGGGGAATTTAAAATTCCCTTTGACATGAGTGGGGGAATTTAAAATAGAAGGATATTGTTAAGCATGATTATGAGGGTTTCTAGAAGAATTAATTAGAATAAGTGGGGATTAGGAAAATTGATTTTTAGGATTTACATGATTAGGTTAATTAATTAAAACTAATTAACCAAAAAGGATTTAGTAGTGTGTATGGTGAAAAGTGGATAATGAAAACAATAATATTGAAAGACTAAATGAATTCAACCACAAAACCCTAGCCTAACAACAACAAAGATCCACAATAACATATGAAGATTACTTAAGACAATGCAAATCAACAAAATCACAAAGATTATACCATCACATGTCCAATAGGGTTTGAATCTCCATTCTTCCTATCTCCATTGATCTTGCTTGATATGTTTGCTTTTAGATTTTATGTTTGCACAAGAGCACAACAAAGAATGAAAATGTGGTTGATAGCTTGATCACAAAAAGGCTTGATTGCATAAGATTGATTAGAATGCTTAGGAGGATTGAAATGAGAGAAGCATCCTCTTATATAGAAGACACTGAAAGAAATGGAGGTATAAGATTAAGAGGTGTAAAGGTAGATGGTCGGCTAGGATTAGAGGGTAGATAAAAGAAATAAGAAAATAATGATTGGGTAGGTAGTGTAGGAATTGAGAGATGAATGACATGTGTCATGGGTAGAAAAGGCTAATGAATTAATTAAATAAATAAAGATTTATTTAATTAATAGAAGAAGTGGGATCAATTAAATAAATAAAAGTATTTATTTAAATGAGGAAAGGCTTAGAAGAGGATTAATTAATTAATTAATTAATTAAATATTTATTTAATTAATAGAAGACTTAAAATAAAATAATTAAATAAATATTTATTTAATTACACAGGACAATTTTAGGTGTCTACAAGTAGAATTAATGATTTGGTTGACTTTAGAAGAATGGGGAACAATTAATTTATTTGATAAATTAATTATTGGCCTATATAATTAGATTAATTAATTATGTTGACAGGCTTAAATTAATTAAATATTGATTTAATTAATTTTAGGTGTCTACAAGTGTCATGAGTCTTCTCTATGTTACAGAAAACAAGGAAACACTTTCTGATTTATCATGAGGGAGAGAGATGAATAAATGGGTACTTGACTTCAACAAAAAGTGTATTAAATGGTCTATAGACTAGATGTGTGGAAATGTTGCACAATAATTAATAAGTTACAAACATTTGGATTTTTCCACTTTGAGTTATCTTGTATTAACAAAATTACACCAAGTTGTAGAGATTCAATTTTCAAGGCTTCAAAATCATATTGTGAGTCTTAACATCAAGGGGAAATGTTGTGAAGTGATGCATGATCTTTATCACCATGCATACTTTTGCATGTTTGATGGTTAAATTAGATTTAGTTTACATTAGTTTATTATTAGATTTTTTTTTGAATAATCCTATAATGATGATGGTGACAACAATACAAAATGAAAAACACTGACAACAAAAACTTGATTACACACAAAAAATTAGAACACTTACAATAGAAATTGAAATGCCCTATATTATCTTTAAATAGAATAGTTTCAAAAATAACACTCAATACAATAGATCAATAACATAAAATAAACACAAATATATAAAAAATCGCATTGTCTCAAAAGAAAATAGCATTGCAAGCTAAATCAAGAAATAAACTAAAAATGAGTAGTTTCCTTCTAACATAGGTAACATGCTAAAAACAATAGAATTATCTAAACCATTCACTAAGAAAACTATCAAAAATTATAAATTACACTGTAGCAAAGAAAATGAAAACTAATCATTGATGTGAAGAGCGATTACAATATGGTCTTGAAGCATCAAAAAATAAATCTTTGCAACTCACTATGCAAAATTACTATCAATATTGTACTTGGTCTTAGTAAACTTATAGTAGAAGTACCAATTTACTTCTCTTTCTCCTTCGTAAACTTAATTACTAGACATAGTAAACTTGTAGAAGTTTAGCTATATGCTCTATTTTCTTCTTTTCTCTTTCTATATTTGTTTATAAGTTAGATTTCCTCAAAGCAAAAACATATTTAAGGTTGGAATAATATATGATTTTGCGTAGTAGGTAATAAAATTGTTAAAATATTCGTGACTCTTCTCTTCGATTGTGGGAGTATAATTCTTCCTCTTTATAACCTTACTTTCACCATAATTTGTTAGAAGTGACTCTCAATTGAATAAACTAACGATATTCACCAATGAGAAAAATGCAATACAGAATACAAGAAAAGTCTATTCTATTCTGTATACAAGCTTGTATGGGGGTTGTAACTTTCTCCGGGAACCATATTATTATTTTAATCTGATACTTTATACTTGCAGAGACTTGAGAAATTGAAAGGAATTCATCTTCTAACAGAAGATCTGGATAAGATGTGTCAGTGCCTAAGAGTCTTGATCCTTAGTGAAGGAGAAAAAGTCACAGGAGCATGCACCAAGAAATTTGAAAATCTAAGGTATCTAAAAATTAATAATGGATATTGTTCACGGATGGAGTTAAACTAGCTTCCAAGGCAGGCAATATTTGAGGGCCGCATAAGAAGTGACGATAGTTTTTGCAACGTATGTTACGCATTTAATTTCTCTATCTATTGTTTAGAATAGAGATATCGGATTATTTTTTTCCCTTTCCAGGACTGATTTGGAATATCAACTATGTCTGTAGTTACCTCATTCTTTGTGTAGATTGAAGGTGGAGGCTTTAGAATCCCTTGGGTTGGATGAAAGTTTTGGTAAACTATCTCGTCTGCAAGAGCTGGTATATCTCAAAATAAGCATTATATGATGAGGCTTCCACAGAGCTTTGGTCAACTTAAATCTCTTCGTTGCCTAAAATTGTGCAGTTTTAGAGAGCTCACTTCCTTGCCCGATACCTTTGGTCAACTAAGAAATTTGGAGGAGTTGAGTTTAAGTGATTGTACAAACTTGTCTAGTCTGTCTTAGATAAACTGAGCGACTTGAAGAGGTTGAAAATAATAAACTGTACAAACTTGCCTAATCTTCCCAATGGTTTTGGTCAGCTGAACAAATTGAAGAAACTCATAGTAAGCAAATCTTACTAGGTACTGTAGTCATGTTCTCTCTTTCCCTTTCATGTGTTGTTTTATTTTGATATAAGAGTAGTAAGATCTTAAAGTCTCTCGAGACTTGGTGTGTCTTGTCTCTTTCATATCTTGGTGAAAAATTTTCAATGTGATTTATTACTTTTCAAGAGAGGTAGCGAGTGTTTACACAAATTATCTGATTGTTGGTGAGTGTGTCAAAACACCCGTCAATAGACCGACTATGCACAAATAGTTGTTACAGATTTAACTGGACATTACCAAAATGGTAATAGAAGAGTAATTTCCATAGTGATAAAGGTTAAAAATCAGCTCATTTCACACTTCAATTCTTCTAGCTCTCACTCCTTGAAACATTGACATAATTCCTCAAAATTTTTGTTGGGCTAATAGGATTTGTATATTGATTATCTTTTATTTTTTAGTGCTTTAGGGTTTGCATATTGATTATCTTCATTGATTATTATTTTCGTGATTTCATTGTATACTTGGATAGTTTATTTTTATGATGATATGCAGACATGGACTCTATATGATGTTGATTTGATTTATCATGCATGTTGTTTGATGGTGCTCTATTGATGACCTATATGCATTTCACCAAAACCATCAGGAAGATTAGGCAAGTTTGTAGACTGGGGTTTCTATCACTTAACCACAAGAGGAAAAATTAAAGTAGGAGTCGACACAAGAAGCTCAAGAACAACACAGAATCATGCAAATTCTTATCAAATTCTTAACCCTAGAACAATTCATGAGGTTTTCCCTATGATTACTCACACAATTCACACTTCAATCATATTTCCTTACTATGAGTTTCTTCATCCGAAGCTATGAAAGAGACAAGACACACCAAGCCTCCAGAGATGAAGCATTGATGAGTTATGTTTGTCCTTCTCCTAAATCTTGTCTTGTCCATAAAGATACCTTGAAGAAAGAAGATGAAATCATTAGCAACTTCCTTGATGCTCTCCCTTCTATGTCTGCATATTTGACGGGCAGAGAAGATTTCTGAATGTTGATGGAGTGGTCAGAGAGTGGTCATCCACCTTAATGGGGGGTGAAGAAAAACTATCTTTCCTGGTCACATGTTGTGATCTATGCTTCTCGGCAAATAAGAAGGCTTGTCAGATGGTGAAGAAGAAAACACCGGAGCTTTCTTGTGGGGATTTCCAAATAATGTATATGGTATTAATGGAGCAAAGTGAGAAAAGTATTGGCCAGTCTCTCTGCCACTTATTGCAGGGCATTAGAGGTGGTGCTTCTCTTTCTCTCTATGCTTGGATTCCTCCCCCTCCCCACTACAAATGGAAGCAATTATTTGGATTTTTTACATGCATGATGTCTATGCGGTCATTGGCATTTGGCTCTTCAACGTGGCGAGTGCACACCTTTATTACCGAGGCAGACATCTCGCCTAGCGAGCAAGGCAATCCACAAGTGCAAAACTTGGAGAGAATATTGTTGGGTATATGAAGCCCAACAGTCACATGGTTGTTTGTCTTCCCCATTAGACTCTTCATTTCATATTTGATATGTTTATATAAATGGCTGTGTGCAGCCCATACATGATGTACTGTGTAATTAGATATTGGTTGATAAGAATTCTCCCTGCGTTTTTAGTGGATGTAGCCACTTAGTGGTGAACCACGTTAATCTTGTGTCTTGAGTTCTTTGTTGTGTTTATTATTATTTCTGTTGTTTTGTGTTCATTATTATGTGTTTTCTCTGCTCATTTTTAAACTAACAATTGGTATCAGAGCTATGGTGAAATGTTGAGCAGAGATGGGATCTGATTGGATAGTTGATCCTAGAGTTGGGTGTTTTTATTTTATCAATAAACAGGCTGAAGTTTCAGATGATGAGGCTGAATCAGATGATGAAGCCAAATTAGTCATTGAAAAATTTCTTGGCAGTCTAGACTCGGTAGAGAGTGATGTCCAAGTGGAGGTTGAAACCAAATGTCATTGGTGGGATGGCTAGAAAAAGGAGGAGACTTTGCCTGAATAAGAAGAGGGTTTGTTGTATTTGCTATTTGAAGAAGAGACTAGTTTGTTTCCCTTCCAAGATGAGAAGGATGCCTCCCGGGGTGAGGAGGATGTAGTCTTGGATCCAGCGAATGAGGATGACCCCAAAGAAGAATAAACAGATTGCAGAAGTGATGATTTATTGTTGCAGATTGCAGTAGTGGAGGTAGAGTGGAATGCATTGATTGTAGGTACTACACAAGTTTCTGCACAAAATACAACAAATTCATTCAATGAGGCAACCATGAGAATTGGGAGTGATGTTTGTAGGCTATTCACACATGTACGAGAGTTTTATATTTGGGTATTAAAATCTGATAATGGTGATCTTCTAGATATTCTATTACAGGGGAGCACAAGAGCAAGAGACTTTGATGGAGGAGTGTATTATGCATCTGCAGATAGTAGTGTTCCTAATTATGGATTACCAGATGAAGTAGTTAGAGAATACGTTTTTAACTTTGATCTGACTTGGAGAAGATTAATTCGCACTGTTCATGAATAGAGTTTGGTGATATTAAAATCTTCTCAAGAGCTGGTTGTAGTATGAGCCTTGGAATAGAAATGTAGGGAATGTTACAGGCTATGCCGGTTGGACTTCACGGGGGAGATTGTTGGGTATATGAAGCCCAACAGTCACATGGCTATTTGTCTTCCCCAAAGGACTCTTCATTTCATATTTGATATGTTTATATAAATGGTTGTGTGCAGCCCATACATGATGTACTATGTAATTGGATATTGGTTAATAAGAATTCTCCATGCGTTTCTGGTGGACGTAGCCACTTAGTGGTGAACCATGTTAATCTTGTGTCTTGAGTTCTTTGTTGTGTCTATTATTCTTTCTGCTGTTTTCTATTCATTATTATGTGTTTTCTCTGCTCATTTTTAAACTAACAAATATTTATCAAGGCCAAGGATGAGGATGAGGATAAAGATGACCAGGGCGATGAGGAAAAAGATTGTGATAGTGATGAGGAGAGGGATAAAGACAGGGACAAGGACAAGGACGAGGACGAAGAGGATGAGGACAAAGATGAGGATGAAGATGATGACGAGGATGAGGAAGACCAGGGTGATGAGGATGAGGATGGTGATAGTGATGAGGAGAAGGATGAAGACAAGTACAAGGATGAGGATGAGGAAGGAGCAATGACAGATTTGGGAGATGGCTTCTCAAGTCTAAATTCGCATTTGCAGAAAACTTTTATCTCCTCCACTTTTTAAGCACAAAGTTTTGAAGACTTGTAATGAAGTTTGTGTTTTCTATTTCGATGAGATTTTAAAATGAATTTCAGTGGCATAAGTATATTTTTTAGATCAGACATAATAAGTAGTTAAAGTTGAATTTAATTCTAATATATTTTTTATGTAAATAAAATATATTATTAATCGAATTTCAAATAAAATTTTATTTTAAACTTCAAATTTAATTGTGTAAAATTTATATTGATGATGATGATAAATATTTGTATTGTTTCTAGATTAAATTAGTTTATTATTTATTTATTAGATATGTTATTTGATTATACAATTTATTATATTTCACATTTTTTCATATATGTATCTTTAAATTGTCGTTATTATTGTTATCTTTCAAATTATCTATATCTTATAACTATTGTAATTATTTTATATATTAAAAATTGTAACTTCCTTTTCGGTTCTAATAAGTGAAATCTACACGACTTTTTGATGTCAAATCTACTTCTAGAAGATATAAGGTAACATATCTTAACATGTCTATTCATAAAGTATAATGTAACATTTGGGTTGGTCTTATTGTTAGTTAAATCCTTCTAATCATCTATGCCTAAGAATCATTGGAATTGTCCTTGATACCTTAAAAAAACATTCTTTTTTTCTTTTTAAAAGTATTAAAATTGATAGATTGATTATATTAGAGGGACTTATGGACTCAAGCTCCTAGGGTCATCTGCTAAACCAAAATATCCTTACACAAATGACAAATACAAGAGAATAAATTTTCCAATACTAGATACAAAATGATATTAGATCAAATATAATCAATTAATGTGTACATGCATACATGTTCTTAAATATACATATGGGACTTTGCTTATATAGGCAAGGTTGACAGGTAAGACTAACTAGGATGATGAGAAAAATCTTAATCTAATGACATGAGACAACTACGGGAGAAGATCACATGTCTACTAGAGACTTCTAAAATTACTTGTAGCTCCCTAAGTGAACTAAAAATATGAATATGTGTGAAAAGGGCCTAACTAGAAACTAGTTAGGTAATGTGTCTTCTTCGTACCATAAAGGGAAAAACTAGATAGGAAATACAACTATTCACACCAATACCTCCTTTAAGTGCAAGTTAGGGACAATGTTGAACAAACACAAATGATGCAAGGATACAAAGATGATGATGGGTTCTGGCTACTAGGCCATGTTAGGTACCTATACATACAAATTCAATCAAACTCACAAATGTAGAATAGGAGAAAACTTGGTGGGACAAAAATCTTATCTAAAAGAGAGAAAAAATAAAAATTCAAATGAAGGAAGAAAGACAACTAAATATGACCATTTAGGTATGAGATCCATCATAAGTATATAATCTATTGTCTCCCAATAAGAGAGAAAAGGAGAGATTATGTATCATCTTCCCCCATTATGTATAATCTCTTTCAATATATGTAAATGCTTGATGATAAAAAATAATCCAGTTCCTACAAACAATATTCCTTCTTTTAGGAGGACAAAAAACCAATTATAGATGCAGGAAAGATTCCCATTCCAACTAAATCTATAGCTTGACCAACTTTGGAGGAGCACAACTATAAATAAACCTATCGCTAACTTTAGTAGAACCATTATAAATGCTCCAAAATTTGTAGAGGCTTAGATGATGTAAAGCTAAATAAAAATTTTTAGTTTATATACACTAATGCAAGCCCTAACAAGCTTAGACAAGTACCTTAAAAAATGTTATTTAAAAGAAAAACATTCAACTTTTCAATGCCTCATATGAGGTTGATTTTTTTAAGTACTGAAAAAAAATTACAACACCATTTTTCAAAAAACAACAAACATGGAATATCAGTATTCATCATGATTGTATGAATCTCTAAACAAAAAATTTATTTCACCAACTGTATCCAAAGTGAAAATTTTTTTATACAGGTAAGTTCAAGAAATTGTGTCCACTTCTTATGGAAGTTTCAGACTAAGACAAAAAGACTAAATTGCAATCACTCAAACAACATCCCAATTTTAATAAAATGGAATCAAATTCAGATTCAAGATCTTGAGCCAAAATTTGGAATGGGATCCTTCTTGTTGGTGAGTTCCTAAGACGAGCGACAAATGGGACCTCATTCTGAACTAAACGGGATCCCTTTTTGAACTAAACAAGATCTCATTCTGAACTAAACATGATCTCATTCTAAACTAAACGAGATCATGTTTACCAAAAAGAACTATTTTTTTTAGAAAATGCCCGAGAGGTCATTTTTTACCTTGATTTAAGCAGGATACTAATTGCAGACCTCCAATATACCTGCCCTAGCCTTGTTTCAATTAACATTTTTCATTTCTTTGTTCTTATTTTTAGTTTTTAGCAATTTTTATTTTATTTTTTATCCAAAAATATTGTTTCAATTTTTTTTATGTATTTTATATTTCGGGTTAGAAAAAAATACAATAAAAAAATTTACTTAGTTCATACCTGATTTGAAATGACTAAATATAACACAAAAACCACAACCAATTTCATTTCTATTCCTCACAATTTGGCCTACATATATACCAATATTTCACTAGTTTTACTATTATGCCATGCACTCAGAGAATTTATTGCAAAAACTAATTATAACCTAGCAAAAATTGATAACACACATCTTACCTATATGTGGGAATCGTTATTCATTAATTTTTATCATTACTTGCCCCATCTCATCTCTTAGCTTTATCATTCTATCTTGTCCATGTTAGGGGGGAATAATTTTACATTTTATTTCATAATTACATATGATATTTATTACACCCATTATATTGTACATTACATTAGCACATGCATATGGCAGCAATCACTTCAATTTGTGTTCTCATGGTCACATATCATTTTGTTGCACTTTCTTGGTCCCTAAGTATGTTGTAAGAGCCATATCATTACATTGGGCGAGCATCATGCATTATGCCTTGCTAATATTACTATGTGGTAACTTACATGCCTACCATAATCTAAGAGTCATACCGAGGAGACCATAATCTTCCCTAAATTATTTCAACTTTTGTTACCACTAGGGAAAATTATCACATTACCTAACTAATGTGTGTTTGTTCTCTTAGGTACAACATTCATCACTTGGGATATCCTTAACATTATATATCTTATTTGTAATTATTTTCATTGATGTCATCCCTTAGCGTTGTGGAGAATATTGGAGATTATTGTCAGTACAATTATAATGTTGTCCATTAGTGTCAACCCCTTTCTTGTGTGGTGTCATTGTTATCCTATCACAATTCTTGTCACATGGTGCAACTATGGATATTGCTATGATGGAGATTAATGGAATTATTGTCTTTGATGACTAAGTGTTGTTATTGATGATATGCTAATTATAGAAGTATATATCGTTGATATATTATGATTCTTGGATAGTGTAGAATGATGTCTTAGTACTAATAAGGTAAACAATTGATGATTAAATTATATCCATGGTTGGATGTCCATCATTCTTGGCATTGATATTCATATTCAATATAATTTAATAGATGATGTGATACATTGAATATTTTGTAGACTGTAGATGGTTAATGGATGTTCAGTCAAATATGTGTCTCACTTAGTATATTCTAGTATCATACATAATTATGATGATGTAGAAATGTTGATATTCCTTGTGAATATCCACCTTCTTGGTGTTGGTATCTACACCTAGCATGTTATTTTGGTGCTAGGTTTTGTCACTAATTTGAAGTTTAGGTGATCATATTGATGTATGATGTCATTAATGTAGAACAGTGTTGTGTAGATGTTTCACGGATGATGTCCACCCTCTTGGTGTTGATATCTAGCATGCTATAGTACATATGATAATTGTGGTGAGTTATGTGAATTGATAATGATTGAGGGTTTCTTTTTTTAGATGTGTTTTGTGGAGATAGCTAGCACTAATACTTGTACTTGCATATGATGTTGAAAATTGTCTTGTCAAATATGTAGTTGCATAGAGATGTTGTTGATTATTTCCTTGATTGGATGTCCACCATCAGTTTGGTGTTGATGTCTCAACATATACGATGATGATGTAAATTGAAGAATAGTTATAACAAAGATGTTTATAGGAGGCTAGATCTTGTATACCTATGATAGTGATAGTGATGATGCTCATGATTGAGAGAAAAAATGTTGTCATGATTAGAGGCATTAAGATGAGGATTAGAAGTATTAAAATGAGTATTAGAAGCATATTGATATAATGGATATGTTGATGTTGGTGTTGATGGTAATACAATTTCTACAAGTTATTGGGATGCCTTTCCTTGAGGAAGAAAATGGTGTTTCAAAGTGTTTTAGTCTCCATGAGTTAAAGTTGTTTGAAGACAGTATAGAAGAATGCTCAACATTCCTTCACATTTGAAGATATTATCTTGCAATTTTTGATTTAATATTTATGATCTATTGACATTACACTCCTATCTTCTTAGATCCTTGGTATTGTAGTTGGCGTTTCTTGTTAAGGCAGTATATTGGTAGTTGATGGTTTGTTAGGACTGGCATGGATAATTCTCTATATTGCTTTACATTTTTTATTTCATTTTTGTGTCTTGGAGGACATTCTTGCGATGTTTGTGCAATGCCTTAGTTTAGATTCCAAGTGATGAAGCTCTCTAAAAGTGTGTTTGCGATGTTCTATTTCATGACTATGTTGTCTAGGCATTTGGGTATGAAGAGTTTTGTATCTATTTTGTGTGAGAAAATATTATTTGGAATGTTGTTCAATGTTCAAGGAACATACCCATGTGTTTTGAATGTCAATAGTTGAATGTTTTGGTGCTACATTTTGAATGGAGTTGGTTTTTGAGGGTGATTTGTAGTTATCTAGACAATAGGGATTGTTTGTTTTCTTGTGCTATGCTTCTAGGGGTCTACACCAACATTGGAGAATTTGTTAAGTTTGTTTGGGCCCTACTATGCCTTGTGGTATCAAAATTGTGTGAATTTGTTTGGAGGAAGCATTTTTGGGCTGACTTATGTGCTACACGTTATCCTATTATTGTCTTTGGAGGATGTGCACTTGTGTGTGTGATGTCTGGGCCCATATTGGATGATATTTTATGATTTTTTTATGTTCTCTCTATCTCTTGGATAATACCACTTTCACCACCATTATGTTTTTGTGGCTAAATTGTTGGCATCTCTCCTTATCCTTGGTTTGGTTGACCTAATTGATGTTTTTTTATGATGCATATGATATATAGATGTTCAAATTAGTGTGGATTTTTGTGTATTGAGAATGATGTGATATTGAGGTAGATGATGCGTGTGGTGAAAGTATTGGAGGTGAATTGTCAAATGGTTGCTTGAGGTATTGAGTCAAGAACAGTTACATTCAAGGGAGATTGTTAGATGTTGTGATGTTTAAGGCTTATACTTTGTAACTCAAATCCTCTTTGTATCTTTCACTAAGGTAGTGAGACACATCCTACAAGCCCTCCATATCTTTCCTTAAGGAAATGATCCTCAACTTGAAAGTCCTTTCAAGAGCAGTGAGTTTCCTTTGGTAGTTTGGATATTCATTTGTCACCACAAAAAACTCTAATTTCTCACCATTGTCTCTTGTTGGAACTTGAAGGTCCCTATTATTCTCTAGCCTAAAAAATTATTTATAGGGTTATTCTCTAGTGGGATATTAGCTAAGGAATATAGTTGTATCCTACCTTAAGACAATGTGTTTACTGTAGGGATATTTAACTGACAATTAAATTGTGTCAAGCTTGGTGGATTTTTTTAGTTGGTAGAAAAGTTTTCTTTAATTTATCCTTGGAGAAGAGGTTGTTGAGTTTGAGGCATAGTGTCACCTATAGAAAAAATATTATCCATTCTCATCAAAATCAGATTTCCAAGGAAGTAACTCATGGAGATGGAGCAGAGAGAAAGGAGGCATAATGTGTATTTATGAATCAAAAGGTCTCTTATTGTTTTTATCCTCCTTAAATTCTTTATTAAATTGATCGATTTTTCCATAGTTCCAACATTCAACGATTTCTCTGTACATCAACAGTCTAAGAACAAGTAAAGAAAAATTTTCTCTGTACATCAACGGTCTAAGAAAAAATACTCAAGAAGAACTAAATCTAGTGAGGCTAACCACAATTGAGAAAGTATACCATTTTGCACTGAAGGAGTAGGAGAAACAAGAAATTTGACCAGAGGTAAAGGTCCAAAAGAGGAAGATTTTAGAGAGGTCGAATACAATTCAAAGAAGGAATATCATACACTGAGCAAAATATGATAGCAGCAATCAAGAAAAAAGACTGGGAGGGGGGGTGAATCAGTCTTCACCAGAACATAAAACTTTAAGCACAATAACAGATCTACCAAACTGCAGCAATAGACAGATAACCAAATTAACAGTACAACACACAACACCAAGATTATTGACTTGGAAAACCCAGTTAAGGGAAAAAACATGGTGGGAACTTACCCACAGTAATATGATACTCTGCAGTAGTATGTGAAAAGGTTACAATAAGGAATGCACATGCATTCAGGCACACTGCCTAGAGCTCACTGCCCAAAAAATATTTGCCCAAAAGGCTACAACCCTTAGAAAAGTCTCATTGACTTACAATATGATTCAGACTACAATCCGAAAGAAATGAAATGCAATGATAGCATCTACAAATGTCGGATGACAATTCTGATTAAGCAAAATTGTCTGCTCTGCAACACCAATCTCACCTCAACACTTCACTGAATGATAAATCTCTGGTTCGCACATTTACCTCTCTCTGATAATGTAAACATAATAGTGACACCCAAATTACATGAATATCTCACCTATATACAAATCATCAACCTTGATAACAGGGCCAGCTAAACCCTCAATCCTCAACTCACAATTACAAAATTACATTACACGATACAAAGATTGACCAATGGACCAATATAATGATTCACATTGCATAGCATGAACCTAATTCAAACTCCCAAATGATCACATCCATTGGAAATCATGCCAAGGTCAACCCCAACACGCTACACCACCAAAAACACCACATAACATGAAAATCAATACCGGTTGATGAAAACCACCAGAAACTCACACAATGATCAAAGAACATTGCTAAAAGAAATATGATATGACTAGGAAATACCAAAAATCAAGTTAGAATCATCTAGAATAGTTTCACCAACACCACTTTTCAAATCTACATCTATCAATGTCTAGAAGCTCAAGAACACAACCAATCAACAACTGTCATGAAGAAAGATAACTTGCAGAGCACCAAATCATGAACCATCTAAAATGAAGATATACAAGACCAACCAAAACAATATCCCAAAGTCTCATCACTAGGTCTGATCACACTGGAATATGCCGGAGGAAATACCGAATTCTGCAAAACAGTGATCAACAAAACCAAACTACAAAACCGGATTAGAAAAAATTCCTAATCTCACCAGAATAAATCAAAGCAATATGTTGATATCAATGATAACAACATATCCTAGCAATAGAAATGATAAACCATATCCAAAAATCTCCCCCTTTGGCATTGATGGCAACATATGAATGTGAAAACCAATCAATGCGAAGAAAGAAGATATCAGCAACAAAGTCCCCCTAAGATCAAGATAGATAATGCAGTTTTTCACATGATCTCTCTCCCCCTTTGAAAACAATGCCAAATATCTCAAATTAGATAACTAAACTCTCTCCCCATATTACACATAACCAAACTCTCTCCCCCCTAAAACACATAAACAAATATTTTAGAAATCTCTCTCCCAAAACACAGACTACTCTAGCAAAGGAGCAACACCAGCTCATCAATTCAGATAAAAGATAAGGCTCTAAAATCTACTGGATCAATGCAAATCAATGCATCTAGTTCTCATCAGGAGGGGTGTATACCCCTAACTTGTCTCTCAAATAGAAAAATGTATCTACAGGCAAAGTCTTAGTGAAAATATCAGCAATTTGTTCATTTGTAGATACATATTCCAGCTTCACCTTCTCCTCATTGACTTGCTCTCTCAAGTAATGATATTTGATTGATATATGCTTAGTATTTGAATGTTGCATCAGATTCTTTGACATATTTATAGCATTGGAATTATTATGGTAAATGATAGTAGACTCATCATGAATAACTCTGATATCTTTCAACATTTGCTTCCTCCAAACTATCTAAGTGCAATTACTAGTAGCAATGATGTACTCATCTTCAGCTAAAGATAAGGATACTGCATCTTGTCTCTTACTTTCCCATGAAACCAGCATCTTACCCAAAAATAATTCTCCACTGGTAGTACTCTTCCAGTCATCAACATCACCAACCTAATCTGCATCAGTGTAGACACACAACATGAAATCATCGTTCTTTGGATACCATAAACCATAATCCATAGTTCCCTTTAGATATCTGCATATCCTCTTAACAATAGTTACATGACTATCCTTCAGATCATCTTGATATCTAGATGTCATACACACAACATGCATAATGTCAGGCCTAGTATGAGTAAGATATAGCAGTCCACCAACCATAGATCTGTTCAAACTCTGATTAGCTTTAGGAGATGCATTATTTTTACACAATTTACAACCAGTTATCATAAGAGTTCCAACCAATTTGGAATCATCTAATCCAAACTTCTTCAACATTTCCTTCACATACTTAGTTTGAGATATAAAGATTCCTTTTCCTATCTGTGCAATCTACAAACCTAAGAAAAACTTCATCTCACCAATCATAGACATCTCAAATTCTTTCTGCATATCACTAGGAAACTTCATACCTGTATCATCATCACCACAAAAAATAATGTCATCAACAAAAACTTCAACAATTAGGATGTTATCATTTTCAATTTTAAAGTACAAATTATTGTTAGCAACACCTTTAGTGAATCCCAATTTCAACAAGTATTTGTCTAATCTAGCATACCAGGCTCTAGAGGCTTGTTTCAATCCATGAAGTGCTTTCCTCAACTTACATACCATGTCTCCATCATCCAACAATAAAAATCCATTAGGTTGCTCAATGTAGAATTCTTCCTCTAGATCACCATTCAAAAATGTAGATTTGACATCCATCTGATATACCTTGAAATCTTTATAAGAAGCATAAGCAAGTAACAGTCTAACAACTTCAATTTCAGCAACCGGAGAAAATGTTTCTTCATAATCAATTCCTTCTTGATGTGAGTATCCTTTGTAGACCAGTCTAGCTTTATTTTTGACAACTTCACTGGCTTCATTCAGCTTGTTTCTAAACACCCATGTAGTACCAATAACATTCTTAACCTTAGGTCTAGGCACAAGTTCCCAAGTGTTATTATTTTCAATCTGATATAGTTCTTCTTCCATATATCTCATACAATTTTCATCTTTACAAGCTTCAATAATATCTTTAGGTTCAAATTTAGAAATCAAACATACTTTTTCAGCAGCTAACCTTCTTCTAGTCATCACACCTTTATTCTTATCACCAATAATCTAATTTTCAGAATGATTCAATCTTACATACCTCAGATTCCTCTGATTATTATGATTCTTAGGTTCCTGTATATCTTCACTGGTAGCAACAACATCTGGATTAACAATCTCTACCAGATCATTCTTCTTAGGCTCTTCAGGCTGAATAGGAACTAAAACAACATGTTCACCATCATCATAAGCTTTGATATCCTTACCAAGGTTCTCATCCACCTTCACATTTTCACTCTCAACTATCTTTCTCGGTCTCTTATTATAGCATGAGTAGGCTTTTCTCTTAATTGAATATCCCAAGAAGATACCTTCATGACTTCTAGCATCAAAATTTCCTATATCCTCATCTCTCTTGATATAACATTTGCTACCAAATACTCTCAATTATCTTACAGTAGGAACATGACCAAACCAAAGCTCATAAGGGGTCTTACCAGTATAGCTTTGGTGTGAACTCTGTTGAATGTATAAATAAAAGTGCTAATGGCCTCTCTCCAGTAGATCTTTGGAACATTCCCTTCAATCAACATAGTTCTTGCCACATCAAAAATAGTCATGTTCTTTCTCTCAACAACTCCATTCTGTTGTGGGGTTCTAGGAGCAGATAGTTGTCTTTTGATTCCATGCATCTCATATAATGAATTGAACTCACCAGAACATAATTTGCCACCTCTATCAGATCTTAGACATTTCAGCTTCAATGTGGACTTAATTTCAACTTTAGCTTTTAATATCTTGAATTTGTCAAATGCTTCTGATTTTTCTTTCAAAAAGACAACCCACATCATCCTGGAATAATCATCAATTAGTAGCATAACGTATCTATCACCCTACACACTTCTAATATTTGTAGGTCCACATAGGTCAGTATGCACAAGATCTAGCAATCTATCATATGAATATTGTTTACTCTTGAAAGAAATTTGTGTTTTCTTACCTAGTTGACATTCCTTACATGCCAGATTAACATGTTTAACAATATTAGGAAGATCTCTAACATCTTGTGTAGAATTGATCTTGATCAATGAATCAAAGTTTACATGATACATTCTCCTATGACACAACCAACTCTCGTCTATTTTAGCAATCAAACAACTTTTCTCACCAGTATTCAAATAAAAAATGTTACCTTCAATATCTTGTATTTACCATCTTTGAATTGTAGATCATAACCCTTACCAACCAGTTTTCTAACACTCAAAAGGTTATGCTTCAAACCTTCAACATACAAGACATCATCAGCATTATGCTTACCATCAAAAGAAATAGAACCTCTCCCATAGATTACATAGGCTTTGTCATCTACAAATCTAACTATTCCACTATCATACCTTTCCACGCTTACAAATTTTCTCTTATCACCGGTCATATGATGTGAATAACCATTGTCAATCACCCATTCATCCTTTTATTCTACCTTAGTAGCCAAAGATTTCTCCTCAAAAGAACAACTAGTGGAATCAATAGGCATAGGTCTATCTTCTTTTTAATGGCAATAAACACAACTTCATCTCCTTCTGATTAATCATCTATAACACCTTCATCTGCAACCTAATAACAATTCTTCTGGTTCCTAAACTTCTAGTTACCCTTATAAGGTTTATCATACTTCTCATGCTTCTCATATCTATCATTCCTATCATGCTTATCAAACTTATCATGCGTGCCATACTTAGCCATTCTCTTTGGGCATCTAGAAGCAAAATGTCCTATCTTATTACAAGAGAAACATTTCAAAGGAAACTTTCCATCATACTTAGTGACACCTTTAGGAAATCTCTGAGAAATCAGTGCTTCAAGCTCATCAAGCTCTCTTTTTTTCTCTACTATTTCTCTTCTTTCTCTTTCATATATGGATATTCTGCACTCATCAAGATCATATTTCTGCTTACCAGATATAGATGTTGATGCTATAAATCTTGTCTCAAACTTTCCATGTGATTCTCCAAACTCACTCAGCTCAAATGCAACAAGTTTTCCAACCAACACATCTCTTGTCATGGTAGTCACTCTTCGGATCTCATCAATAAAAACAACCTTATGTTTATAAGAAAGAGACAAGGATCTTAGCACCTTAGCAACAATTTTACCCTCCTCAATGCTTCTACCAGTACATCTGATACCTAGGACAAGATCATTCACCTTATCCATAAAAGAGTGTATATTCTCATCATCTCCCATCTTCAATGTCTCATATTTTCCTTTCTAGCTCTGCCACTTAGCAACTTTGACCTGTTTTTCACCTTCATACATGGTGCAGTCACTGGTTAGGAGAGACCTCAAATAGATCAATCTGGACTGGTCAGCAAGAGTAAACACAATGGAAACACAAGGATATGATGGAGGCAATGTAAAACTGAATTAATTATATGAAAAATGTTTACAATCAACTAGTAACATCCAGGTTACAGAAATCAGCTCACTGGCCTACTAAAACATGCTTAATTATAGAATAGGTCACAATCGGGACCTCCAATCTTAAGATATATCTTCTATATTCTATATCTTAATGGATCTCTATTCTAATGCTCAATTACAATGATTTATATAATCCAAGGGGATCCAGTCAACCCAAAAAGGGATCAAATGCCGAAGACCAAGAGCTAACATGTAAAAACAACAAGGTCGGCCTCGGCCAAAGGGATTCCTCTAGAAAATCCAAAGGATGAAGTGTGGATCAAAGGGAAGGTCATTCATGCACCAAGGAACATCGAAATCAACGCTTAGGGCTTCGCAAGCTATGAAAGGGATCAGATGGATTTTGGTAGATTACAAATGCAAATAGGTCTAGGCAACTGGTACCATAAAACTATCTCGAAAACCGGAGGTGATAACTTGCTAGAAAATAATCCAAATGCTTCGTGGTTTGGGAATAAGGTAGATGATCAGGTTCTCAAGAAAAAATCCAACTCCTCAAGATCCAATGATCCAATTCTAGAAAATTCTTAATGAAATGTTGAAACTGCAAAACAAAAACCAAAACAAAAAGGAAATATTTTTGGTTGATGAAAGATTGCCAAGAACCGAACATGCTCCTGCATCAGACATATAGGGTTGTTGAAAAAAGTGAGTCTCTCACTTTGCTAGGGTTAGAGGAAAACCAAGGCAGTCTACCTCTACTTGAGGAATCCAAGATGAACCTTCAATTGGTCTACCTTTCCACTTCACAAGATACTCCTTATACAGACTTCTCTAGGTACTACGCCCAATCCTATAGTCCAAAATGTCTTCAATCTGATCTAGTTCCTTCTAGGGCAATTGTTTCTCTGATCTGCAATATTGTCATCACTAAACTCTGGTTCATGATACTGATGTAGGTATTCAATGTTAAATATAGGTGAAATACTCAGACTATCTGGTAACTCCACTTCATATGCATTTCCAGAACTAAACTTTCTCAAAATCTTGTAAGGTCCAAACTTCCTCATTTGTAACTTGTTATAAGTTCCAATCAGGAATCTTTCTTTTCTTAGATACACCATCACTTCATCGCCAACTTAAAATTCCTTATGCCTTCTCTTCTCATCTTCTTTCTCCTTATACTTGTTGTTCATGTCCTCCAAATGCTGCTTAACTTGAATATGTAAGTCCTTTATGTGATCTGCAAATTCTTCTACTTCTGAACTTCTCCAATCTTCACTGCTAATATCTCTTAATTCTGATATACCTCTAGGGTGTTCTCTGATAACAATCTCAAAAGGCATCTTTCTGATACTCTTGTTTACTAAATTATTGTAGGCAAACTATGCTTGTGCAAGGATCAAATCCCAACTTCCGGTTTTGTCCTCAACTAAGCATATTAACAAATTTCCCAAGCCCAGGTTAACTACTTTTGTCTATCCATTAGTCTATAGTTGAAAAGTAGAACTGAACTTCAAATCTGTCTTCATCTTCTTATAAAGTGTACTCCAAAAATAACCGATAAACTTAGTATCTCTATCTGAAACTATGCTCTTAGGTAATCCATGCAATCTCACCACTTCCTTGAAAAATAGGTCAGCTATATGCACTGCATCTGATGTCTTCTTACAAGGTATGAAAGGAGCCATCTTCAAGAACCTATCCACTACTACAAATGTAAAATCATTCCCTCTCAGTGTTTTAGGAAATCCAAGTATGAAATCCATGCTTATATCTTCTCTAGGTCTCTCTAATATTGTCAAAGGTTTATACAATCCCACATTCTCACTACTACCTTTTGCAACTTGACAAACTCTACAACTTTTCACATAGTTCCTAACATCCTTATGAATCTGGGGCCAAAAGTAATTCTCACTCACCAATGCTACTATTTTAGCAACACCAAAGTGTTTGGCTAATCCTCCACTATGTTTCTCCTTTATCATATTCTCCCTCATAGCACTCTTAGGTATGCATAACTGAACTCCTCTTAATAACATCCCATCCTAAATAAAGTAATCCAACCACTTTCTTTTGTCTATCATAACTGGTTCTCTACATTCTCTCCAAGGTTCTGCAAAATTTGGGTCATCATCATAGAAGGCCTTCAACTCCTCAAACCCTAATATTGTCACTCTCATCTTTGTCAGCAAATTTCTCTTTCTACTCAATGAATCAACAACTTTGTAATATTTCCCACTTCTATACTTCAACACAAAGGTGTAACTCTGGAAGAATTCTACCCATCTCATATGTCTTTGATTCAACTTACTCTGACTATTCAAATACTGCAAAGCTTGATGATGAATATACAATAAAAACTCCTTAGGCAACAAGTAATGTCTCCACTTCTTCAAGGCTTGAACTATGGAATAAAATTTATGATCATACACTGAATATATTCTCTGGGCATCTTTCAACTTCTCATTCAAATAAGCTACTACTCTCCATTCCTGACTCAATATGGCTCTAATGGTAGTTCCACTTGCATCACAATCCACTTGAAATACTTTGTTGAAATATGGTAAAGCTAACATAGGCTACTCGGTCACTTTCTACTTCAGCAATTGAAAAATTTTGTTTGTTTTGGTAGTCCACTTGAAATCCTTCCTATCTCCCCTTATTGTCTAAGTCATAGGGTTACAAACTGAATTTAAATTTCTGATCAACTTCCGGTAGAAACTAGCCAATCCATGAAATGATCTTACCTCTCCAATACTTTTTGGTGTAGGCCATTCAACATTTGGTTTTACTTTCTCAAGGTCCATCTTAAAACCATCCTCAGATATCACAAATTCCAAATAGACTAACTCTTCCTTCATGAAAGTACACTTCAGATTTATCAACAACTTTTCTTCTCTCAAACTTTGCAAAACTTGTCTTAAATACAACAAATGCTCCTCTTTTGTCTTACTAAAAATCAAAATGTCATCCAAATATTAAATAACAAACTTACCCAATAATTTATTCAATACCTCATTCATAAGCCTCATGAAAGTAATCGATGCATTATTTAACCCAAAAGGCATCGCAAACCACTCATACAATCCTTCATTTGTCTTGAATGTTGTCTTCCACTCATCTCCTTCTCTGATCCTGATCTAATGATATCCACTCTTCAATTCTATCTTTGTGAAGTATTTGGCTCCACTCAAACAGTCCATTATGTCATCCATCCTAGGGAAAGGAAATTGGTATTTCATTGTGATCTTGTTTATTGCTTTGGAATTGATACACATCCTCCATTCTCCATTATTCTTAGGTGCTAATAATGTTGGTACTATACAAAAACTCAAACTTTCTCTAATCAAACCTTTCTTCAATAATTCCTGCACTTGGCTATTCAACTCTTCATTCTCTGTTGGTGTCATCCGATGTGCAGCTTTGTTAGGCAAACTAGCTCTGGGGACTAGGTCCATGCAATGACTGATACTTCTCATAGGTAGAAATCCATTAGGCATATTTTTTGAAGTGATATATTCATACTCTATCAGCAACTCTTTTATCTCTTCCAGTTGTTCTTCATTCTCTGAATTCTTAGTCTTCTTAGGAACTAAGACAAAACACACATTCTCATGTCTCATCCCATCTAGGAATTTCCTTCCATCCACTAAATAGATTCTAGCATTCATACATAATTCATTCTTCAAAGGCTCCTCCAAGGGCAACAAGGATTGCTTCATCCCATTGGCCACAATAGTCTATGTATTCTTTCTCCCATCATGTATTGCCTGTCTATCAAACAGCCAAGGTCTACCCAACAAAAGGTGATAAATATCCATAGGCATAATGTCACACAAGAATTCATCATGATAATTCCCAACTTTTAATTTCATGAAACATTGCTCACTTACTAATAGCTTATGATCCTCTGAATCCATGCTATCTGAGAAGGCTTAAGGTCTTTCAATCTTTCCAGATTCAATGTATTCACCATCTCTTTTGAAACAAGGTTATCTAAACTACCACTATCAATAAAAACTTTAGAGCACTTACTAGATACTTTACATCTGGTCTTGAACAAATTTCTCCTCTAAAAGGGCTCTTCATCTCCTTCGATATGACACAAATCTCTCCTCATCATCAATAGTTCTCCATATTCTAGTTTATTAGCTGATCTGGTGGGGTTTTCTTCCACCACTATTGTCCTCCTAGTATTCTCTGTCTTCTTACATGTCCTTCTCCTCCACACTTATAGAAAGTTCCTCTAAACACTCTCTTGTCTTTTCTTCTATCATCTTTTCCAAAATTCTCATTCCAATACTATCCGGTTCTCTCCTCTGGTAGAAATTTCTATCATCCTTCTGGTATGAATTACCTTATTTGTTTACTTCCTTGTCCTTGTTATGATCTATGCAGGTTCCTCTTCCTCTAGTATATCCTCTTCCTCCTTGAATTATTGCTTTGAAAAACCTTTCACCTCTACCTCTATGTCTCTACTCATGTCTTTTATTCAACTTCTCTTTTGCTTTCAAGGCATACTAGTAAGCTTCTTCAACACTCTACAATTTGATCAAACTGAGTTCATCTTCTATAGACATCCACAATCCATTCAAATATATTTCAACTTGTTCAACTTCATCATCAACATGTTTGGATTTGATATTCAACTTATAAAATGCTTCAGTGTACTCCTTCACACTAGATTCCTTCTGCCTCAAATTTTGCAACTTCTGGAATAGATTCACTTGATAATCATCTGGCATAAATTTTGATTTCAACTTAGCAACCATCTGATCCCATGTCTTGATCTTTTCTTTACCTCTTCTCCATCTATCAACCTAAAAATGCTCCCACCAAAGAGATGCATGACCTTTCATCTGGGTACAAAAATATTTCACCTTTCTTTCTTCTGTGGTGTTCTCAAAATCAAAATATTTCTCCATCTCCAAGATCCAATCCATCAATTCATCTGAATCCAACTTTCCATCATATTTTGGTGGGGTAAAATGTGGCTTAGTATTTGCCCTACTCAAAACCCTTAAGAACCTTTCTTCGTCCAGATCAATCGTCGGTGGGTTTACCTATTCTGTCGAGGCTTCTTCTCCTTCATCTTCACTCACATATTCAATATGTAGGCCTCTTCTCTATGCTATCTCAATGGATTCCAACTGGGTTGTGATTCCTCATAACATTTCCATCACAACGGGGTTTGCATTCCCATGCGCTCCACCATTCCTATTTCCTCTTTGTGCCATCTTCACGACAGTCCTCTGTAGTTGTAGGTCAAATCCACAATCCGCCACCCTACAACAAAATTTCTCAAGAAAGTGCCATCTTTGAAATGAAATCTCGCTCTTATACCGCTTGGTGCAGTAATCGGTTAGGAGTGACCTCAAAGAGATCAATCTGGACTATGCAGCAAGAGTAAACACAACAGAAACATAATGATATGATGGGGGCAATGTATAACTGAATGAATTAAATCATGAAAATTGTTTACAATCAACCAGTAACATTTGGGTTACAAAAATTGGCTCACTTGCCTACTAAAACGTGCTTAATTATAGAATATGACACAACCGGGACCTCCAATCTTAAGATCTATCTTCTATCTTCTATATCTTAATTGATCTCTATTCTAATGCTCAATTATAATGATTTATACGATCCAAGGGGATCCGGTTGGCCCAAAAAGGGATCAAATACCAAAGAACAAGACCTAACATATAAAAACAACAAGGTCAACCTCTGCCAAAGAGATTCCTCTAGAAAATCCAAAGGATGAAGTGTGGATGAAAGGGAAGGTCAACCATGTGCCAAGGAACATCAAAATCAACACTCAGGACTCCATAAGCTACAGAAGTGATTTGGTAGATTTTGGTAGATTACAAATTCAAATAGGTCCAAGCAACCGGTACCAGAAAACTATCTCAGAAACTGGTAGCAATAACTTTCCAGAAAATGATCCAAATGTTGTGCGGTTTGGGAAT
Organism: Cryptomeria japonica; assembly: GCF_030272615.1. Taxonomy (NCBI): domain Eukaryota; kingdom Viridiplantae; phylum Streptophyta; class Pinopsida; order Cupressales; family Cupressaceae; genus Cryptomeria; species Cryptomeria japonica. The sequence continues at coordinate 195,432 of NW_026728967.1, read as the reverse complement.
AAGGTAGATGATCAAGTCCTCAAGAAAAAATCCAACTCCTCAAGATCTAATGAGCCAATGCCAGAAAATGCAGAATGAAATGCTAAAAATGCAAAACAGAAAGCAAAATAGAAAGGAAATATTTTTGGTTGATGTAAGATTGCCAAGAACTGGGGGTGCTCCTGCATCAATATAGGATCTCAAGCTTCTTCGAGATCTCATGTGTAGTCTAAAGTCCCATAGAATTTGTCATCTCTGAATCAGTTAGGGCATTAAGAAATGCTTCCTTTGCTCTGATGTTATATTCTGCTTCCTTAACCTCATCCAGAGTATATGGTCCATTTCGAGAAACGACATAGACATTTTTTATGATCTTCCAGTAATCTTCTCCAAGACATTTCAAGTGCACCACCATCTGGTTCTTCCATATAGTATAATTGCTTCCATCCAACCTCATACTATCCTTCTTGAAAAGTATACCTTGAGCTACCATCCCAAATCTCTTGAAGCTATTAAGCTTCTACCAGAGGATGTAGCTCTGATACCAATTTATATTAGCAATCAAGAAGGAAGAATAAGAGGGGGGGTGAAATAGTCTTCACTGGAACATAAAACTTTAAGCACATAACATATCTACCAAACTGTACCAATAGACAGATAAGAAAATTAATAGGACAACACACAACATTAAGATTTTTGTTGTGGAAAACTTGGTTAAGGGAAAAACCATGATGGGAACCTACCCACGGTAATATGATACTCTTTAGTAGTATGTGAAAATATTACAATGGGAAATGTACATGCATTTAGACACACTTCGTAGAGCTCACTGCTCAAAAGATATATGCTCAAAAGGCTACAACCCTTAGGGAAGTCTCACTGACTTATAATATGATTCAGACTACAATCTGGAAGACATGAACTGCAATGATAGCATCCACAAATGCCTCATGATAGTTTTGGTTAAGCACAATTGTCCTCTTTGCAACACCAATCTCACCTCAACACTTTAGTGAATGATAAATCTCTTGTTCACACATTCACCTCTCTCTAATAATGCAGACACAATACCAACACCCAAACTACATGAATATCTCACCTATATATATAGATGATCAACCTTGATAACAAGGTCAGCTAAACCCTCATCCCTCAACTCACAATTACAAAATTATATTACACGATACAAAGATTGACCATAGGACCAATATAATAATTTACATTACATAGCATGGACCTAATTCAAATTCCCAAATGATCACATCCACCGAAAATCAAGCCAAAATCAACCGCAACATGCTACACCACGAGCAATACCGCATAACATGAAAAATCAATACCGGTTGATGAAAACCACTAAGAAAATGCACAACAATAAAAGTGGATCGCCAAAACAAATAGGACAGGACTAGGAAACACCAACAAGCATGTTAGAATCATCTGGAATAGTTGAACCACTGCCACTTTTCAAATCTTCATCTGTCAATGTCTAGAAGCTCAAGAACACAACCAATCAGTAACTGTCACGAAGAAAGATAACTTGCGGAGCATCAAATCATGAACCATCTGAAATGAAGATACACAATACCAACCAAAACAATATTTGAAAGACTTAGCACTAGATCTAATCACATCGGAATATACCGGAGGAATACCGGATTTTGCAAAACAATGATCAAGATAACCAAACTAAAAAATCAAATCAGAAAAGCTTACCAATCTCACCAGAATAACTCACAGGAATATGTTGACATCAATGACAACAACATATCCGAGAATCAACAATGATAAACCATATCCAACAAAATGAAGATGATAAACCCTTCTGCAATTAATAGAAAGAAGACAAGGTCTATTGTATAGGGACAAATGATAGGAATTCCTATCGTAGTAATAGAGAAGGCTACAATTCTTTCTGTAAAATTATGGATATGAGAGAGATGTCAATGTATTTGAGAAGAGACCATTTAGAGGAACTTGTTTCAAATGTGGAAGTGGAGGTATAGAGAATTTGAGTGTCATCAAGGGAGTATTATAAGAGAGCTGAGAACAATGCAGAAATGTAGTCTATGTAAAAGAAGAACATGTTGGATCACCTAGTTTAGTTGGGAAATTGGAGAAAGGAAAATCGCTTATGATGAGAAGATTTATATTCCAAGAAAAAATAAATAATGAGCCACCACAAAGGAAGAGTTTATTCAGAATTAGATAAAAGTTGCAATTTCATTATTGATAGTGGTAGCACATATAATTTAGTTTTAGAGGAGATGGTGCACAAGCTAATTTGAAAAAAACTGACACATACAAGAATATATAGGATAAGATGGATTCAAGATCACTATAAAGTATTGTTAAGTGAACAATGTTGGGTGAAATTTCATATAGGATCTTATCATAATGAAGTATTGTGTAATATTATATCAATTGATGTATGTAATGTATTGTTGGGAAGACCATGGTAATATGATATAAAAGCAATGCATAATGAAAGAAGTAATACCTATATTATGACATAAAATGGAAAGAGATGTATATTGATACCTTTGGAAGAAGAAGAGGAGAAAAATAAAGTGTACGGTAATACAAAAATTTGATTGTTAATAGGCTAGAAGTTTTCGGGAGGTCTAGGGCATGAAAACATGTGTTTTGCATTGATTTCAAAGAAGTGTGGCAATTTGGAAGCTTAAAACGTTATTGAAAACAAAGAACCATCACAAAGTGAGATAAAAGAATGGTTTATAGAGTATCAGGATATCATTTTAAAGAATATATTAGATGGACAACCATCGGTCCAAAGTATCAGTCATCATCTAGATCTCCTACCTAGAGCTAGCTCACCAAATAAAGTGGCACACTAGATGCCACCAACTAATAGGACAAAGATGAATAGATAAGTAGGGGATTTGTTGATAAAGAGATTCATTAGAGAAAGTTTAAGCCCATGTGCGGTACCTATTGTACTAGTACCAAAGAAAGAAAGAGAATGGAGGATGTGTATTTACTCAAGAGAAAGATCAACAAGATCACTGTGAAGGATAGCTTCCCATTGCCAAGGATGAATGACATTATCGATTATTTAAGTTGATAAATTATTTTACAAAGATTGACCTAAATCTAGTGGATACAATCATATTAGAATTAGAGAAGGAGATGATTGGAAGACTGCATTTAAGACAAATGAAGGATTGTATGAATGGTTGGTGATATCTTTGGGTTGATGAATGCATCGAGCACTTTCATCAGGGTAATGAATGAGGTACTAAACCAATTCTTTGGTTAAGTTTGTTATTGTTTAGTTGGATGATATTCCAATTTTCAACAAGACTAGATAAGAACATTTATGGCATATTAAAAACAAATATTTTAGAGGTTGAGAGAACAGAAGTTGATAAATTTCTGAAAGTTTAGTTTTATGAAGACAAAGTTGGTATATTTGGGATTCTTCATTTATGTAAAAGAATGAAGATGGATCAGGAGAAGGTTACAACAATTTTTGAATGGCCTGCATTGATAAATGTTAGAGAGGTAAGATATTTTAATGGATTGACTACTTTCTATTAGAAGTTCATCAGAAATTGCAATATAATTGGCACACCTCTGACTGAGAAAATGATAGGAGATAGGAAAGAATTCAAGTGAACATATAGAGAACAAAGTAATAGTACTACCACCTCATCCATCTTGAACTTGGTATTTGTACTTTTGATAGCCATAACAAGGTGGACCCATGATTAAATAGGAAAATAGCACAATAGAAGCATGTAATGATCCTCAATCTTATCACTAGAAGTGAACTCAATTGATCAACTATCATGTTGAAAATAATAGGAATATCATTAGAAATAGATCCTACAACTTGCATCTTTATAGAATACATCTTCTTTCTCAAGAAAAAGCTTGTTTACTAGTGATTATCTTGATAAAAATCTCTAAGAACTTCCCATATTTCTTTCATAGTCTTCTCTTCATAGAAATTTAAAAGGGCTAAATCAACTAAATAGAGTCTTATCAAACCCTTAACCTTCTAATACATTGTATCCCAAGCTTCTTGACTCATATTTTGAGGTTTTATTTTAGATATTATATCTCATAGATCTCTATCCATGAGCATACCTTTCATCTTTTACTTCCACAATTTGAAGTTTTTGATTAAGGGTAAAGCAAGGTTTGAGGGGACCTGAAACCCCTTCAATAGGTTTTGAAGGAATTTAAAACCCTCATATTTTGTATGGATATAGAACCCAGATAAGAATGTTGCAATAAGATACAACATAGGTAACCAACAACCCAACCACAACTTAACAACAAAGACTAAATATTGAAGAACTAGCTATAAGAGAAGAAGGCCGAATCCAAACACTATAAAACTCAGACAAACATGAGCATAGGATTTTTCCAAGATCCCTCAACCTTAACAATGGGTTTTAGAAAGGCTCCCATAACCTTAACCTTGAGAATGAGTAACATTGAGTTCACCTTGCCCTTCAAGATCTCCACCTCAATAGGAGAGAAAGGAAAGAATTCAGAAAAAAGGTCAACAACAACTCCCTTACAACAAAGAAATAGGGTGCCATCAACCCCCCAATAGCACCTCCTCTCATCATGAGTAGCATCCAACTCCACCTCAATAGAAGATATATCATATCCAATAATATACATCTCCACCTCAATAGAAGATAGGTCCACCTTAATAGGAAAAATTGGAGAAAACCAAAGATGTTGAAACTGAAGCTCAAAGACCAAAGTTGAAGAATCAAGAAAGGGGAGGACACGAAAAACCCCAATAAAGAGAGACCCAAGTGTCTAAATGAATAAGAAAAGAGAAGATTTAAGATGTATTCACCCATAGTTGGCCTCAATACCATTGGCTGATTTTGAAATGTATTAATTAAAGAACGACTTCACACTGATGGTTTTTTCAAGGAAACATTTTCTTTTCAGTGCTCTGGGTTGTGGTTGTTTTCAATTGCTTTCTAGATATGCTGCTAGTTTTCATAGATTTCAATCACTATTCATGACTTTGGATAAGAAATTTCTCTAGGTTCTAAAGGTTAGCCCTTAGAAAAGAGGATGTTGGGTGAAGAACAAGGCGAAGCTAGTTCCTCAAAGTTGATGATTCAAGGTGTTGTAGCAACTAAAAAGCCCCAGTTATAATTTTGTATAGTTTTGTGTTTATACTAGACATTGTATATGGTCTTTTAAGTTGTAATTACTATAGTGCTTAGATCTTTTTGTCTATTCCAAGTTGGATTTTAGACTTTATCATAGTATATTTTTTCTAAGGCAAAAAATTACTATATGATATATTATGATATGTTATATCAGATGTTTTGATCACCGATATAAGCATAATGAAACCCTCTTGTTATGTATCTCTACTTCTAGTACTATAATTCTGGTATTTTTGTAATCTTTTGAAATACTTAATAAAAATATGTAGCCTATGCCTTTTACCAAAAAAAAAGGAAAAAAAAAAGAGAAGACCCCATCACCACAGTAATCTCAAACCAGAGAGATTTATGAGAAGCCCTCAATTAAATAACCTCTCCCACATGACCAAAAAAATCAAAGAAGCATAGGGAGAGAAGAGGGAAAGAGTAACCACCACAAAGCCAACACAAAAGGTAGAGAAGAAGCTATAACATCAAAAGAAGCCTCCAAAGATTCAAACATGAAGATCTCCAATCTCGGGCAAAAAGACAAATAACTCCCACATGACCTTATAACAAGAGGAAATGTTAGAGTAAAATATTTTATTTAATTAATTAATTAAATCATATTGATTAATTAATTAATTAAGTCACCTTTTTCTTTTTTCACTTAAGCTAAATTTACGAAAAATTTTAGGCATTTAATAATCATTTAATATGCATGCATCCCTTAGGTATATTAATAATTATTTCAATATTAATTATTAATTGCTTTTTAGGGTTTCTATCTTTAGAATTAGATTTCTTTATAAGGATGGCATATCTTTCAATGTAAATCAAGCATTCAATTATTATTATATGTCTTCAATTCTCTTTGATGTTCAGTTCTCTCTTATTGTGTGACAGGATTCTTGAAGAAGATAACTGGGCTTGTGGGATTCACATTTCATGAATTCTAAGATGGTATTAGAGCGAATGAACAAGCGATCTGGAGGGAGGAGGGCAGTTTTGGCCTCCTTAATTTCACCCTTGGCTATATTCCAACCAAAGGGCATATCATCTACATAGATTTCTAAAGGGCATCATTTGGTGGCAACCTCATCTACATATTTTCTAGTTTTGCACACTTGCATTACATGTTGGATCTTCTTCTTTAAGCTATGTTGTACACGCATTATCATAAGGTGCCACACCTCTTTGTCCTTCATCTTTTAATGGCACATGATTAAACCCTTTTGTATTGTAGATTAGGAATTTGATATCAGACCTTTGACATGTCTCCTTTATTGAGCATGTCAATATGTCTATGTAACTGATGGTTCCCATACCTAGTTTGTGTGCCTAATCTTTATCATCTACAGTGAGTGATTCATTGTGATCACCATTGGTACTTGGTTTTGTCACACTTTGACATTTTTTGGTGCAACATAAATTCTCATTCTTCCTGTGGAGGAACATTTACATGAGATTCTACATTTTTTAAGGGCTTCATGGTCTTCATTCATCTCTTTTTGGAGAGGAGTTTTGTTCCCATTGGTTTTTCTCCTTTTCTCCACTTTACAAAGATTTACATGTTGTGATTGGGTACCTCATCAGGCCTTGTTGCTGGGACCCAAATTTGCATGTAGTTGCATTCATGCACTTATCTTTTTAGCTTCTCCCTAAATTCATCTTAATGGGGGTGTTAGAGTAAAAGGTTTTATTTACTTAATTAATTCAATCATATTGATTAATTAATTAAGTCACCTTTTTCTTTTTTCACTTAAGCTAAATTTAGGAAGCTTTTTAGGCATTTAATAATCATTTAATATGCATGCATCCCCTAGGTATATTAATAATTAATTCATTATTAATTATTAATTGCTTTATAGGGTTTCTATCTTTAGAATTAGATTTCTTTATAAGGATGACATATCCTTCATTGTAAATCAAGAAATATTCAATCAAGCATTCAATTATTGTTATTTGTCTTCAATTCTCTTTGATGTTCAATTCTCTCTTATTGTGTGACAGGGATTCTTGCAGAAAATAATTGGGCTTGTGGGACTTGCATTTCATGAATTCTAATAGGAAATGATCCCTAAAAGAATCTGATTAGAAAACAACAAGCATCACTAAGGCCACAAAAATAAATAGTGTTGATTCCCCAAGAATGACCCATAAAAGAGAAACATCTTGCGTACAACCAACTGGCATCTAGCATCCCCAAGGGAAGCAGAATAACCCCTCGTAAGCCCCCATACTAGAAAAAGAACCGCTATTTTGAGTAAGCCTTGGTACCATGGGGAAGCAACACCAATAGGGAGCTCCAAACAAAGTAGGAGGCAAACACCCCCAACCAAACCATCCATCCACATGAAAAACAATCTACAAAAAACACAAGAGCAATTAAGAGAAATAGCTTTCCACATGCCCTAGCCTCCAAAAAACAACAACAAGAAACAACATTGTTCTCATCCTCTTCATCATCTTCTAGATCCTCACCCAGATCTCCATTTCCTTCCCCACTCCCCCCTGAAACCCTCAATTCCACTCTCCAACTCACTCTCTCTCTCGCATGCCTCATTTTTAAATCTTTAAGTTCCCACAATTTGAAGTTACTATCATAAAAATTTTCCATATCAAAATGTCTAGATTTTCTTGCCATCTTCTTCCTACAACAAGATTTTAGAAAACACTCCACACAAACTCCAACTCAAAATAAGATTGGCATAAAAAATCCACTACCCAATAACCAAACCAAAAATGGCTAGGCTTTTATAACAAAGAAATAGAATCTAAGGTGTGGAAAATGCTTCCTAGCACTAATGTAGTCACTAATACATTTGGCCTAAAATTACGATGGAGGTTTCCGATGGAGAAGGTATATTGTGATCAAATTTGATTTTTTTTTGAAAAAATGCCCGTGTTCATCGGAATTCCGACGATAATGCAACATTTGGTTTCGACGGAGAAGGAATTGGCAGTGAAATTTGTGTTTTTTAGAAAAAGTGCCCGCGTTCGTCGAAATTCTGATGACCACGGGCATTACTTAAAAAAATTAAAAAAAAGACCAAGTCATTTCATAAATCTTGCCTCTTCGTCCCGTCGACCTTTGCCTTTACAAAATCCTACCTATTCGTCCCGCCTCTACCATTACAAAATCCTTCCTCTTCGTCCCACCTCTGCCATTACAAAATACCAGCTATCCTAGCTATACTACTAGTGTATGGCCCGATCGGGATGCATTCGATCGATATGTCGATGCGCTCAACTAAACAAAGAGATCAGGTCAGGTGCTCTTTCTCATATGAAAATGGATAGGTCATTTATGCACTAATTGGATGAATACGGGACAAAGAGATTGAATCAGATCATTTATGCGCTTGATCAACCGGGGAGAAAGAATAAATCTGATTCACATGACATCAAGGCTCGACCTCCTAATTCTAGTCACCCCTCGGATGTCTGAAGGAGATAGCTTCTTGTCATAATGCATTGCATTCCTTTCCCACATCTCACTTCTGGACGGATGCTTCGACATTATGATAGAATAAACCAAATCGAATTAAATGGTTGGTTCCTGGTAGGACCTTTATGCCACAAATGCTCCAGCTGCGGAATGAAGTGGTTCCTCCCATGCTGATTCTAGCAAAAGAATCTGGATCGATTATGCGCTCAAGAAGTCACGGGTGGGGGTCTAGTAAGTTGAGAAGTTATTGTTGGGCCATCCCCCAATGAACACGAAGGAGGGAGGCGGACATAGGCTCCCTATGCCGGTTTAATCGCTGCAGGAATGTGTTTGTCAAGGCAGCCATTTCAATTATCATTGTTTCACCCTAAATTGGGCATTACAAGATCCGGTTGAAGAAAAAAGGTAGGGTATAATCAGAAAATTCATTGTTATACATATTCAAATATCTAGATCCAAAGTTTATTATAGATTTATCAGATTAATTGCCAATAGCAGAGATGGTGAGAGGTTTCTGTAATATGAAATGATCAATTTAAAAGAAAAATTTCTTACAAGACCTAAACCGTTGAACAATCCTACAATCATGTATTAATTAAACACTGCATTTTAATTAATGAACAATATAGTACACCTAAAACATATTAACACTACTTTCCATATTTAAAATATATCCTAATTAAGGAGAGGGTTGACCTAAACCTACATGATCGAGTGCCATTATGTAAAATATATCCTAATTATGGATGCTGGTATATATGGTTGTGACGGAAAATCCCTGCTGCAGAACGGTGAGAGCACTGTGTAGTGATCAAGTGATATTTTTTGTCAGTGTTTTGGAAGGGACCATAAGTGTACCATTAGGAAGGTGGTATAAAATGGAAGCTGAGAGGTATAAGGTTATGAGGTGTGGGTTAGGATAAGATAGGGAGGTAAGTGATGAAGGATATAATGGTGAAAGAGTAAGTTAGGATATGTTAGGGGTTTCAAAGGTAGGAAAGTGAATGGGGGGAGATAAAAGGATGTGAAGGATGGAATGGGGTTAGGTAGGTGAAGTAAAAGTAAGTGTCTATGAGGTTAAGCTTTAGGATAGGATGTAGGAAAGTGGAGGAGGTTAAGATAGGGGATATGAAAGGTAGATGGAAGGTAATAATGATAGGAAGTGAGGTAACGGTTATGAGGTGTGGGTTAGAAAATAGGGTGTAGGAAATAGAAGGAAGGGTCATATCACTTTGAGAGTTTTCACCAAGATGAGTAGCAAAAGTATGGACCTCAAATCTTCCAAGCCATGAGGATCCACTTGTAGTAGAGGAGCATATACTTTCATCTTGGGAGCTTATTAGGAGTTTGCCTTGAATTTGGGAAATACACATAGAGGAGATAGAATATTGATCAATACACATTACCTAGCCTCATCATGAATAAATACAAGAGGTATAGACTATAGAAAGAACATATCATGAGCCAATGGATCATATTTGAGAGTTGCTTCATCTCCAATCCTCTACATTTTGAAGATCCACAAATGGGGTTGAGGATAAGTCTTGGTTACTTAGCTTGGACTTATGCTTTGGGTTGCATCTATATGTGAGAAACCTAAAGGCATAATTTTCAATGCAATTTTTGAGAGGACTTGATTCCACTTTGTGGTACTAGGAGGATAAAATGCACCAACCCACATTGGAAGCCCTCTCCAGATACAATTTTGGAGTCCTTCAAAGTGTGTTCTATTTCAAAATATTTTTGACAAAGATGCATAGATGAGTTTCACAATTTACATAATAAGGTTTCATAGTGGCTCAACATGAGAGTTATTTTTTGGAGTTCTTGTAGTTTGTAGATTACATTCAAGACAAGTTACTTGTCAATTATTTCTCTAGGGGTGGAAAGCCCAAAATTTCAGTTTTCCTACACATGGCCAATCCAAATGACTTTAGGGTTGCTATGGCAAAGTCTCTTATGGAAAAGGAGGTACATGGGATGACACAAGAGTCATGAGAGAAGTTTGTAACCTTGATGAAGGGACTAAAGTGTCCATAGGCCTCCCCATCCTTCAAAGGATAATTTAGACTTACTATATGATTTACAAAGAAAAACCCAATAGTATCAATATTAGGGACAAAGGTCTAGAGCACAGTAGGGGCCATAGGGTAGTCACATGTGACCATCATAGACACAAGGATATTTTAGGTATGAGAGACTATAGGGCTATAAAGCTAGGCCTTCTATGAGTCAACAACCTTTTAGGGGAGAATCTGGTGTTTTTATTAGTTAGGATCTTCTAATTATGGTGGGGCCTAGCCAACATAGGGTTATATGAGAGGCACATGTTATGTATATGTTAGTATCAGACAAAGAGTGCCCACAAGGTTTTAAAGTAGGTGGACACCATCCTAGGATGTCAAAGTAGATAGTTGATATGTGGGTCTTTACCCTGCCAACAACTCAACATATACCACCATGGGTCTTTACCCTCCCAAACACACAAAGGTCAAAGGAAGATTCACTACTGCAACACTCACTTTTTGTGACAATCTCAAGCACTTAGGACAGTTACTCCTTTCTTGGCCATTCTTCTTCACACAACACTCTAACATTAATTATGATGATAGTGTACCACCTTAAACCTTCCACCAACACCTAACTCAATACCAAACTCTTTCCCAATTTCGCTAATGGACTAATTAACTCAACTCACTGTGAAATTGTGATGGTCAACGCAAGGTTTAGGACAGTAGTAATTAGGATCTTCTAATTATTGTGGGGCCTAGCCAACATAGGGTTATATGAGACAGGGGTAAGTTCAAGAGTGATGTGTATTAGATTGTCATCAAATTTTACTGTTAGTGTTACTTTGTATCAGCATTAACCACTTATTGTAATGGGAATCAACTAATAGACAACATAGATATTTATCATCAACCTCCTTTTTTTTCACCAAAGGGATAAAAATTTATTAAACACAACGAGAATTATAGAGCAAGAAAGTAGATACATAACCTAATCTAATCTCCATTTGCATAACCTAAGAAGGTAGATACAACTAAATAATCTTGAAAGAATTGCATATGAAGGTCACTATTAGAAAAGAACTTATGCTATTCTATGTAGCTACTACTAATTATTGCATACAAATAGAAACATGTGTTAGAATGTGTTGAAATAGTAGCTATCTCGAATAGGACAAACCCTATAAATGTAACTTATAATTTGGTCTAACCCTAATTGGGTAATGTAACTTGTGGTCCTATATTGAATGTAACTTGTAATTTGGTCTGAATGTAACCAAGGATAAATATTCAAAAAGTATAATAATTACACTAATACATATTTCACTCTCATGCCTTCCTTAATTTGATATAAGGTCCCTCTATCCTGTTAATGTATGATAGCCTCGGTAAGTCGATAAATGATTGAATGAGAGATAAATTAAGTCTCTCATTCAATCATCTATCCTATCAATAAACTATGATGAAGACTTCAAGCTATTGTTCCTTCATTTGATCAATGATCATTCTTAAATTTGTATATATTAAACCATACTTGAAAAGTTCAATCAATGCTTAACTACCGATAACCATCAGTTGTAAATCTCATAGCATAAAATCCCAATTGGTATTGGTTTACATTAAAAGCAATGCACTCCGATTAATATTGGTTAACATATTAACTATGAACACCGATTGTTATCAGGCTTAACCAATGCACTCCGATTAATATCTGTTAATATATTAACTGTGAACATTGATTGTTATCGGGCTTAAGTACTAATACATACCGATTAGTATCAGTTGTCTTGCATATGATAGACACATCGATTAAGTATCAGGTGGTTTGTTAAGTGATATATACACAGATGAAATATTTGGGCATAAAATAGATGAAATGCACTCCATACTACTACTGCACAATATTTTGGTCGATGATATTTTTAAAATAGTAAAGGAAGGTGTATGGAACTAGGCTACTCTTCTACTTTTCATGCCATCAAAATTTGAGTTTGATTATCATCATTTACTTTGCCAAATTCTTCACACGTAACTCCTGAATCAATTTCCTACACACAAAATGACAAAAATAGGTTTGTTGATGGGGGCTTTCCTAGGTCAAATAGGTTTGAATATAACTTGAAGTGTGCAATATGGAAGGTTTGTATTCTTAATCTCCTGCCCATTTATTAATTTAAAAGATGATATCTTTATTAAATATCTCCTCTATTTTTGGAGGTAGACATCTTTACGAAAAGATCTCTTCCTCCCTCTTTAAAATGATCCCTTTAGATCTAATCTAAAATTGCTTAAAATTGAACATGATACCTTGATGAATCTTTCTTGAATCCTCACACAAGGTCTTAGGATGTCATGCAGAATGATGTGCTTTAACTTTAATTCTCCTTCAATTCTTGATGAATGCTTGATTGCTTGTTCACTTGGAATTGAATTGATTTTATAATTAAGAGATCACTTGAATTATACGTAAACCCCTTCAAATGACAGGGTAGGCTTCCTTTTATACCTAATATATGTCTTGAAAGCATTTTATCTTAATGGCTATAAATTAAAGTACTTTCTCTTCTATTTGGTATTGGTGGAGCAGAGGTTGCATTGCATCGATCTAGGATACATATTTCTGCAGATACAACACAAGTTAAATGTATCCTAGGTCGATGCAAAGCAACCTCTACTCCAAAGGTCGCTATAAAATAGAGAAAGAACTTTAATTTAATGCCATCAGGATAAAAGGCTTTCAAGATAGATAAATGGTATGCAACTGTATCTATTTGGAATGCATTACCCAAAAAGCACAGTTGATCAGTCGCCTTTGAAAAGAAAGTGGTATGATGAAATATTTGGGCATAAAATAGATGAAATGCACTCCATACTATTGCAGCACAATATTTTGGTTGATGATATTTTTAAAATAGTAAAGGAAGGTGTATGGAACAACCAAATTCTTATCATTATAAAAAATGAATATTTTAAGATCCTTTTATGATGTGTAAGTTGAGAATATTTTATGAAAGGTCCCTAAATGAATACACTTTAAATTGATTTTAGCAATGACTATTGGATGTAGACAAAATGAATGCTTTTTGGATTAGGATGGTACACAAAATCTACTATCAAAAGGTTTCTTTGGAAAGTATATGATTCAAAACTAAGAAAATACAATTATTTACAAGTTTTAACCTTCTTGAATGCAAAATCCCTTATTTAGCCTCTCACAAACCCTTAAAAGTAGGGTTTCTCGTATACCCCTCTTCCAAAAACTATACCATCCAAATGATGATGGATTCACCTTTCATTTGAAATTTCTAATCACTATCAATCATAAAATGTGCCCCTCCTTAAGGCGGATTTGCTATTGCTGCTCCTTAGCAAGCAATTTCTCCACTCTTACATTCGTTGTTTTGGTGATCACCCCGGTTCTCCACCCAATTTACACATCAACATGTTAGTAATTTATTGTACATGTTAGAGGAGTTCCATCCCATGAATATTAGGCCTTTTACATTCTTGGAATGACCATTCTCATTGTAAATCAACCAAATCAAATGCCAAATTGCACAAATATTTTAGAATAGTCAATACAACTAGTCTAAAGTTTGAGACAAATGGATTATCAGTGCATCTTCCCTGCAAATAAGATGTTCAAGGTCTCTTAAATGCATTAGGAATTGGAATACACACTCAAGACAAAGTTACCATAAGCCAAAACACCAAAAAATTTCAAGAAAACAAAAATTTGCTATTATTGCTTGTCCTAGTCCATACACCAGCATTCTCTGCCGTACAAAGCATTACATCAACCATTTGATCAAAAACTCTTAATTGCTAACACACAAGGTTATGAAATGATTTATTGAACTTGCCTAAACTCTTGTAGACTCCCTAAGCCATAAATCCCTGTTACATCTTTTTGTTGGTCGTAAGGTCCTTACTAGGCCCTTTAGGACAAATTACAAACTTATTACAATTTTCATCATTAAAGGCCATAATAGACCTTAAGACATCATAATTGATTGGATCTTCACTCCTAAGACCTTCAAAAGTCTTTAATGGCTTCATTGAGTCCTTTGGTCTTCCAAATGCACCTACACCAACTTGAATTCTCCTTCAATGCTTGATTGCTTGTTCACTTAATGGAATTGAATTGATTTTATAATTAAGAGATCACTTGAATTGTAGGTAGACCCTTTCAAATGAAAGGTTAGGCTTCGTTTTATACCTAATATATGTCTTTAAAGTATTTTATCATTGATGGCATTAAATTAAAGTACTTTCTCTTCTATCTGGTATTGGTGGAGCAGAGGTTGCATTGCACTAACCTATGATACATATTTCCGCAAATACAACACAAGTTAAATGTATCCCAGGTCGATGCAAAGCAACCTCTGCTCCAGAGATCACCAAAAAATAGAGAAAGAACTTTAATTTAATGCCATCAGGATAAAAAGATTTCAAGACAGATAAATGGTATGCAACTGTATCTATTTGGAATGCATTACCCAAACAGCGTAATCAATCAGTCGCCTTTGAAAAGAAAGTGGTATGATGAAATATTTGGGCATAAAATAGATGAAATGCACTCCATACTACTGCTATACAATATTTTGGTCGATGATATTTCTAAAATAGTAAAGGAAGGTGTATGGAACAACAAAATTCTTATCATTATAAACAATGAATATTTTAAGATCCTTTTATGATGTGTAAGTTGAGAATATTTTATGATTTAGGTCCCTAAATGAATACACTTTAAACTGATTTTAGCAATGACTTGAAAGCATTTTATCCTGATGACATTAAGTTAAAGTACTTTCTCTTCTATCTAGTATTGGTGGAGCAGAAGTTGCATTGCATCGACCTATGATACATATTTCTGTAGATACAACACAAATTAAATGTATCCTAGGTCGATGCAAAGCAACCTCTGCTCCTGAGATCACCATAAAATAGAGAAAGAACTTTAATTTAATGCCATCAGGATAAAAGGCTTTCAAGACAGATAAAATTTGAGTTTGATTGTCATCATTTACTTTGCCAAATTCTTCATACGTAACTCCTGAATCAATTTCTTACACACGAAATGACGAAAATAGGTTTGTTGATGGGGGCTTTCCTAGGTCAAATAGGTTTGAATATACCTTGTAGTGTGCAATATGGAAGGTTTGTATTCTTAATCTCCTACCCATTTCTTAATTTAAAAGATGATATCTTTATTAAATATCTCCTCTATTTTTGGAGGTAGACATCTTTACGAAAAGATCTCTTCTTCCCTCTTTAAAATGATCCCTTTAGATCTAATCTAAAAATGCTTAAAATTAAACATGATACCTTGATGAATCTTTCTCGAATCCTCACACAAGAAATGAGGGGTCATATTTTGGGTCCCAATCACGAGTCTTATCAATTTAGGATGTGACATGCTAAAGTGGGCATCAATGTTTCAAGATAAGATGGACCTTAAGTGATTGTCTCCCTTGCATATGATTTGTTTGGGTGATAAAATTCACCATTCTACTCACAAGAATATAATTAAGTCTCAAATATAGGGAAATGGAAGGCTTCAAATAGAAAATTTGTACATGAAACTAAATCCATTGACTAATCAGAAGAACAAAATTAAGAAACGGTTCGATCATCTAAGAGATGTTGTAGACTTGCAACTCACCAACTACTTAGTTTTTGCGGGTAAGAATTTTTTTTGTTTTGGTTATGGTTGTGGTGTTTGTAGGGAGACATTTACAAACTTATATCTATTTTCACTATTTAATGGTTTATGGGTTTGTAATGGTAATTTAATGTTCTTTCATATTTTTGTATATATTCTTTATAATAGCCTATTATATTGATTTGTTCTATTATGGATAATGGTGTGGGTCAAATGGCTTTGTCATCGGTGCCTGAAAGCATTGCAGGAGTTCTACTTTTAAAAATTGCATGAAACATTTTTAATTTATTTGATTTAGTGTTATTTGCAAAAAAGGATTCTCAATGATGTTTCCTTTCTCGAAGAATTGTCTAGGATCTTTCCATCAAATAATATGTAACATCGAATGACTAAATCTTTTTCTTTACAAATGCTTATTTTATTTAATTATTATCTGAGCGTGAATTAAAATTTATATATGTATGGAAGAAGAACATACATGCTGAAGAGTCATGTACAAGTAAATTTCGTAAAAGAAAGCAAGCAGGCATTATCTTGAATGACATGGAAACAAGCTCATCAGCTGCCTAGAAGAGAGAAATTGGAGAAAAGTAGAGGAAAGTGTTAAAGGGTGATAAATACATGGAGATTATGCAATACAAACAAACAATGTCTGGAGTGTGTGATGTGACGTCTCTAATTTATGTCCGGAGGGACTAACTGGTTTTGGAGTTCTTGCGGAACCTATTGGGCCACGCTTGGAGGAAATTAATGTGTTTATGCAAGGAACACCCTTTTTCTATTATGAGAATGATGTTTTTGCACCGAAGGATATTTGGAAGGTAATATCCAAAAATTTCTATAGTGTGGAACTAGACTTGGCAGACTTGAAGTAATTTTCAGCTTTCAGAAGACTAAGAGGTTATGTACACAATCTCCCAATAGAAGGGAGATTTCAAGCATTACCTCTCCCCCCCATGACTATTCAGGAAGAACTTCCTTAGACAAAGGACTATTGGCCTCCATGTGATCAAAGAAAAAAATTGAAACATAGACTCTAGACGATGTGGTGGTGTCCTTCATGAAGAACTCTACACTATAATTGAAAATTCACGAGGTAAACTGCAAGATAGTGAAGAGAAATACATTATCTTGAAAAGTAGGAAGAATGGATCTTGGTTTGGGTGGGGCCAAGTCAAGTGGCTCCTCTAGAGGTTGACAAGATAGAAATCATATTAGGATTTGAAAAAGATCACACTCATGGAACTTCATGTGCGACTGATCGATTACACTATTTGGGTAATGCATTCCAAATAGATACAGTTGCATACCATTTATCTGTCTTGATTAAAGCCTTTTATCCTAATGGCATTAAATTAAAGTACTTTCTCTTCTATCTGGTATTGGTGGAGAAGAGGTTGCATTGCATTGTATCCTTGGTTGATGCAAAGAAACCTCTTCTCCACCAATACCAGATAGAAGAGAAAGAACTTTAATTTAATGCCATTAGGATAAAAGGTTTTAATCAAGACAGATAAATGGTATGCAACTGTATCTATTTGGAATGCATTACCCAAACAATGCAATCAATTAGTCACATGAAGTTCCACGAGTGTGATCTTTTTCAAATCCTAATATAATTTCTAACTCGTCAACCTCCAGAGGAGCCACCTCACTTGGCCCCACCCAAACCAAGATCCATTCTTCCCACTTTTCAAGAATGTATCTCTTCGCTATCTTGTAGTTTCCATCGTGAATTTTCAATTATAGTGCAGAGTTCTTCCCAAAGGACACCACCACATCTACTAGACTCTATGCTTCAATTTTTTTCTTTGATCCCATGGAGGCCAATAGTCCTTTGTCTGAGGAAGTGCTTCCTGAATAGTCATGGGGGGGAGAGCTAATGCTTGAAATTGCCCTTCTATTGGGAGTTTTTGTACATAACCTCTTGGTCTTCTGAAAGCTGAAAATTACTTTGAGTCCACCAACTCTGGTTCCACACTATAGAAAGTTTTGGATATTGCCTTCCAAATATCCTTCGGTGCAAAACAATCATTCTCATAATAGAAAAAGGGTGCTCCTTGCACGAACACATTAATTTCCTCCAAGTGTGACCCAATAGGTTTCGCAGGATCTCCAAAACCAGTTAGTCCCTCAGGACATAAATTAGAGACGTCACATCACACACTCCAGATATTGTTTGTTTGTATTGCATACTCTATTTATTTATCACCCTTTAACACTTTCCTCTACTTTTCTCCAATTGCTCTCTTCTAGGCAGATGATGAGCTTGTTTCCATGTCATTCAAGATAATGCCTGCTTGCTTTCTTTTACGAAATTTACTTGCACATGACTCTTTAGCTTGTATGTTTTGCTCCCGTACAAATATAAATTTTAATTCATGCTTAGATAATAATTAAATAAAATAAGTATTTGTAAAGAAAATGATTTAGTCATTCGATGTTACATATTATCTGACGGAAAGATCCTAGACAATTCTTTGAGAAAGGAAACATCATTGATAATCCTTTTTTTCAAATAACACTGAATCAAATAAATAATAAATGTTTTATGTAATGTTTAAAAGTAGAACTCATTAAATGCTTTCATCCACCGACGGCAAAGCCGTTTGACCCACATCATCTCTAACTGTCAAAATTTTTATGACAACTAAAGAAACATCCGACAAGGATGCTGTATATCCGACATCACTTCCATGTTGGACAGTCCTCGAGGAGAAAACATAGCATCCATCGGAATTCTGAAGGTAATCCACTGAAATTTGTGGCCAGGGGAGAAAATATAGCTGCCATTGGAGGAGTTAATAACTTCGTCAGACAACCAACGCAAATGGCATCGTCGGGAAGCCCGATGATGAGTTTTCGACAGTAAAGTTGGTCGGAAGTCCGATGTGGTGTCATCGCAAGTCTGACAATTAGCCATCAGAAATTAGGCCCAAATGTAGTAGTGAGTGTTGGTGATAGTGTTGAATTTCTCAACAATCTTTAATACTCATATAATAAGAAACACATTCAAAAGGAGAAAATGAACAAGCATAAATATAAATATGTTGGTAATATATGTTGTCGTTGATGTCAACCTTATGTTTGACAATATATGTTGTAGATTGTTATCATGGACGATATGGTGATTGGTAGAGGTTGTTGCTAAAGAGATGATGAATTTGTATGATAATATTAGAGATTGTTATTGAGGAAGTGATGATGAAGCTGTATATTTCTCATATGATATGGTACGATGATTTCAAGAATAAGGGAGTTTGTGGTAGATGTTATCATTGTTACTAAGAATAAATTTGGATGATGATTACAAAGGATGTTGATGATAATTGAAGATTCTCTTGAAGAATTCCTTGTTATGGGTATCCAATCTCTTGTTGCTAATGTTATGGTATTTCTATGTGATGTCCTTAACACAAAGTGTAGAAGATTAGATGAATGTATAATACCACTAATATAGAATGTAGATTATTCATATGGAGATATTTGGTTTTGATAATTCTTCTATCAAGATATGTAGTTGTGTAGATGATGTTGCCCCTTGGTTGTTCACTATCCATTTAATATTGATGTTTCACAATGTATGATGATAATGGTTAAGGTATTGATGGTGTTCTAATACATGAAGAAAGTACACGAGGGATTCACTTAGTGAACCTAAATTATATCATGTATGTTCATGGCATACTAAAAAATACCCCTATTTTCAAAAAATATTGCCCTAAACTCCTTTTTTCCCATCCCCTCCCAATACATAGCTTGAATTAAAAGCCCCCCTATTTTCACAAAATATTGCATTTTTTCATAGCCCAAATTAAAACCCCCCCTATTTTCATCGATGGGCAATATATTGTACCATCATTTTTGGGATATTAAACCCCCCAATATGAACACACGTGATATGATATTGCCTAACTAGTGAAGCCCCCATGAGAAAGTATTGATAACTACTTATGACTGGTGTTGATATAGAGAACAAATGGATGATGGTCTCATATGGTTTGTGAATGCTCACCTCCTTGATGTCTAACATCTACACCTGATATTACATGTTGATGTAGTTGATGATTCTGATAATGTGACTGATGGAAAAGATAGCATGCCATAACCCTATTTTATTTACTTATTTATATAAATATGGATTAAATTATATGCAAGATAAATAATTTAATTTTTTTATTTATTTTTTATTTAATTTTTATTGAAATGCAATAAAAATAAAAACTTTATTAATATTTAAATATAAATTAACATTTTAAGTTTTATTTAAATATATATTAAATATTTTATTTGAATGGTTTTAGTAATATATTAGAAATTATATTTTTAAATTTTTGAAAAAACATTAATTCATATATTATTTATATCAAAAATAATTCTAAATTTAAGTTTAGTTTACTTTATTCCTATTTTATTAATAGAGATGAAAGAAAAATTTAAACTAAGGAAACTTGACTTACTAAAGTAATTCAAACTTTTAGATTTAGAATTTTTTAAATTAAAAACTAAAAAAAACTGCTGCATCATATGGTAGATTGGAAAAATGGAAGGAAGGAAGGATGTTAATTATAGGGTAGATTGAACCAATGTAGGAGAGGATTTTTCGCATGTTTTGGGATAAAAATAAATGCATAGAAAGTTTAGTGGAGGCGCTTGCCATGCATAATCAGTTATAAAAGCTTATGTTACATGCTAACATAAGACTTAAATGCTTTCTTTAAGAGGCTATTTTATAAGGGGTGAAAGTCGAGTCAAAAAAAATAATTTAATAATTGCACTTTTCAAGAAACCTGGATAACTACAAATTCATTACTTCTTCCAGATTTCTATTAATAAGCATCCTTGTACTTGTTGGAAACTTGAGTTGTTGTGTTGTGTTGTCATTGATGTCAACATTTCTTGTGTTGTAATTGATGTCAACCTATCTTGTGTTTTCATTAATATTCAAGGATGGTGTAGTGGAAGTTTCAAATTGCAGAAAAGAGTATTTATGTATTCTTGTATTGTTGAGTTGTCTTGTGGAGATGTTGAAGTGTTTCTAAAAGGTTGGTGTAGTGGAAGATATATTAAAAAAATTGTGCTATGGCTCTAGGTACAATGTTTATGATCTATGTATATTGTACTGTCATATGTGTAGGTCCTCTATTTCTCAAATGGTAGAATTAGTTGTTGTTGTCTTTGACAGTAAGGTTCTCTGTCAAAATAGGTTCAAAGAAAGCTTGTTGGCTTCTATATGTGTGGATTCAAGTGTTGTAGTTTAGAGGAATTGTTCATGTGGTTTGTGTAGTGTTCCAGATCAATTTTTAGGTAGTGTTTTGACTGAAAAGTGGAGTTATATGATGTTTTGAGTCTTGTGTTGCCATCTAGTCTAGTTTTCGGTTGATTGTGATTATGTATCCTATTTGGATCACATTCCTTTAGTCCAAGTTTGCTTTAGAGAACATGATTTTGGTTAGTGTTTTAGGTTTTACTGAGGCATGTCGAGATCTACATTGTGTAATTTACATTGGAGGATAGTTTTGGGCTGACTAGACATGCCTTAATATAAATCTACATGTTTCACTTGATGCCAACTTTGGGAGATGTAATAGCATGTTTGGTTCATTAGAATAATTTGGAAATGATATGTTGTAATATTTTTGGGTCCTCTCTATCTTTTGGAGTGGACTGGAATGATTTTTTTTAGGTTCAACTAGTCAAATGCTGATAATATTATTTATTCTATTTGTGACCAACCTAGTTAAGGGTTTTTATGATTAATCTCATATATAAAGGAGTGAAGGAATGGAAGAAGTGTGAATTAATAAGAAGTAGATGTTAATGGCTTGCAAACAAGTTTGATGTTAGAGTTGTGCAAAAATTAGTTGTAAAGAGCTTTGATGATAATATCTTCTTTATGATAGTGTTTTCAGATAAAGTTTGAATTCAAATGTGTTTTCCATAATCTTGGTCACTTGACATAGTTTTTCAACGATAATTTCATGATTAATAAAATCTTGTTCTTTTTTAATTCATCTATTCATTTCTTTGTCGAAAGATAGTGAGTCTTTTGGCAGCTTTCTATATCTTACCCTAAGATAGTGTGTTTCATCTTTCTACATCATTTATATCTTTCCCTAAGTTTTTCCACCTTAGTTCTACAATTCCTCTTAGGAGCAGTGGGTTCCAAAGGCAACATTGTAATAAATTATATTCATATTATGAGTTTGATTCTTACCTAGTTTTTTCTTGCTTGGGTTTTCCACATAGATTTGGTGTTCATGTGTTTATTGTGCTTTATGCTTTCATGATTTATTGTTGTTGTGATTATATGATTGAGATTTAAATTTTAAAGATAAAAAACTTAGGATAATTAGTGCTTTGGACTATTTCACCATGCCTCTCTTAGTCCTATGGTGTGTTCAACAATTAGTATCAGAGAAAGTTTCATCTTAAAAATCTTAATTACTTAAGGAAGATCTAGGATGGCACGATATTACACTTTCAAATACCCAAAATTTGATGGCACAAATTATGCTTATTATAGAGAAAGGATAGAATGTCATTTGGCAACTATGTCGGCTAAAATTTGGGAAAGCATTAAGAAGGGTTATGTTTCTCTCTATAATGGTCCTACAACTTTGAATGAAATCAAAACATATGAGACTAATGCAAAGGCTACAATTAAAATTGTCACTTTCTTGAATGATGTGTTATTTAGCAAAATCAGAGGGGCAAAGTCAACTAAAGAAATTGGGGAAAAGTTGAAGAGTGTATTTGAAGGTGATGGAAAGATAAAGCAAGTGAAAATTACAAATCTAAAGCACAAGTTTGAGAATGTGAGAAAATCTGATGATGAAAAAATTGAAAGATATATTTATCAAGTGAATGAAATTGTAAATTATCTTAGAGGTTTTGGTGGATCTCTAACATAAAGTGAAGCAGTAAGGGAGATAATGACATCAAAAAGGGAAATAAACATGTACACTATGGATTAGCTCCTTGATTCACTTGTTGCCTTTTAGATTGTTGAATTTGATGACATCGAAAAGGGAAATAAGGAAGTTCCATTCAAAGATAGAAAGAATCCTAAAGAAGAACCAAAATAAAATAAAAACATGGATGAAATTGAAGCAAAATTTATGAGAAGATTGAAGAGAGGAACTGATAAGTACAAAGTTAAATTTCCCTTAAAATGTTTTAATTGTGGAAGACTTGGTCATTATGCTTCTAGATGTGTGTATAGAGAAGATTATGGTGGAAGACCTAATGATAATAGCAAGGGATATGAGAACTATAGAGGGAATAACAAAGATATGAGAGGAGATGATAGAGACAAGAAAAAGAAGACCTTTTGTTCAACGAAGGCCTACTAATCTGAAGAAGATGACAATGACTCAAATGAAGAATAGTTGTTCTTGGCTATAGAAGAAAAGAATGATGAGAAGTCTATAAGTTCAAGAGATGTAAAGAACAATGAGAAATTTGTAAGAGTGAAGACTGCACTACATGCAAAATTGGAACCAAAAACATGGATCATTGTGTAAGGACTGCCACAATATCAAATTAACATAATTCACAAATTACACATCAACAAGCATACATTAATGCCATGTGTACAAATATACAAAATTAGAGATATAAAATTACATGTTTTCACATAAAGTTAGAGTAATCAAACAATAAAAAGAGTAAACATATGGAAGCATATAACTTTACAATAGACCACATGGTCGAATACAATGAATAAATAGGAAACCAACATGATGACTGCCATGATAGGAACTCTTGACATCTATCTCCCTCGAACACATCATGAGCAAGAACATTGGTAGAGAACATTTCCACCCTACCACAAAGTATTTACACTTCCCCAAAATCTTTCATGACACAAAAGATACCCAACCCAACACAAGGAAGACTAGCATTATGATACTGGCAAGAGTAATGGAATTTGTACAACATGGCATATCCACATTTTAATGCTAACATATTGGTTCCATCTCATTCACAAATATTCTAGGAGGTGAATATACCATGAATTTATCTCAAATGTGGAGAAAATACAAGAATTAAACCATGCATCTAAACATGAAGTCTATCGTACAAAGAACCATGATATATATAACTTATTGTCCACCAAGTCTCAATATGAAACTTAAAAGTAGTTTTCAAATGATGAGATTTGATGTTAATGATGTTTTCATAAATAATCTATAACCTTCACTTGAAAAGTTCAACATAAAAGGTTGGTCATATCCTTTCTATGTCTTTCAACTTCTAAAGATATAATACTTATATATTGATAATTTTTCTATATACAATATTCTAATAGACATTTCTTTTGTACATATCATTATATTTCCTTATCATTGTTTCACTCTACAATAAGTTTATACAAAAGTGAAACAATGTAACTTGTTGACTTAAAGAAATGCACAACAAAATGACTTATAGTAGGCTTCTGCTTTAAACAATGGCTTTTGCCTCCATGGATTAACGAGTGAACAAATGTAAGATTATATCTAAACATGCTTATATTTTTAGGAAATATTTTGATTTTACGAATTCTAGATGGTTAAGATCTAGGGATACCACCTAAATATATTTTACACCAAGAGTCTATCTTGTTGTTCATTGGTTAAATTGATAGACTAAGTCTATCATATATTGGCATACAAAAGATTGACATTTTCAGTAGCATGCAATGTATTTCAATTAATTAACTATATGATGTATTCTCAAATTAATAAATTACAACTATATTTATCAATCACTTCTAATCCTTAAACTCCTATTAAATTCATCGCATGCATATATTATTGAATAATCAAGGAAAGTATGGTTTCAAGACTGCAATGAAAGTTGGTTATACATGCAAATGTGGAAACATAGACAAGATGGATATGTTGTCAAGATTTTAGAGATCTCAAGTAATGCATAAAGAGAAAGCATAGAGTGATAAACTATGTGTAAAATATGTGATCTATTTCAAGAAAGCCTAACATCGCAAACCTAAAGGTTATCCATAGAATGGATTTGTTCCCAAAAGAAAGCAAAACCTTTTTATGCCTATCTTATAGGTAAATGATAGTCACAACATATTTTAGATCGACTCTATTATACCTCCCATCGAAACTCAAGGAAATAAATTATAAGCCGATTATGTAATGTAGTTAAGAAATGTTCAAGCCAAAGAAAATAAACAAGAAAGAAACCTGTATGCATGCATATAGATTGAGGTGCAAGGATTTAAAGTATGACAAATTTCTGATCTAGAATATCCAATTTTTAAGTCTAATCTCATAATAGCACAGAGTCATGATGAAATTATAAGGCACTAGGTGGGGGGTGAATCAGTGCAAGTAAAAATAATACAAATCTGATTATGCACTTTAACAACTTGAAACTCAATAATTCCCTTTGTTGGGAAAAATGGTGTCTCAACCTTGCATTTATGCGAGGTTACTATTTATAGTAAGTTTTCATTTGAGCACGAAATGGTGCAAAACTCTCCCTAAAGCTTCTGGTTGGTTAGATAAGCATTCCGGTAAAGTTGCGTCGCAAGGTCACAGCTAGTTTTGAAAATATTAATGTTTTCGTCTTGGAGGGGTGCAATAAAATATTTAAACTTAATTTTGGGGACTTTAGAGGCTCCGAAATGACCTAAAGAGTGGTTGTAACTGGAAAAGTGGGTTACAAGGTGATAGAGCACTTCGCGAGCTTTCCGGCGCTTCAAACGGTTTGTCAATCGGACACCCGGTTCTCAAGTTATGGCCTCCGGAAGTTTGTACTCCTGAAATAGGAAAAATAATTTGTATCAGATACATAAATGAGCTGTAAAGGGGAGAGACACATGTTGATGTGTGCTTTAACATGTCATAGGGCATCTAGAAGGGAGATAAGGTCGGCTACACCTTATTGGGTGGTTTTAGCCCATGGTTTTGTAATACCGTTTGACGGTTTCTTGTATTGTATCTCCTATTTATGAGGTGTGTGAGATAGAGGTTGTGTGTAAGAGTCTCATGGCTATTGAGTTGCCTCTGAATCTCTGATTAGTGGTACTCCTACGAAGAGCTTTCTCTGCAAGTATGTTGTAATCTGTTTTTGATTGCTGAATAAAATATTGAGCTGCTTTTGGAGGGTGGGGTTTTTCTCTCAAAAGGGTTTTCCCCACGTAAATCACTGTGTTGTGGTATGATTGCTATTATATCTATTTCTATTTTCTGTAACTGTTGTAACGATCTGAAAAAGTTTTGCATTACCCTCCTCTCAAGGTTAGCGTAGGAAGTTGTTTCCGCTACTTAACTTCCTTACAAATGGTATCAGAGCCTGATCACCTTTGGTTTCAATTGCGGGCAGTTGGGTTTTTTGAACTAATCCAGATTTGAGTGGGAGCTTGTGCAGAAGACACTTTTTGATCTTGTTGCAGGAATATTCAGATGGCGAGTTCGTCAGGGAGAATAGAGGTGGAGAAATTTAATGGAAGTAATTTTGAGATGTGGAAGCTGAAGATGGAAGATCTGCTAATAGATCGAGATCTTTGGGATGTTGTTGATACAAATGTCCAAAGGCCCTCAGATCCTACTGTGACAGCTCAGTATGATGTTATGGACCGAAAAGCCAAGGGTCTAATCAGACTGTGCCTGGCAGACTCTGTTCTAATCAATGTCCATGAAGAGAACTCTGCAAAGAAGCTATGGACTAAGCTTGGTGAGATGTATCAAGTGAAATCTTTATTAAATCAAATTTTTTTAAGAAAGAAATTGTATTCCTTGAAGATGGAAGAGGGTGGACGAATTGCAGACCACCTGGAAGCATTCAATATGTTGGTGGCTCAATTAGTATCCATCGGTGTTAAGATGGACGAGGAGGAGAAATGTCAGATCTTGCTTTGTTCTTTGCCTGATTCGTGGGATTCTCTTGTTATGGCTATCGGTAGTACTTCTGTTGTTTTGAAATCTGAAGACGTGGTGGGTGCCCTACTTGGTGAAGAGATGCGAAGGAAGGTATCCATCAGTTCAAAGGAAGCCCTAACCGTTCGTGGAAGACCTAAGGAGAAAGGCAAGAAGAATGAGAAGCGGGACAAGTCCAAATCCAAAGGGAGATCGAAATCTCCTGGAAAGTCCAAAGTCATTTGCTGGAATTGCGGTAAACCAGGTCACATCCGTAAGGACTGCAAAGAAGAAAAGAAGAAGAAGAAAAAGAAAAAGTTTGATTCTGATTCTCAGTTCGACAAGGAAGATGGCGATGCATTTATTGCGGCTTTGGCGACTCATGCAGGTAATGATGCCTGGCTAATTGACTCAGGTGCATCTTTTCATATGACTTCCAATAGAGATTGGTTTTCTGAATATGAAGGATTTAATGGAGGTAAGGTGTACTTGGGTGATGATTCACATTTAGACATTGTTGGTCGAGGTAAAGTTAGAATCAGGTTTTCTGATGGTAGAATAAAAAGGATTAACGGTGTGTTGCATATCCCTGGATTAAAACGAAACCTGTTATCTGTGAGCAAACTGATAGATGCAGGTGTGCAGGTAGTCTTTTCTGAAGCAGGATGTAAGATGATTAAGGGTGCTATGGTAGTTTCTAGAGGTGTCGGGTTTGGCACTTTGTATAAGCTTGAAGCATACACTATTGAGTGTAATAGCACTTCTGTAAAAAGTAAATCTGCAGATACTTCACTGGAAGATTTGAAGGTTTCACCTTCAGCAGATGGAAATGGTTTTTGGGTACCTAAGGGTGCTCTTTCGTCTGAAGCAAAGTTACCTACAGAGAAGACTATGTTATGGCACCGGAGACTTGGCCACATTGGAGAAAAGGGTCTAAGGACCTTAAAAAATAAAAACCTTGTTGAAGGTTTGAATGACTGTAATCTTGACTTTGATTTCTGTGAGCATTGCATTTATGGAAAACAAAACCGCGTTCAGTTTTACTCGAGTTCTCATAAAACTTGTGGTGTTTTGGATCTTATCCATTCTGATGTGTTTGGTCCAGTAGATGTCTCTTCGATTGGAAAATCCACATATTATGTTTCATTTATTGATGATTTTAGTAGAAGGACATGGGTTTATTTTCTAAAGAGTAAATCTGAAGTTTTTAGTCGTTTTAAAGAATTTAAAGCAATGGTTGAGTTGCAGACTGGAAAGAAAATAAAATGTTTGAGAACTGATAATGGCGGTGAGTTTTGCTCTAATGATTTTGATAGATTCTATAAAGACTGTGGAATTAACAGGCAGAAGACAACTCCGTATTCTCCACAGCAGAATGGAGTTGCAGAAAGAATGAATAGGACACTGATGGAGAAGGCTAGGAGTATGTTGAGTGGTGCTGGTCTTGAACAAAAGTTTTGGGCTTAAGCTATTGCCACTGCTTGCTACCTGATTAACAGGTCTCCTACATCAGCTCTTGTTGATAAAACGCCTATGGAAGCATGGTCAGGTCGCAAGCCTTCATTAAGACATCTTAGAGTTTTTGGTTGCGAGGCATATGCACATGTGCCAAAGGAGAAGTGAACAAAGTTAGAGAACAAGGCTATGAAATGTATCTTCATCGGGTATAGTTATGGTGTGAAAGGATACAAGCTTTGGGACCCTGTTGCACAAAAGGTAATTCATAGTAGAAGTGTTATTTTTAGAGAAATTAAGTCTCCTTCTGTTACATTGCAGCCAGAATAGACTAAAAAAGAAGATGTGATTCAACTTCCTTCTACACCTGAAAGAGTTGAATCGAGACCCCTAGATAGGCAAGAAGTTGAGGAGAGCTCGTCTAGCTCTGAATCTTCAGAAGAGGAGGAAGAACCTCCAACTCAGCTTGTTCGAAGGTCTACAAGACATAGACAACCACCTGAAAGGTATTCACTTGATGATTGGAGATGTATTTTTGCTCTGAATACTAGTGTGGATGAACCGAAATCTATAGAAGAAGCATTAGGTATGAATGATGCAGAATCCTGGAAGATTGCTATGGAGGAAGAAATGGTAGCTTTGAAAAAGAATGATACATGGGATCTTGTACCATTGCCTGAAGGACGAAAACCTGTTGGTTGTAAATGGGTGTTCAAGAAAAAGATTGGTTCAGATGGAAGCATTGAGAAGTATAAAGCAAGGTTGGTTGCAAAAGGCTACTCTCAGATTGAGGGTGTTGATTACGGTGAGATATTTTCTCCTGTTGCAAAAATGACGTCCATTAGATTTTTGCTTTCTATTGCTACTGCTTATGATTTAGAGGTTGAGCAAATGGATGTGAAAACTGCTTTCCTTCATGGTGATTTGGAGGAAGATATTTATATGACACAGCCGGAGCACTATGTGGTGAAAGGCAAAAGTAATTTGGTCTGTAAATTGAAGAAATCTTTGTATGGCCTCAAACAAAGTCCTAGGATGTGGTACCAGAAATTTGATACATATGTGTTGAGTTTGGGATTTGAACGTTCTAAATCAGATCACTGTGTTTATTATAAATTTGATGGTGATCATTTCTTATTCATTGCATTGTATGTTGATGATATGTTATTCATTGGTAAAGGGAAAGGTATGATTTCAGAACTGAAGTCTCAGCTCGCTGCTAAATTTGAAATGAAAGATCTTGGTGCAGCAAAGCACATTCTTGGGATGGAAATTAGAAGAGATAGGGTGAACAGAAAGCTATGGCTAGGCCAGAGTAAGTATGTGAATTCAGTGTTACAGAGGTTCAACATGTAGAATTGTAGACCATTGAGTGTTCCCTTTACAGTTGGAACAAAACTATCTGTTTCAGATTGTCCTACATCCCCATTGGAGATGGAAGACATGAGTAGAGTGCCTTACCAGAGTGCGGTTGGAAGCTTGATGTATGCTATGGTCTGTACTAGACCAGATATTGCCCAAGCAGTGGGAGTACTTTCTAGATATATGTCTAATCCTGGTAGAGTTCATTGGGATGCAGTCAAAAGAGTCTTTAGATATTTGAAGGGTACTTCAGAGTATTCTTTGTGTTATCATGGTAATTCAGTTGGAGACATGACTTCCCTTGATATCCATGGTTATGTGGATTCAGATTGGGCAGGTGATATTGATAGCAGAAGATCCACCAGTGCTTATGTGTTTACTTTGTTTGGTGGTGCAATTAGTTGGATGAGTAAGCGACAGGCTGTGGTTGCTTTATCCACTACTAAAGTAGAGTATATGGCAGCTACTCATGCTTGTAAAGAGGCCATTTGGCTTAAGAGACTATGTTCGGATATTGGAATAAAATGAGGTACAGTGACAATTTACTGTGACAGTCAGAGTGCAATTAGCCTAGCTAAGAACCCGACATTTCATGCCCGGACCAAACATATTGATGTTCAGTATCATTTTGTTAGAGATATGGTCGAAGATGGTAGGGTGAAGCTGGTTAAGGTGGAAACTTTGATGAATGTTGCAGATGCTTTAACTAAGGCTGTGAGCACAAAGAAGTTCAGATGGTGTTCAGAGTCTATGGGCCTTATGGCCCCTAGCAATTGATTCATTGTGTTGACATTCCCTTCCGCTCTTGCAAGGTGTTCGACAAGTGGGAGATTTGTTGGGAAAAATGGTGTCTCAACCTTGCATTTATGCGAGGTTACTATTTATAGAAAGTTTTCATTTGAGCACGAAATGGTGTGAAACTCTCCCTAAAGCTTCTGGTTGGTTAGATAAGCATTCTGGTAAAGTTGCGTCGCAAGGTCACAGCTAGTTTTGAAGATATTAATGTTTTCGTCTTGGAGGGGTGCAATAAAATATTTAAACTTAATTTTGGGGACTTTAGAGGCTCCGAAATTCCTTGAAAAGTGGTCGTAACCGGCGAAGCGGGTTACGAGGTGATAGAGCACTTCGCGAGCTTTCCGGCACTTCAAACGGTTCGTCAATCGGACACCCGGTTCTCAAGTTATGGCCTCCGGAAGTTTGTACTCCTAAAATAGGAAAAATAATTTGTATCGGATACATAAATGAGCTGTAAAGGGGAGCGACACATGTTGATGTGTGCTTTAACATGTCATAGGGCGTCTAGAAGGGAGATAAGGTCGGCTACACCTTATTGGGTGGTTTTAGCCCATGGTTTTGTAATACCGTTTGACGGTTTCTTGTATTGTATCTCCTATTTATGAGGTGTGTGAGATAGAGGTTGTGTGTAAGAGTCTCATGGCTATTGAGTTGCCTCTGAATCTCTGATTAGTGGTACTCCTACGAAGAGCTTGCTCTACAAGTATGTTGTAATCTATTTTTGATTGCTGAATAAAATATTGAGCTGCTTTTGGAGGGTGGGGTTTTTCTCCCGAAAGGGTTTTCCCCACGTAAATCACTGTGTTGTGGTATGATTGCTATTATATCTATTTCTATTTTCTGTAACTGTTGTAACGATCTGAAAAAGTTTTGCATTACCCTCCTCTCAAGGTTAGCGTAGGAAGTTGTTTCCGCTACTTAACTTCCTTACACCCTTGTCTCATTGATGCTCAAAAGAATGCCTCCCTCTCCTCCATTCCCTCTAAGTTGGAAATTAAAAATGTTGTTTTTTTCTTTGATGGTAACAAAGCGCCTGGTCCAGATGGCTTCCCAATGTTCTTTTTCCAAGAATTTTGGGAGATTGTTGGAAAAGATGTTTCCAATGGGGTTAAGGAATTTTTTGGGGCTAGAAAACTCCTGAAAGAAATTAATGGTACTTTTATGGCTCTCATCCCCAAGACTCAAGGTGTTGATTCCTTGGACGAATTCAGACCTATTAGCCTCTGCAACTCTTTTTACAAGATTATTTCCAAGGTCTTAACCTCTAGAATTCTGTCGGTCCTTCCTGCCTCAATTAATCACCAGCAAAATGGGTTTGTTCCTAGAAGACAAATTCTTGACTCCATTATTACGGTCCATGAGAACATTCACTCTCTTGTTAGAGCTAAGAAATAGGGTCTCATCCTAAAGCTTGATCTCTCCAAAGCCTATGACAGGGTTGATTGGTCTTTACTTCAGAAAGTCCTCACCTCTTTTGGTTTTTCCTCTAGAGTTGTCGACCTCTTATTCCAACTCATCACCTCTGCTACTTTTGTTGTTCTTGTCAATGGTTCTCCATCTACTTTCTTCCAAGCTTCTAGAGGTCTTAGACAATGGGATCCTATCTCCCCCATCCTCTTCATTATTATGGCAGAATGCTTCGGAAGGACCATGGAAAATATGGTGTTGCAAGGCTCTTTTAAGGGACTCCAACCATCCTCGGCTGACCTTATTTGTTCCCACCAACAGTTTTTTGATGATACTATTATTATGGGGGAATCAAGTATTTCAGAAGAAAAAGTCTTGAAGAGAACCCTGTGTAAATTTTCCTCTGCTTCGGGTCAGCTTATCAATTGGGCTAAAAGTTGAAGTCTTTTTCATAAATACTCCTGAGAGAAGACAACAGAGGATCAACAAAATCCTGGAATGTAAGATTGCTAACCTTCCTGCTACCTACCTTGGTCTCCCCATGGGAATTGCCCCTCATGATCCCTTCTGGAGTTCTCTAGTGGACAAATTTCATAAAAAACTTGTTGGTTGGAAAGGGGCCCTCTTAAGTCAAGTTGGCAAGCTCCAACTCCTTAAGGCTACTCTTCAAAGTATTTTGATTTATGCTCTTAGTCTTTTCAGAATCCCAGTCAAGTATGCAGAAGGAATCGAGAAAATTCAAAGAAGATTCCTATGGTCTGGGGTTGAGGACAAGCAAAGAATGTCTTTGGTGGCCTGGGACCAGGTCTGTAGGCCAAAAAGAAAAGGAGGTCTAGGCCTTAGGAGGATTCTCACTTTAAATGAAGCACTCATGTCCAAACAAGTATGGAGAATGTTTCACTCAGACTCTGAATGGTGCAAAATCTGGCGAAGTAAGTACTCTCTATTGTCCTCCTCTCTCCCCTCTTTTATCAATTCAGACATCAGTATTAAAGGATCCCACATTTGGAATCATGCCTCTCATTGTAAAGAAGGAATAGCCAAAGGAGTGATTTGGAAACTTGGAAATGGTAGGAAAATTAAATTCTAGGAGGATCCCTAGCTTTTTGATAAACCTCTAATGGACCTAAATGAATGGGCTCCCCATGCTCTCTCCTATATTAGATCTTTTGGCTCATTGGTTGCTGAGTACTGGGATGGCAATAATTGGCTGAACATTGAAAGCATCCACCCTAGCCTTTCTAAGCTCAAGATCCATCTGTCTGCAGTTTGGCTAAATAATGAAGAGGACTCCCTGATTTGGAAACACGATCCCAAAGGTACTTTATCAGTGTCTTCAATGTATTGTGTCCTTTCTCCCCCCCCCCCAATAAACCCTTATTGGTCTAAATCCTGGACTAAGGGTCTTACCCCCAAAATCAATTTTTTCTTCTGGACTATCCTCCAAAATAAGATTCTGACCCTTGACAATCTCAAAGGCAGAGGTTTTGCCCTCCCTAATAGATGTGTGTTGTGCCTTCAAGAGGAAGAGTTTGTGGACCACCTTGCTCTCCACTGTTCCTTCTCTGCTTCTGTTTGGGAAAGATTCCTTAAGTGCTTTAGTCTTGATTGGGTGTTTCCTTATAACATTAGAGATCTATTCTCCTCTTGGAATATTAAATGGACTAACTCTTTTTTGAGATGTTTGTGGCAGCTCTCTCTTCCTCACATCCTATGGGGTCTATGGAAAGAAGGAAATAACTGAATCTTCAGGGGTGTTTCCCTCAATCAGGATATTGTGTTCCAGAAAATTCAATGGGCTATTTAGGAAAATATAGGGATCAAGGAGAGTCCTTGTTATTCGAACAACTCTCTGGATTCAAATATCTTAAGGGCATGGAATATGAAGATCACCGATGGTCCTAACCTCAACCACAATAATAGGCTTGAAGCTAAATGGCAAACCCCTCCTCAAGGTTGGTTCAAAGTTAACTTTGATGGTGCAGCCAAAGGTAACCCAGGCCCTTCAGGTTGTGGAGCTATTCTTAGAGACCATAGAGGAATTTGCAAGGAAATGGTTGATGTCCCTATTGGAATCCAAACCAACCATAAAGCTAAAGTAATGGTAGCTCTTCAAGGCATCATCCTAGCCAAAAAATGGAATTACCCCTACCTATGGATTGAAGGGGACTCAAATAATATAATAAAGTGCCTTAGTGGGACTTCAAAACCTTCATGGTCGATTCACAACATAATCACCTCTGCTATTGACATTATTAGAACCTTTAAAAAATGCCATATCTCCCACATCTATCAGGAGTCCAATGGCTCTACTGACTGGGCTGCCAACGAGGCAGTTAAAGGTGAGGTAACTACCACATGGATGGGTGAATGCGGACTCCTCGAAGATGTCAGACAAATCATTAGTAATGAGCGATACAAAAGCACTCCAAAGACTCTTGATTGATAGGATAATTATGAAAAGTACTGATGTGAGAACTTTGAGTTATTTTAATAATGACAATATCACTCATTATAACATCAATGCCATCAACTCTCACGCTTTCTAGGTAATTGTTATAGTTCTGAAAAGCTCTCTGTTTATTCTGCTCTACACGGTTAAAAATTTGGTTGTGAGTAGCGACAACATAGGTAGAAATAGAAGGTGATATGAACCAAGTAGCTATAATGAATGGAAGCAGAAGGAAGAGGTTTGGGGTATTCTACAAAGGGGTGGGCTCTCAAACTTCATGGAGAGACTCCACGGCCGTGATGGTAAGGTAACCAGTCTTTTCTGCAAGAACTGGAAGAAGGGCATGCTAAAAATGGGTGATCAAATGGTCGAAATCGATGAAGACTTAATTGCTCAAGCTACGGGCCTCACCAAGGAAGGATGCAATTTTTATAGAGACAGGAAGGTCAACAGGGAAGCAATTGAAAGGTACCTAGAAATAGAGAAAGAGAAAAAATGACTAGTAAAGTTGAGCAAAACCTACTACCCGCCTAGGGCTTTTGCCAAACCCTAGCGGGAGATTCTCTTTGTTTTAATGCGGTATATCACTCTAGATGGTAGGTTTACAAAAGTTTATGGGTATCACTTTGTTCCGTTAAACCACTTTAGGCACAATGATAAGGTAAATTTCCCTTATTTCCTACTTTGTTCTATGAATGCTTCCTTTAAGGCCTACAAAGATAATCCTCTGGGGGACACTGATATGCATCAAGGCCTAATGGTCCTAATTTATGACCATTTAAAGGCCAATCAAATTGCTCGGATGCAGCCCTCTGTGGACTCTGAGGAAAAGATGTCTGATTCTGCCTTTTCTGAGGAGGAGGAATCCAATAGTGACTCTTCATCTGACACACAGGATAGTTATGATGACTCAGAGTATGAAAGTGGGAAGAAGAGGAAATATAGGAAAACAAGACCCTCTTCTTCTAAGGGCAAAAAGCCACAAAGTAGACCCCTGATCAGCATCTCTTTGGAAGAGGAGGAATCAGATGATTCTGAGAAGGAGAACCCTAAAGGGATGCTGAAGAAGAAAACAAAAGACCATACCCAGACCCGGAAAAAGCACAAGAAAAAAGAGAAGACTGGCAAGGAACTGGAAGCAGACAAGCAAGCAAGGACCCTGGAAATTGAGCACAGTCTGGAAAAGGAGACCATGGAAGAGACTCTCAGGACTGCTGACACAATTTCCACCCTCCACATCCCTAAAGTTGAATAGGTTACCCCTGGAAAAGCTACTCCCTCAACCGGCCCTCCTCCCGAGGGTTTGCAGGGTTTCATGGAAACAATGGAGTGGCTCATTAATGGTTCTAAGAAAGCTGTGGATGAATATAAAAAACTCTATAACAGAGTCTTGATTCTGGAAACCATTAATATTGGGGAAGGGAATACAATGGCCGACTATATTGAAGACCTAAAAAACACCATTGCCAAAGCTGAAAACATCAGAGATGCTTTCAATTCTAGGTTTGAGAAGATTGAAAAGGAGTTGCTAGAAAGGAAAAGCCTTGCGCACACTAGCGAAAAGACCCTCTCAAACACTGTTACCAAAATTGATAAAATTGAGGAGTGCTTGAAGAATATTGCTGAACAGAGCCTAAGTATCCTGAAGATGTCGGCCAACAACACCCACACCCTTATCAGCAAACTAGATGATGATAAGGAAACCCAGGATTTGGACCCAGAAGCTGAATGAACAGGGGAAGTGCAAGGTCCCAGAATCCACACTAAAGGCAAGAGGAAGGAAAAGAAAACAAACAAGGATCTGGAAGACCTGAAAACTGTTGGGGCCACCTATGACGAGCTGGTGATAAAGGCGGAGGATCTGCTAAAGAAAATTGTTGTGTAGTGCCTTTCCTGTTTCTTTGTTGTTTTTTGTTGTTTAGCTATTCTTTCTGTTCGCTAGTCTTTTGGCTAGTCTTTTTGTATGCAGACTTTATAGCACTGTTCTCCTCGATGCTCTTTCTCTATCTATGTTGTAAAGGTTTCAGGTCTTGAAAACCTATTTTTTAATTAATCAAAACTTGAAACTCAATAAGCATATAAGAAATATCACCAAGTATGCAATCACCCAATAGAATATAAGCCACATAATACAAGAAATTTATATGTGGAAAACCCATGGGAAAAACCATGATGGGAGTTAGTACCCACAAGATAACTATCTACAGACTAGAAATCTTGATCGGTTAAGGTCTTACAATGAAAAGTCCTGTTAGGAGCAGACATAGTTAAGAGTCACCTAGTTAGGGGATTTACCTATCAGCCCTATGAGGAGCTTAATGGCCTATTAGGATCAACCTCATGAGAGGATTTATCACCCTTTTTGAGAGCTTCCCTATTAGGGGACTTAAATGTTTAAGGCCTGTTAGGACCTACCAAGTTAAGGGATTTAGTTGTTACAACTATTAGGATAACAACAAATCAAAAGATATTATTATAACACCACCAATGTCTGATAAGATCCACTTCAGAACAATACAACTTCACATATACTTCATCTCAGAACTTCTCTGATCACCGCATTACAAAAAATACAACATTCGCTAATGATTTCTCACACATTCAAACTCATACTCATTACTGACTTCATACCTCATCACACATTTTAAAACATCATTAGGTCCACTAGAACCTTGGAACAATTCCCTAGGTTCAATGAATCTAAAAAAACTTGAATTGCACTCCTTACATAAGTCGTGCATCGACATAAATCATCAAATTTTGTGTCGGTTTACCGATCTTAGTGATAATCATCACTACCGGTTGCATCTCTAATCATTTCTCTGTCCTACCAATCTAATCTCGTTCACCTGATCAAATCTGCACGTGCGGTCACAAACATATATTTATCTTATAGTCTTCAATGCTATGAAAAATTGCATCATCTATTTCTTCATGAATTTCATGTACTGTTTGTCAGAATGTAACACTATCAATCTTTCACTGGTTGAAGTCCTAATTACCGGTTTTGATGAAAACTATTTCTGCTAACTGGTTAAGCCTTGCCAATTGAACTGTAGGACTTAGATGACTTAAGAAACATAGTTGCCATCAATAACAACATATAAAATAGTCATCATACAAAATAAACATATACCGGTTGCAACACATTCCCAGTTCAGATCAAATGATCTAGTGCCAACATTCTCCCCCTTTTGTGTTGATGGAAACACTTAGGAAAAGTTTTGTTAATTAAATGTGCAACACAAAAATTGACTATCTAACATACATGGACTCATACTCCCTCTTTGCAATTACATGGCATTACAAAAATGAAATACACTACTCAACTACTACTCCCCCTTAATCTGACATTACATACAAAATTTTGACTCTTAAATTACTACTCCCCCTTTGACAACAATGCCAAATACATGAAAGATATATACATGTGATATCAAAAATTTCATTTGAGAATTATATATATATATATATATATATATATATATATATATATATATAGAGTCATAGAGTCATAATGTCTATTACAAAGCAATTTTAGAGAATGCATCAACAAAATTGATCTCCAACTACTTGAGATCATTAGCCCAAGTCTCCAATAGTGTATTGTTTATCTCAATATGTGTCTTTAGCTGGGCTTGCAATTCCTCTATAGCATCTAATAGACTCATCTTTGGAGTAGCCAAAATTACTTTGGACTCTCTGTAAGCTCTCTGAAGAATTTACATCTTTGGAATCAATTTTGTCTTGAGCTCCTGCAATGATTTTAACCATTTGACTTGCTCATGTTCATACACTTCAAGTTTGTGATGAAGTTCTTCAATTGATCTGCCAAAATAAATAGCTGAGTCCTTCAGTGGTCTAAATGTTTCACTTATGATTTCAATCTCTTTCTTAGCCTCTTCCCTTTTCACCTTTAGATCAACACAAAATAAGGAAAATTTGGAAACAGTAGCCAAAATCTTACCTCCGGTTTCCAATTTAGTTTTGAACAAATCTTTATTTACCGTTAGAGATACCTTACCTTTGTCTATTTCAACCATTAATTGTTCTGACCTTTTCTTCTTATAATCTTTTTCAACATAAATGTATGTTGCCTCTTCAAAGGTTTTAAGTTGATCACCGGCATCAACAACTAATTGACCAAGCTTGTCCATCGGAGTAACAAGATTCTCAATATCAATCTCTGGTAGGAGACTAGACATAATTTCAACTATTGTTCTCAAGGTCTTTGATTCCTTTTGTTGTTCCTTTAATCTCTTCTTATGTGCTCTAGATTGCATGGCTTGTGCAATCTCCATTAGTTGTGAGGATTTCAAACTATCCATGTCAATAGGACCTTTAATACTTATCGAATCATCATCATCATCATCATCATCATCATCATCAATTATTGTTTTCTTCTTTGAGCTTGGAGATTAGGTATTCTTCTTCTCCTCTTCCTCCTTCTTATCAGTCTTCTCCTCTTTTGTCTTCTCTTCTTTTGTGGTTACTTTGTCTGGTGCTGATTTTTCTTCAATATTTAGTTCCTTTACTGGTTCTCCCTCTACCTTCTTTTCATCAGTCTTATCCTTCTGACTTTCTTCAATAGTAGTATTTACATTTGTGTCTTCTGTTACTGGTTCAGTCCAAGGTTTTGCATTTACCGGTTGCTCAGTTGTGCTTTTATCTTATGCTCTCTCTTCTTCTTTGTTTTGTGCTTGTTGTTGCTCACCAATCTCCATATAAATATCCAATTCACCAAGATTAACCGGTTCATCATCAACAACAACATCTATATTTTCAGCTATGTTAGCAACATTATCAGTATCATCATCATCTAGTATATCTATTGGTTCAGTATTAACAAGGTTATCATACAAACTTACTTATTGTCAAGTTCAAAATCTATGATCTTGGCACCTTTAGAAAGTTCTTCCGATATAAATCTTTCCGACTTTTCTTCCTCAATTTCTTCTTCATTAGGTGTGAGACCCAAAGCATCTTTAATCAAAAATTCAATCTCCTTTTGGACTGATTCGGTCTCTCCAATCAACATTCTTGTTAATCTCTTTTTGGATCTGAATGATGCTTTTGCAGTGATCCTTATCTATTGAATTTCTTCTTTAGTAGCTTCTAGTTGCAGGTGCTTAAATATTTACTCAATGAATTCTTTGTCTT
This sequence comes from Cryptomeria japonica, assembly GCF_030272615.1. Taxonomy (NCBI): domain Eukaryota; kingdom Viridiplantae; phylum Streptophyta; class Pinopsida; order Cupressales; family Cupressaceae; genus Cryptomeria; species Cryptomeria japonica. Next base: position 155,673 of record NW_026728967.1, on the reverse strand, counting down.
GTTGTATTGCAGCCTATCATCTTGCATCAATTGAGTTATACAATGAATTTGGAATTTTCCCTTGTAGCTCAATGAAGGCTCTGCTAAACTTATTCATGCTGAAGACAAATACTTATTCAATTTCTCTTTGTTGGTTTTCAGATAAATGAAGAAATAGTATATCCAAACCTTTATAGATTCCATAATCTTTTATTAATTTGACCATTCTATTAAAAGATTCTTCTAATGTCAATTTTTTCTTAGGTTGTTTTCCCTTACTAGTTAGTTTTGGCTTCTTAGCACTTGCTCTGAGTCCTCTTTTTGTCCTCTTCTGATTCTATAGCCTCTTCATCATTTACTAGTTTGTGGGCTTTGTCTTTCTTCCTCTTACTGGTTTGTACTGGTGCAACAAGTGGCTCAACAAATTTCCCTCTCCTCTGGTATTGTATCTTTGAGGGCTTAGCTCTTTGAGGTTCAAAAGGTTTCTCCTTGGTTCCTTTTTCCTTTTTCTTCTTTGTTGGTTTGGCCTTTGTTGCTCTTGTTTTACTAGTGGGAGTATCGATAGGTACATTAGAATTTCCACCTTGTTCTCCCTCATGCTTTTCTCTAGTTGTTGCTATTTGTTCCTTGGTGAAACCGACTTGTTCTACAAATGCTTCCACTTCTTTTGTGACTTTATTAGCAATTATTGGTCATTTCAACTTAGAATGTACTTGTAGTAATTTCTCCTTAGAGGTTCCAAATCTTTCAGTGGTGGTATCAATTGGTTGGCTCAACAAGTGTTCTGCATATGCAATAAGTAGGTCCTTATCAACTTCATATCTCATCGGTAGCACCCATGTATTCCTAGGGATAACTTCTTCCATTAAGCATGTGTCAGTGTCTACCATAAAATAGATCAAAGTCTTCATATCGGTTTACAACCTCTTCCGATATATGCTCTTTAGTGTGCATTTTCTTCTAAAATTATTTAAAATATCCCCAAGAAATATTGTCAAACTTATCTTTGATCAACCTAATATTGTTCTTCATTTATAGTAGGGAAGGTGTACTGGTTATCCACCGAACATTTGCAATACCAGGGAAAAAAATTTGGAAATAGAAGAACAAATCCAAAATCAGCTGGTCAAACTTGAATCTCAGCTTCTTGTCCTTCTTCAGAGCTTCCAAATTTGCCAATAGTTGACTCGTTAATGCTTCTGCCAAGTCATAGTCCACATTATTTTTGACCATTTGGTAAGCAGTACGAATGGCTTTTGTCGGTATGTTGTTCATTCTACTTGAATAATTGATTCTATACCCGATCACCATAGAAGCAAATTTGGCAACAGGATCATTCATGTTATTAACAGTCATGGCTCTTTCATCCCATCTAGATCATGTTAGCTTCTCAACATCATTTTTAGGTACTAACCTCAACAATGGCACTTCACCGGTTGAGTAGAAACTAGTTGTTGCTTCCTTTGTTATCTTATGAGGTTTATCCATCCACATGAATTGACCATGAATTTGACTTAAAACAAATCTCACTAACTCATTATCAAAGTCATCAATGAAGTTGACTGCATGGTGAAACCCTTTGTCAGCAACACTTCTGATTTGTTCTCTCTATCTACCCTATTCATCACACAATGATCTATATTGTTCATAAATTATTGCAACACCCATGTCCTCCGATTTGAAGTGGTAAAATGATCTTACATCTTCTACGTGTAGAACTCCATGTGGTACACCAGATAGGGCACCAACAAGGTCCATTTCCTCTTATTTAAATGGATTTCGCTTGAAATTTAGTCGTGGCCAATCGTGGCCTCTCGGTCACATCGACAAGGTGAGGAATATCCATGTCGAAATATGCAAAATCTCTAAGCAAAGAGTAGGATTTCTCAAATAAATACCTTTTCTGCTTTGGTACTAAGGTTTCAAACTGACAATACTTTCAAAACTTTGATCACCGATTCAAACTGTGCCTCCAATCACTTTGGATTGCTGGTAAATAGATTGAATACTGTTGGCACACACTTTTCTCTACTCTTCTCGCTTGTCAAACATTCTCAAGATTGCAAAGTGACAAATGAAATTCAAAATGTTCTATTTATTTTCTTTTTAACTACTGCATTAAATTCTCTTTAATTGACAAAACCCTAAAACACCTTAAAATATTATAAAGCATATTACTAGTTGCCAAAATTGTATAATATTTACCGGTTATGATCCAAAAAACACATAAAAACATCAAAATGCATCAGATTATGCAAATTCAACTTACAGTACTTCATCCAGGGGTTTTTACAAGATTTGACAATATGCAACACCAAGTTGTAGAAACAACTTACTTTGTCGATAAAGAATTCTCCACATTGGGTGAAGAATTGGATTCCTCAAATGATTTGTCATCACTCTTCTTCTTCCAAATCTTATTCATCTTGGCTCTAGTTTCCTCAACATCTACTATCATTTTCTCTTTCCAGTTTATAGAATGATTTACCAGTTGGTTCTTTTGAGCCTTGCAGAACTTAGCACTGTATCCCAATTTATGACAATGATACCATGTCATTCCAGATGCTCTTCAGGGTCCTGCATTGCCTCTTCCTGTCCTTTTTCTACATTTAATTGCCACATGTCCAAAGTTGTTGTAGATTGAACAAATCGCATTAACTCTTCTCTCCATCTCATAGGGGCTAGACCGGTTAACATAGGGTCTTTGCCAATTAGTGCTTCTCTGGCCATTGAAATTTCTTCTCCAAACACCGACAGATCTTTGATTCATATGAGGTGTTGGATTGTTAGCACAAAATCTGCATTCAAGTGATCTATACCCATAAATATTGCATGTATAACAAAAACCTTCAAAAAATTTAGGTACATATCTAGCATTAGGTCTATAGCTAGTATTACTTTCAGATCTTCTTCCACACACATTTGTAGTATGTCCAAGTTTATGACAGTTAAAACAAACAAGTTTGTAAGCTTTCTTACCAGTAGGTTTATGAATCTTAGGAGCAGTTTTACCTTCATGCATGTTTCTCTTTATACTGGAAGGTTCACCTTTCTCAAATGTTGATCAATATCCTAGTCCAGTTGTATCACCTATCATCCTTTGAGATTGGATCTGTTCGTCAAGCATAGATGAACTCTTATTGAATTTAGCACGATCTCATTGGCCTCTTCAAGTTCTTTTGTCAAATTTCTGGTCCTTTTCATTAGAGTTTCTCTAAGAGACATAGCCATATCTAGATCTTCTTGAATACCTTCTTTTTTCTCTTTCTCCTCACGCCAATGCTCATACAAGGTTGCATTTTCTTGTTTGATCTTTGAAGATTTCATTCTCTTTATCTCTAATCTGATCTTCATCTTTTCTCCTAGCCTCTAGCTCCTGACTCATCTAGATTGTAAGTGCTTCCAGCTCTCTTCTCAGGTCAACCTTCTCACCATTCATCTTCTCCACCTCTTCAACTAGCGCATCTATGTTAGCCTCATTAGAAGAGCTCCTTTCAAAGATTTCCAATAATTATTCAGATAGTTCTTTCATTTTAGCTAATTATGCCTTGTACTTGCCTCTAAGGGTTTAAAGATCTTCCCTTGTTTCAACAAGTTTCCTAGCCATTTCTCTATAACTCATTCCTTCCCCCATGATTGCCTTTGATTTAGAAATCCCTTCCAAGCGGTTAAGTCTTAAGGAAGTTAGTCTCCTATACCAATTGATAAACTTATAAGGCAGTGAGAGGGGGGGTGAATTAGTGAAAGTAAAAATAATATAAATTTGATTATGCACTTTAACAACTTGAAACTCAATAAGCATATAAGAAATATCACCAAGTATGCAATCACCCAATAGAATATAAGACACATAACACAAGAAATTTATGCGTGGAAAACCCAAATGGGAAAAACCACAGTGTGAGTTAGTACCCACAAGATAACTATCTGCAGAATAGAAATCTTGACCGGTTAAAGTCTTACAATGAAAAGCCCTGTAGGGAGTAGACCCGGTTAAGAGTCACCCAGTTAGGAGATTTACCTATCAGCTCTATGAGGAGCTTAATGACCTATTAGGATCAACCTAGTGTGAGGATTTCTCACCCTTTTCGAGAGCTGCCCTGTTAGGGGACTTAAATGTTTAAGGCTTGTTAGGACCTACTCAGTTAAGGGATTTAGTTGTTCCAACTATTAGGATAACAATAGGTTCAAATGATCTCATTATAACACCATCAGTGTCTAATAAGATCTACATTAGAAAATTACAACTTCACATATACTTCATCTCAAAACTTCTCTGATCATCGTATTATCATAAATACAACATTCGCTAATGATTTCTCACACATTCAAACTCATACTCATTACCGAGTTCATACCTCATCACACATTTTAAAACATCATTAGGTCAGCTAGAACCTTGGAACAATTACCTAGGTTCAATGAATCTAGAAAAACTTGCATTGCACTCCTTACATAAGTCGTGCACCAACATAACTCATCAAATTCTATGTCAGTTTACTGTTCTTAGTGATAATCATCACTACCGGTTGAGTCTCTAACCATTTTTTTGTCCTGCCAATCTAATCTTGTTCACCTAATCAAATCTGCACGTGTGGTCACAAACATATATTCATCTGATAGTCTTCAATGCTGCTACAAAACTACATCATCTCATTATTCATGAATTTTACGTACCATTTGTCGGAATCTTACATTGTCAGTCTCTTACCGGTTGAAGTCCTAATTACCAGTTCTGATGAATACTGTCTCTGCTAACTGGTTAAGCCTTGTCGGTTGAACTATAGGACTTAGATGACTTAAGAAACATAGTTTCCATCAATGACAACATACAAAAGAGTCATCATACAGAAATCTAACCTCTATATAAAAAAGACATATACCAGTTGCAACACATTACCGGTTCAGATGAAATGATCTAATGCCAACAAGTCATAATCAATAATAAATTGGGATACAAGCACCCCATAATCAGTAATATATTGGGGTACAAGCACCCCAAACATTGATTCATGATTTCTATGAGGAATAGAAATCTATCTAAACTTCTAAGTTCTATTATCAGGATATTCCTAAATTCCACAAGCCAAACAATACAGTGATCACAAAACTATAATTGCCTTCTAGACAAGCCAAAAGAAAAATAAAACAAAATATTAACAATGGTAAATAATGTAAGTTGGATACAAGCACCCCAAACATTGATTCATGATTGCTATGAGGAATACAAATCTATCTAAACTTGTAAGCTCTATTATCGGGTTCTTCCTGAATTCCACAAGCCAAACATTACAGTGATTACAAAACTATCATTACCTTCGGATAGGCCAAAGTAAAGATAAAACAAAGTATTAACAGTGGTAAATAATGTAAGTTGGATGATCTATGGCCAATTCTATGAAGAATCAATGAGAAATGTCGTCAGACTCACCTTGGCTAACATGAATGATCGATATATTTATTGGGCAGCGAAGGCACTCTCCTTCAGAAAATATAACACCATTTAATTAATCTTAAGATAATTATGTGAATGATAACATACTAGGAATGATCGTCTCAAGCGGCTAAGAGTAAGGTTATTCCTTACTAGGCATGATAACTTTTTTTACGCACATAGAGAAATCTTAGAGCTTGTGGGAATCTAGGTTGTCGTTCCCTAGTTTGTTGTCCAAAATACTCTTCTCTTTATTTTCTACTTTTGCTCCTCCGAATCTTTCTCAATCTCCCTCGGTTTTCTTGCTCCCGAACTTTGCTAGGTTTTTTTACTTATCAAGACGTTCTTTCTCCCAAAAAAATCTCCAGTCGCACATCGATTCTTTACACGTTTTCTCATACACCAAATCCATATATCTTTCCATATATAATCTTTGTTAAGAATGCCAACTTTTAGTTTCATATTTTATTTTAAATACTTTTTCTTCTTCTTCTTTTTTCTAATAATTAATTTTCCTTATTAGAAAATATAATATGAATTCTATTTTTAGTTTCTAAATAATATTAATATATTTAATTATTAATATAATTTCTTATTTTATTAATTTTAGAATTTTAAGAAAAAGAAAATCGATAAATATATTAATTTAAGATATTGAAAAATCATATACAATAGAATTAATTATTAAATAAGACTTTTAAAAATAAAAAGAATCGTGTCACATTGATTTCGGGTGTTTAGGCCATATGATTGGTGACACAGACAAGTTTATTAACCTTGAGAAAAATGTTGGTCGATTAGTTAAGGTTGCAAGAGAAGAAATTGCACCTATTTGTTGAAAAAGAAGCATCTTTATTAATGGTGAGCATAAAACTAATGATGTTTATTACATTAAAGGTCCAAGACATAACCTACTGAGTGTGAGTCAAATGTGTAACAAAATTTATAAGGTCATATTTCATGGGTCTAGATGTGAAACCAAAAAAGGAAGTTTCAGAATATTAGTTGCAAAAGGTGTTAAGTTCTTTCAAAATTATGTGATCAAAATAGAAGAGATGGAGATATGATCTGAAAGTTGTATTTTATCTGCTATAGCGTGTTTTGAAGATGCACAACACACATTAATTTTGGTGTGTCCATCCTCCTCAATGTAAGCATGCTATATAAGTGGATGAGGGGTTACGTAGTGAAGAGATGTGTCTTCCCATGTGGGAAGACACATCTCTTCCCTACGTACCTCTCACCACAGTATATAAACTAGTCACCATTTACTTACTCGATTGGAAGGAGTGTGACTTGTTTGAGAATCGCTTTACCACCCGATACCATGAACGGTATATATATATATATATATATATATATATATATATATATATATATATATATATATATTATATATATATATATATATATATATATATATATATATATATATATTGGAAGCATGAAATAGTACGACCGACGTTACAAAATTTAACACTCCTTCTTAACTAGGGAGGACACATTTCATGTTAGAGAAAACATCACAATTCATCCATTGATTGTGAAGAGAGGAGATATCACACCATAGTGATATTCAGAGATATGGTTCAACATTGAATATCAAGTCTCATGATACTCACCACAACTCATAGTTATCAAGTAAGGTATGTGCATTGGCATCAAGTCACATGATGCCTACCATACTGATAATGATTTCATGGCATGTCCACGAATATTATATTCATAATATTCACCATGAAGATCTCTATCATAATTATGGTTTATTTAATGATATCAACCAACAGATATCTACCATAATGTCTTAGATATATATATACTATCATGACATGTCCATAGATATCAAGTCACATGATATCCATCAAGATGGTTGAATTGATAATTGTAAAATCATCACCTTACAATATCAATTTGAAACAAGTGTTCATTATTGAAAAGTCATCACCCTTCAATAATTCTCACAGAAGGCCCATGCAGTCATGGAGTCACACACATGACAAATAAAAGAGTTTACACACTAAACATCTTTAAATATATTAGTATATCAGAATAAATGAGACTCTATCTCAAAATTAAATAACATTTTCAACCATACCAAGTTTATCTCTAAAGTGTTCAATCTTGATCTTGGAGAGAGGCTTGGTAAGAATGTTTGCAATCTGATCACTTGTACCAATATAATTCAGTCGGATCACATTCCTTTCCACCATATCTCGAACATAGTGATAAGGAATCTCAATGTGTTTAGACCTGTCATGAAATACTGGATTCATTGAAAGCTTGATGCAACTCTGATTGTCACAGTAGATGATAGGAGGATTTAAGGGCAGACCAAACAGTCCTACAAGCAGTTTCTGAAGCCATACTGCTTCTCTTGCTCCCATGGAGGCTGCAATGTATTCAGCTTCTGTAGAACTCTGAGCAACTGAAGACTGTTTTCTACATATCCATGAGATCATTCCTTATCCTAAACTAAAGAAACCTCCTAATGTGCTTTTTCTGTCAACTATGCTTCCAGCCCAATCAGAATCAGTGAATCCATGTAGGTCAAGGTCTACATGTTTATACTTCAGACCAAAACCAATAGTTCCTCGAAGATATCTCAAAATATGTTTTGCAGCAACAAGATGTATCTCCCTAGGTTCACAGATGAACTGACTTAGTGCATTAACAACATAACATATATCAGGTCTTGTGTTTACCAAATACATCAGAGATCCAATAATTTGTCTGTAGAGGGTAGGATCTACAAACTCTGATTCTGCAACTACTTCCTTTAGTTTGTGCAGATTTGTCTCCATAGGTGTGGTCATGGATCTACAATCCATCATTCCAAATCTCTTGAGTATATCAATGGTGTATTTTCCTTGATTAAGGATTATACCATCTGTCTGCTGCCAAACTTCCAATCCAAGGAATTAGTGAAGAATTCCTAAATCTTTCATATCAAACTCAGAGGCTAATTCTTTCTTACATTGAGAAATACAATTATCCTCTCCTGTGATTAGTAGATCATCAACATAAAGAATAAGAATTAATAATTCACCATTGATTACTTTGTAGTAGAGATTTGGATTTGCTTCATTCTTGGAAAACCCTAATTCCAAGAGATAGTGATCAATTCTTTCATACCATGCTCTGGGGGCCTGTTTCAGTCCATATAGAGCTTTCTTTAATCTGGAGACATGTGATTCAGCCTTATGAATCACAAAACCTTTAGGTTGCTCAAATAAACTTCTTCTTCAATCTTACCATTCAGAAAAGCAGTCTTAACATCCATTTGATGGACTTTCCATCCTTTAGATGCTGCAATAGACAAAACTGCTCGGACAGAAGTGTATCTAGCAACAGGAGCAAATGTCTCTTCATATTCAATACCTTCTTTCTGTGAGAAACCTCTAGCAGCAAACCTTGCTTTGTGCTTCTCAATGCTTCCATCTGCTGCATGTTTGATTTTGAAGAGCCATTTAGAAGATACCACAGATTTGCCTTTAGGCTTAGGCACAATATCCCAGACATCATTTTCCAGAATTGACTGATACTCTTCTGACATAGCATCTTTCCAAACTTGATGCTTGAGCGCATCTCCAACACAGGAAGGTTATGCATCAATGATCTCACTCATCAAGGCAGTATAATTGGAAAACAGGTTAGGTCTCTTACTTTCTCTAAAGGTCCCCTTTGGAGCAGCATAATTTTCAGCTTCTTGAAGCATCTTTTTAGCCCAAAGTGGTCTCTTCCTAGTTTCGGGATAATTTTCTTCTAAAGGTAAGCCTTGAAATTCATGTGCAGCATCTTTAGGGGTCTCCCTCTGAATCTCAGGGGTGGAATCCTCATCCAAGCTTGTAGGAGGATCTTGGTGTTCTAATTCATTAGAGCTTTTGGACCTCCTAAATGCTATGTCTTCCTCAAAGATGACATCTCTGCTTAGTTCAATTTGTCTTTGATCGGGTATGTATATTCTGTAGGCTTCAGAGGTTTCACTATACCCAACAAATACTCCTTTCTTTCCAGAAGGTTCTAACTTTGACCTCTTTTCTTTGGGGACATGAATATAGACTGGACACCCAAAGATCCAAAAATGACTTATGTCAGGTTTGTTGCCAGTAAAGGCTTCTTCAGGGGTTTTATTGTCAAGAAGAGAATGAGGACTTCTATTTTGAATGTACACAGTTGTCCTAGATGCTTCAATCCAAAATGAGGTTTCTATATTTTGGTCAAACAACATAGCCCTAGTAGCTTCTACTATAGTCCTATTCTTTCTTTCAGCTACCCCATTTTGTTGTGGGTTATAAGGTACAGTTAACTCCCTCTTAATCCCAACATTTATACAATAATCTTTAAACATATCAAAAGAGTATTCCCCCCCATTGTCTATTCTTAAGGTTATGGTTTTCTTACCTGTCATATTTTCTGCAAGAGCTTTGAATTCCTTAAATTTAGAAAGGCTTTCTTCAGACTCTTTGTACCTTAGAAAATATATCCAGGTTCTCCTAGAATAATCATCTACAAATATTACATAATATAAAAATCCCCCTAATGAGGGTATAGACATGGGTCCACATAAATCAGAATGAACTCATTCTAATACATTTTTGGATTTATTGTTGCTAGAATTAAAAGACCCTTTAGTATTCTTTCCCAAGGCACACCCTTTGCAAGCTCCTTTAGATTTTTGACTTAGCTTGGGTAAGCTGATCAGCATCTTCTCTATCTTAGGTAGGGCATGGAAATGAAGGTGCCCTAATCTTCTGTGCCAAAGTTCATTTGAATTTGGAGTCTCATGAATCAAGGCTAGAGGTGGAGTGGTGCAAAGTCTGTAGAGGCTCCCTTGTCTTACTCCAGTGGTGTGGGCTTTCTTGATGGTGGAGTTCTTTGGCCAAGCAAGTACCTTTCCTTCCATAAAGGTTAATCTGTAACTATTATCTTCAAGTGCAGAAACTGAGACAAGGTTTCTCTTTATACTAGGTACAAATAGAACTCCAGTTAGCTGTAGGGATATGCCTGACTTTAGGTTGATATTGCAGGTTCCTATTCCCATAACTAGTTAATTTGAGTCATCACCAATTTTCACTTCTTCATTTGAACTTTCCACAAGTGTATCTAGGTGCTCACAAAATCTAGTGATGTGTCGAGATGCTCCACTTTCAATCACCCATGTGTTGAAACTAGAGGTGACTTGACTAGAGAGGGCTGAGTAGAAGACTAGCTTCTCGGAATTACTCCCTTTCTTAATTTCTGCCATTGAAGCTTGTTGTTTGATCCTGTCTAGACACTTCATTGCATAGTGCCCATATTGGTCACATCTGAAACATTGTACTTCATAAATGTCTCTCTTCTTCTTTGAAGACCTCTTCCCATTTGAGTTGTTTTCCCTCTTTCTCTTAAAGTTCTTCTTCTTTCCTTTCTTGTGGGAATTAGAGTCTAGAACTTGAATGTGTTCATTACTATTGTTTTGTTTTATTCCTCTTGTGACAAGACAAGATTCCTCTTGAATGCAATCGGTTTTCAATCTATCAAACTTGGGAAATTTAGAACGAGCATTGACTCCTTGAATGAACAATTTCCATGAGGTAAGAAGTCCATTTAGGGCCATCATAGCAAGTTCTTTGTTGTCTACTAGATGTCCAATAGTGGATAGTTGATCCCTAAGCTCAGTGATCCTCAAGAAATAGGATTCAACTGTTTCTCCTTTATTCATCTTTATATGGTGTAGTTGATTCTTTAGGGTGAGAGCCCTGCTAGTGTTGTTGATTTCATAAATGTCAACTAGTGCTTTGAACATCTAAAAGGCCGTCTCATATTTAGAAATAACTGGTACAATGTGGTCTCTTACTGAATCCACAATTATCTTAAGGGCCTTCTCACTATCCTTGTTCCACTTAATTTTCTCGGTATCATCAGAGGGTTCAGGAATTTCACTTTTGACATGGGAGTCAATTTTATTTTCTTTCAAAACAAGCATGATCCTGAATTTCCAAGATATAAAATTTGATGCTCCATCTAATCTATCTTCAAACCTAACTCTGGTTGCCATTAGGATTATGGGAATGTGATCTTAGTAAGAGCCTGGTGAAAGTTTATGAGATTGTTATATAATTTTAATATGATCTTCCTTAACTTGGCTCTGATACCATGTTAAGTTCTTTCAAAATTCTGTGATCAAAATAGAAGAGATGGAGATATGATTTGAAAGTTGTATTTTATCTGCTATAGCATGTTTTGAAGATGCACAACACTTATTAATTTTGGTGTGTCCATCCTCCTCAATGTAAGCATGCTATATAAGTGGATGAGGGGTTACGTAGTGAAGAGATATGTCTTCCCACGTGGGAAGACACATCTCTTCCCTATGTAACTCTCACCACAGTATATAAACTAGTCACCATTTACTTACTCGATCGGAAGGAGTGTGACTTGTTTGAGAATCGCTTTACCACTCGATATTATGAACAATGTATATATATATATATGTATATACATATATATATATATATATATATATATATATATATATATATATATATATATATATATATATATATCGGAAGCATGAAATAGTACGACTGACGTTACAAAATTTAACAAAAGGTACAATGACTAATTGCAATGTTTATGATGTGAAGGAAAATAATGGAGACAATGATTTACTGGCACAATTTTATAATCAAATTGAAGATGTACCTATGACTGAGACTATTTATACTACTATAAGAGCTATGGGTGCCTTAGAAAATAAAAGTTGGGTAGAGATAGTAGAAGAAGAATTGAATCTAACAAAGGAAGGATGAACATTGAAACTAATACCTAACAAGCCTATAAGATTTCCACAATCCATTTGAATCTTGTATGTAGTTTTGGATTTGATTGTGTTGGAAACTTTTAATACAATCAAATCTAGAAACTGCATGCAAGACTAATACCTAGCTCAGTAGACAAGAATGTGGTAGAAAACAAATGGGAGTTCATAAACAAGATGAATAAATTTGGTAGATAAAGATAAAAAATGATGTAGGGAACTCAAATAAAAATGGTTTCCCTCGACTCTAGAACAAGAAAGTATTTGGGAGGTCTCCTGCTCCTCCCACTCAAACCAAGTAATCATCAATTTTCAATTGTAACTATTTCTCATGCAATATGTTTTGACATAAAGCTAGTGAATGTAGAAAGTCAAATTATATCTCAATTATTTACTAGTTATTGTTACAATTGCAATAAGGTTGGTCATAAGTCTAATGAATGTAGATGTAGGATAATGTGGAATTAAAATAGTAGGAATGTTTAGGCTTCCAATAGATATTGTTATGATTGCAACAATTTTGGTCATAAGTTTGTTAATTGAAGAAGTGTTATCAAAAGGAGTGGAAGTATCATAAGAGATTAAGTGTTAGTTGGAATAGAAATGGTCCAAAATGAGGTATGACTTGTTACAACTGTAATAAAATTGGACACATTGCCACCATCTACAAAATAAGGAATGAGATGTCTACTAGTTTGGTAAATAAAATTGATGTCGACAAAGAAGAGAAGATGGATATGACATGTGTGAATAAATTAGAAGAAAAGGTGGAAGAAAAGTGTGAGGATGGGTATGTACCCTTTGGTGATGCGAATTTTTCTTCTAGTAACTAGATAGTATGCACCGTCTAAGGTGGAGAGAAAAATAAAGATCTTATGATCCCTCCTTGTTGTTTAGATGTTGAAGTTATTCTCAACATGGAAGAGGTTTTTTCAAGTGTTTTCAAATGGTTTTATTGATGAACAACGTTGTTTAGTTGAATGGTGTAGTATAGCAATTTTGGCTTAAACCTTGAGTTGTTGGTAAAAGATGTATATTGCCCAGAAAGAATAAGGATTGTTTGTGCTTTCAATGTAGATTCGAGAGTCTACCTCATCATAAATTAGGATTCAAAAGTATACTAAGGATTGATCATACACTTAGATAGAGAAGTACGTGAAATTGCAGAAGAAATGGTTTGGATATAGAGGCTCCTAGAAGTTGTTGTGTTGAAGCAGATATGACAAAGGAATAAATTACTAAAGATAACGTTGTTGGGATTTTCTCCATAAGATTCAAGAAAAAAAATGAAATATGAGATGACGAAAATGCAGATGATAGAAAGAGTATAAGTAGAGGTGCATCTGTCTAGGGGAAGTTGTATGGGTTTTTCTTTTGCTTCTTGGATCAATGTTGTTGTTGCTCTTAGGGGAGAAGATAAGGATGAGGAAATCTGAAAATAGTTATACAAGAATGATATCTCTATCAAGGGAAGTATTGTAATGTCTTGTGACATTTCCTACTATATTTTGATGTGACGTAATCATTGAGAGGAAAAACTTCAATTGAAGGAATAACTATTCAAACTTTCATTCATATTGCTTGATATCAAAGGGGGAGAGATATACAAGTTGAGTTTAGTTGTTTTTCTATTAGTGATACACAAGTGTTGTCATCAACGACAAAGGGTAGAATATTGGAAACAAGAATTGTTGTGCTGTTTTTCCATTGATGCCAACCTATCTTGTGTTGTCATTGATGTTGAAGTAAGGATTGTGTAGTGGAAGTTTCAATATGTAGGAAAGAGTATTTATGTGTTTTAGTATTATTGAGTTGTCTTGTAGAGATGTTGAAGTATTTTTAGAAGGTTGGTATAGTGGAAGTTTCAATATGTAGGAAATAGTATTTTTGCAAGAAAGAGTTTTTAATGTCCCAGTGGAAAAATGCCTTGCATTCATCCAATATGTGAAGAATTTGTATTGTGTCTATGGATAGAATGTTTATGATCTATGTATACTGCACTAGTAGATTTGTTTTATGATCTATATATATTGCACTATCAAAATTGTAGGTCCTCTGTTGCTCGGATGGTAGAATTGGTTGTTGTTGTCTTTGATAGCAAGTTTGTGTATCAAAACAAGTCCAAAGAATACCTAGTGGCTTTCCGATATGTGGAGTCAAGTCTTGCAGTTTTGAGGAATTGTTCATGTGGTTTGTGCAGTATTCTAGTTTAGTTTTCAAGTGATTTTTTGGTTAACAAGTGGAGTTATGATGTTCTGAGTTTTGTGTTGTTAGCTACTTTGGTTTCCAGATGACTATGCTAATGTATCCTACTTGGATGGCATTCCTTTAGTCTAGGTTTTGTTTGGATAATGATTTTAGTTAGTGTTTCGGGTCTCATTGAGGTGTGTGGAGATCCACATTGTGTAATTTACATTGGAGGATATAATTGGGTCAACTAGTTAACATGTTGTAATGTTTTCCTACGTGTTTCATTTGATGTCGATTTTGGGGTGTGTGCTAGTGTGTGCAGCTCATTGGAATCATTTGGAAATGATATATTTTGTGATGTTTTTGGGTCCTCACTATCTCTTGAGGTGGACTGAAATGAATTATTAGGTGGGTATGTGCAGGATTATGGTGGAGCAAAACAAGCCCTCAAGTGGCAATGAAAATTCAGAAAATCAAAGTTATGCAACTTGACATGAAAATTTGAATAGGTTATGAACATTATTTTGAAAATATGTAAGAAGAGAATTTGTAGAAAATTGAATTTAGTTTGTAAGCTACTAGTTGTTTTTTGAAAAAAAATATATATATTTCATGAAAAATTAAAATTTCAATGCAGTGGTACTAAAATTTCAGAAAAAAGATAAGAAGTAGGTGTATGTTTGACCACCCTAATCACAATAAAATCATACTATTTTTTCATAAGATTTATAATATAAGTAGTTGACTTATGTCCGGATGTGACACATATTTTTTTTGTAATTTTTTATGAAGTAAATAATTAATTATGAATTTTTTAATATAATTTTTCATAAATTCAAAAACTCCTATGTTTGACCACCTTAACTTGGTCTAAATTTTATGAAATTCAATATTTTTTTCCTATAGTAGACGAAGCATAGAATGTGATGCATGTTTCAGATTCAAAAAATGTGATACTATTTGAAAGTTATGGGTGTTTTTTAATCAACCTATCAATCATGACTTTAGTCAGAATTCAATTGGAAAATAAATAATAATTATTTATTAAAGTCAAAATAAGACAAACCTTATATTGTTGGAAAGCTGAGAACATCCTTAAAAACTCCTTTTTGCTTTATCAATTTTAGCTAAAAAACATTTGTCAGCCACCAATGCAAAGTTTAGAAAATTAAAGAATACTCAAAAACATGGGTTTTTTGTTGACTTTCCAGGCTTGTCATTTCCAAGCCAAATCCCAAAACATTCCCGAACCAAATTTCAAAATTTTAAATTTATGTCAAAGAAATTGGATATCCGATAATATTGGATATCCACTATAGTCGGATATTCAATTTTAATAAGTTATGATATTAATATATTAATATTGTAGACACATAAATCTATCCACCAAATTAAATAAGTATTTAATATTTATTTAGTACACTAATATTTCTTTATTAATTAAACTCACATTTAATTAATTCATTCAAACCCCATTCTGCTATTTTAATTAAATAACTTACATAAATTTATTTAAATTAAAATCCCTATCTATAACCCAATTATTCAATAAATCTAATTTATTTAATTTTCGTCATTCCTCTCATTTAAATAAATCAATATTTATTTAAAAACACAAATCAAATTCCCCTTTTACAAATCAATATTTATTTAAAATCCCACCCCACTTGCATTTGACAAATGCAAGTTGCACCAATAAATAGATTTTATTTCTAAATAAAATCTTTC
This sequence comes from Cryptomeria japonica, assembly GCF_030272615.1. Taxonomy (NCBI): domain Eukaryota; kingdom Viridiplantae; phylum Streptophyta; class Pinopsida; order Cupressales; family Cupressaceae; genus Cryptomeria; species Cryptomeria japonica. Next base: position 139,543 of record NW_026728967.1, on the reverse strand, counting down.
TTTCTCTCACCCACCAAACCCACTTGCCCACTAACTTCCTTCTAAATTCTTCTAACCCCCCTCTAATTAGCCTAATCCCCCTCTCTAATCATTTGTACATTCCCAAACAAAGGCCACTTCTCAAAAAAGCTCAAAGTCTTTGAAATGCATTAAAGGCTTTTATTCTTCAACAAGTTAACCCCAAAAGTCTTTCAAAGTCTTTATGGCTCTTACATAACCATTAATGGTTAACTCAACTTACCCACATGGTTAGAGACTTTCCCTCTAACCCAACCCTCATTTAACTCATAGGTCTCTTCAAGCATTTATTCATTTGACCATGGTTATCCCCATTAACTCTTGCACAAGAGTTTATCCATTAGATAAAAGCAATTACCCTTGGATAAAAGTTTTATCCACTAACTCAAGCCTAACCAAACCCTCCTAGGGTAATCCTCATGTCATCTCAAGCATTTAATACCTTCTTCCCTCTCCTCTCAAGCCATCTCATGTTGACACTTGTCATCATGGGATTGGGTTGAAAGCCATCACATGGATCACAAACCCATCAATCCTAGCCCTTCACAAGCCCACTCAATCTTGTCCATTCAATCAACATTTTCCCGTATAAAAGGACCTCATTTCTCAAAAAAAAAAGAAGCATTTTTGCATTGTTATTATACTAAGATTCATATAGACATTAATTAGGAGTTTTATCATAGCAAATTATTTACACTTACATAAGCATTTGTTTTCATTTACAACCATCTTTAATCTTCATATGACATCCATGGATAGTGCTAAAAGCTGAGATCTACACTCATGTGGGACTTGGAGAGGAGAGGAACAAGGGAGAAACATCTATGAGCATCTTTGGGAGCATCTTTGGGGGTCTTCTTTCTCTCTTTCGTTTATGTATGCTCTTCATTGTTTGCTTTATATCTCTCTTGGTATGCATCTTAAGGTTTTTGAGTTCATTCGTGTTTAGTTTTGGTTGGAACTAATCTATTAATGTTTGAAATTGTGTTTGTTCCTTGTGCCCCTTTTGCCTTGCATCATTTGGTGAACCTGACGTGAATCAAAAACGCAAACTTCTGATGACTTTTTTTGAGATTTTCTAGAATTTTCATGCATAGGTTGCGCTTTAGCGCTTTTGTTCTGTGGTTTGGCGCTTTTGTCTGACAATTTTGACAATTCCTTAGGGTTTTAGTGCTTTTTACACATTAATTACTACTTTTGCACTAATATGGCTCTTTTCTTCTCTTTGTTTGTCAGTTTTAATTCTATCTAAAAAAATTCTTATAGTGCTTTTGTTAATATTATAGTGCTTTTGTTAATAGTATAGCACTTTTGTTAATATATCGGAGCTATTGTTCGAATTAGCACTCAAGTTTTCTCACAAAGTAGCGCTTTTGTTCTAGAGAGCTCAAAATTGTAACTGAAAAACTGAATTTGAGCTTGTGGAAGCCCACATAAGGTTTTGGATTTTACCAACCTTTCTTTGCAGGTTTTTAACAATTTCTTGCAGGTTGCAGGAGTTAATTTTTTTATTTTTGATTTCTTTTTAGCTTCTTTTCAAAAATTGGTTAAAAAGAATTCCTATTTCCTCTTTTTTGGTAAAAAGAACCTCACAATTTAGTTTTGGTGATTTAAAAATAAATCAAAACTTGTCTTTTGGGCTTAAAAAGAACATCACTTGCAAAGCTAAAATTTACAACAACTTCAACATTTCTTTTTGCAAGTTAGATTCACACTTCAAGTTTGGGTTGTAATAAGAACAATAAATTTGTCCATTTACTTAAAAAGCGATTTACTTTTAAGCAACGTGCTTTCATTTTATTGACTAGGTTTTCCATTCCTAGTTAAACAAACAAATTTCTTTGTGGGATAAAAAGAACACCATATCTATTGGAGCAACATCTCCAAATAGCAAATAGATCACATTGCAGTAAAAAGGTTAAAAAGAACAAGTGTCTTTTGTGTTTGGCATGCTTGTACAAATCTATAGAGTGGTCCCAGTTCTAACACACACTATCCTCTCCCTTGGCTCTCATGGTCCTAGGTGAAAGAGAAAAGTGTTAGTAACGCTCTAAATTTTCTATTTTTAAGAGAGGCCTACCAAGAGACACATCACTCTTGGGATGACCTTGCGCAGTAAATCCTTTGAGCCGCTATTGAAATCAGGTGAGAGCGAAAGTTGTAGCCTTGGGTGTAGTTGTTCCTATAGTGCAACTTGCTGAAAGGACATATGGGCCCCATCATGAGTTACAAGGCTCTCAAGTGAGTCACTGTAGAATGAACTTACGTCCAAAGACATCGAACATTACTAGACACCTCTTATTTTAGAATCTCACCCATTCTATTGATTGAGGATATTTGTGAAAAGCTTAGTGCAAGAGAATATATGGTTTTGCTTCCAAGATACTCACCATACATATTTCCTTGAGTAGAAACAGGGATTTTTGAAAGGCTACTTGTAGCTTGATGAAAGTGGTCAGTCCCCCATCATAGGGATCACCTAGCTGTAATGCTCATGCAAGACTTAGTATATCACATCCTTACCTTCTACGACGTGATATATAAGGTATGTAGTATCAAAGTCAAAGAAATATCAAGTTGTGGGCTGAAAATATCACAACTTGCCATTACATTAGGGATAAAAAGTGTTTGAGTTGTCTTCTTCTTGTTTCAGAATAGTAAAAATTTGGGCTGACGTTAGGCTTGGGAACATACATACCTTTATAAGGGTCAAAAATTTCATGATTGGGTTGATTTAGACCCACACCTATCGTGCCTTTATTGAAAAGGGGCAAGACTATGTGCTTGTGTTCTTGAGGTATTTTCTTGTCAAAGGATTCAAAACAATTGAAACAAAGTATCCATCCAATAAATCTACATCAACATTGATCATTTTGTATGACCATCACTCATATCTTGAGAAAAAGAAGTCTTTATCAATATATTAAGTTAAAGAAGAGACAACTTGGTTCAAGTTCTCTTATCAAGAAAAGGAAATTTCTTTATATCAATAGACAACTCTTTCTCTCACATAGATATTCTTGCATCATATGTGCTTGTACCTTCAGGGAAAATGCAACGAATTTGATAAAGAGACTTTGAGCAATAGAGCTTTCACTCAGTATGCACTTGCACCTAAGACATTTTGGAGAGAAGCAGTCAGCACTACAGTATACACATTGAACCAGGTATTGGTGAAGAAAGGTAATGACAAGACACCCTATGAGTTATGGTATGGTAAAACTCCTAATGTTAGTTATTTCGAATTTTTTGGCAGCAGATGTTTCATAAAAAGAGATGAATATACTAGTAAATTTGACCCTAAAAGTGATGAAGGAGGATTCCTTGGCTACTCTACTAAGAGAAAAGCTTTCAAGTGTTTTAACAAAAGGACAAATGAGATTATGGAAAGTGTGAATGTAAAAGTTGATGAGTTCCCTCATAAATCTGATGATACCAACAAATTTCATCCAGCAGATGATGAACAAAAACCTGTGATTATTGAATTGGAAGTGCAAAAAGATGTTGAGCAAAACAGTGCAGAGGAGGATGCTCAACTGGCAGAAGATGAATAACAAGAAGAGATTACTGCACCGGAACAAGTTATACCTAGGTATGTAAGGTTAAATCATTCTGAAGACTAGATAATAGGTGACAAGAATGCTGGAGTGCAGACTAGAAGAAAAATCAGAGAAAGCTTTTGTCTGATTTCCACAGTTGAACCAAAGATAATGAGAGAAGCTCTTAAGGATGATGATTGGTTAAAGGCAATGAATGAAGAGCTTGATCATATTGAGAAATAAAAAACATTTGGTCACTTGTTCCTAGACCTGATGATAAAAATGTGATAGGTACAAAGTGGGTATTTATAAACAAGCTAAATGAAGATGGTGAAGTTGTTAGAAACAAGGCAAGACTAGTTTGCAAAGGGTGTGCACAAGAAGAAGGTGAAGATTATGGAGAGACCTTTGCACCGGTTTCTAGGTTTGAAGGTGTTAGAATGCTACTTGCATTTGGTGCATTTAAAGGTTTTAAATTTTACCAAATGGATGTAAAGTCAATATTTCTGAATGGTATTCTTGGAGAAGTGGTGTATATTGAAAAACCAAATGAGTTTGCATTGACAGAAGATAAGGATATGGTATGCAAACTGCATAAAGCATTATAAGGATTAAAGAAAGCACCAAGGTCATGGTATGAAAGACTTCATACACATCTGATAAAGATAGGATTTTAGAGAACCAGTGAGGACAACAATATTTATTTGAAGACTGAAAGAGACAAGATGTTTATGCAGAAGTATTTGTTGATGACATCATATTTGGAGGAGATGATGATATGTGTATGACTTTTGCAGATGAGATGAAGGAAGAGTTTGAGATGTATCTGATAGGTGAGATAAAAAAATTCATTGGTTTGCAAGTCCAACAGCTGGAAGGTGGAATTTTTATCAATCAGTCTAAGTATGTGAAGGAAGTGTTAAAGACCTTTGGAATGGAAGACTATAAACTGGTTGGAACACCTATGGTTACCAGTTGCAGATTGTCAAAAGAAGATGACTCACCCTCAATGGATGTGAAGGAATACAGATCTATGATTGGGAAAATTCATTATGTTGTTCATAGTAGATCGGATATTGCCCATGCAGTTGGTTTAGTAGAATATTTTAGAAGAGCCCTAAAGAGACACATATGACAGTAGTGAAGAGAATATTTAGATATCTTAGAGGGACAATTGATTATGGATTGTGGTATCCATATAGAGGAAATTTTTCTTTGTAGGTATTCATTGATGCTGATTAGGCAGGAAATGTAGATGACTAGAAAAGCACAACAGGTGGAGCATTCTTTCTAGGTGGTAGACTGGTATCTTGGACCAATGAGAAATTGAATTGTATATCTCAGTCTACAATAGAAGTAGAGTGTGTGGTTGCATCAATGAATTGTACACAAGCCATATGGATGAGACACGTCTTGGAAGGATTTAAGCAAGATATGACAGAACCGGTGATCATACATTGTGATAACACTAGTGCTATAAACATTTCAAAGAACAGGGTACTGTATGCTAGGACTAAACATATTGAATTGAAGTATCACTTTCTGAGAGAAAGAGTGCAGGAAAAGAAAGTGAGATTGGAGCATGTGTCAAGTAAGGAGCAGTTGGCAGATATATTCACTAAACCATTGCCTAAGGCTACCTTTGAATATTTCAAAGGTAAGTTAGTGGTTATACCCCTACCTAAGGTCAACTAAGAAGATGTGGAAGCATCAATCTAGTGGACTCATTGAATGTATTTCACTATGGATTGATGAGAAGTGGGCTACTCCTTGGGGAGAGTAGCTAAGATGAAGTAGCAGAGATGAAGACAAAAGATGTCTTTGCACCTTTGGCATTTCTTTCAAAGGGGGGGAAGAACAATGATAGGGAGAAGTAATACAAATGAGGATAAGATCAACTAAAGCATAGATCAGTACAACATGGCATGGTGAGTTCTTGGTATTTGTCATCAGTTGATTGTTTTGGTGTTGCATTATTTTAGTGTTGTCATCAATGCCAAAGTGGGAGAATGTTGGAATGTTGGCATAATTAATGGAGATGATGATGTACCGGTAAAGGATGATGTTGATATGAGGATATTGATGGACTGTTGGTGATGATATATTGATGGACTATTGTTGATGATATAATTATGATATGATGCTTTGTGATTAGTTATTTGTGTTGTCATTGATGGCAACCATGTTTGTTTATGATTGTTTATGTCATCTAAGTCATCTGAGTCAACCAATATTTCCTAACCAGTAATGGATTGAGTTGGACAACAAAATTGTTAAGTAGCAGTTAACCGATAAGTAGGAACAAAGAAGGATATGGTTGTGGTAGAGATCCGTGTTGAGATAGGTGTTGTAGTTTTAAATATATGCTTATGACATTATAATGAGTCTATGACAGGAACGACATCATGTTTGGAGAAACGAAAGTCATGTTTGTAATTGACTGTTGTATATTTAGTGTAGGGTTTGAGAACTGATAACAAAATCTTTGACTGGTGATGTTTTATGGTTTGGTGGTGAATCTTTTCATGTTCTTAACTTATTGGTGAAGTGTCAAAATCCATGTGAATGGATAAGATGTTTGAGCGCGATCAAGGAGAGAATTTCTTGGAAAAAAATGAAGTGCTTAGCAGAATGTGATAAGGGTTTGACAACTTATCAGATCGATGTCTGGTGATGTGTTATGATCATTCAATGATTGTAATTGTCTTGAAATTTGTTGTAATGATATGTAATGATATGTAATGATTTGTAATGATTTGATATGATCTATGATGTAAATTCATTGTAAGTTAGGGTTATGTAACCAACCTAATTGTAAAGTGTATTTAGGTCTAGTTTAAAAAGGTTTAATGTGTCAGTGATCAGAGAAGAAGAGTGTGTCAAACCAGATTGAGATGTTTACATGAGTGAAGTAGATTGGAGCTAAAATGGATCTGTACTAGCAAGAAAAGAGTGTATTGATTAGATCATTTATCTATTGTTTCCTAATTGTTGGAGTAGTATTAAAATCCCTTAACCGAGTAGGTCCTAAAAGGCCTGATCTTGTAAATCCCTTCACCAGTTGGCTCATTAACTTGAGTTTAAATCCTTTAGCAAGGTTAGGGTAGAGCTCCTAACAGGGATGTTTTTAAAATCCCTTCACCGGGTAACTCCTAATATGGTCTTCTCTTAACTGGACATTGTTGTAAAGCTCCTAACTAGGCTAGGCCTTTAATAGGGTGCATTTCGAAAGTGTGAAAATTTTGTGGATACCAATTCCCATCGTGGTTTTTCCCATTTAGGTTTCCACGTGAAAAATATCAAAGTTCATATGGTGGTTGATATGTTAATGTTTGGATTTAATATCATTTCACTGATTACATGTTGATGAACACATGAATGAGTAATTTGGTAAATATGCTTTAAGTGATTGATTAAGTAGATATCGGTACTGCTTATGTACTATTTTTTTAGAAGTATTTGCATATTTGTGAAACATTATAGTCTATTGTTATTACTGATTCACCCCCCCCCCCTCTCAGTAATAACCAAATCCTCACAATAATAACTTGCTCAGAGAAGATGAAACAAGAACAAGTCTACCAGCCTCTGGAAGAGGGGCAGTGACAAGCTCAGGAGAAGGCGGGGTCTTCTCGATCACACAAACAAAAATAGGCAAATCAAGAGGCACTGAGGCAGGCAGAGGAAGGGATGAGGAACATACCTGCAAAGACTTGCATCATCGTAACTTTGGGATAGGGCCCTACACAAACTTTTGTTTACATAGGATAGGACTGTCAGGCCTCCTATCTACTATAGTAGGCTGAAGGACCCTAGGAAAACTCAGATGTTGGAGCAATGGCAATGTAGGTAGGTTAGACAAAGTTGTACTAAACACCACCTACGTATGTTCCATGTTAAGGGGTCGGGACAAAGTTGGCATGTTCGACAAAGAAGTGATAAGAGGCAGCTCCAAAGAAGGAGCAATGAAAACCTGCACTCATTTAGATGGAGGTTAATCAAAAGCCCCAGAAGTAGCAGGGAGTGAGAACAAAATAGGTGTAGAGATGGGGGCAATCGATGGAATAGGCTCTAAAACAACAATGTTGGGTGTCAGATCGACACTAGAAGACTGTAAGGTAGTGTCACACTCTTGAGCTTGGGCCCATTGAAAGAACTTATTCTCATGCACATGCTGATTTTGATAGAGGTGAGGATCACCAATCGAATCTGGGGAGGATTTAGAAGCATTGTTTTCCATAAGAGAGGCCTCTGAAATTGTTTGAAGGATGGGAGAATTTCTAACCAAGGAGACAGGAGGTGCATCCTAGAGGGGCACCACATCCACAACAATGGGCACCCGACCTCATTTCTCTCAAGGACAGGCCTGTTGGCTTAACTCATGGTGTTGTCACAACCTGTTCATCAGTTAGAATTGTCATTGATGACTAACACTTACCTATGAATAAGGCCAATCACATAGGCAAGGAGGTGTGGTAAACCTCAATGGTTTACTCATGACTGCAAATAGTATGGAGGATTCAGTGCTTCCCTAATATGCATTATTGACACACTTAAGAAGTGTGTTGGTCGAAGACTAATTGGTTGAAGGATAAATAGAGTAGTTAACTGGTCAGTTAGGCATCCGATAGATGTTGAGATCAGTTTCTTAAACCGATAGTTGAAATGATGATTCGGTCACAAGAGGTGACTCAAATTGCAGTTTAGTAGTCTTATGCACGACCGGAACACTCTGGACAGACAGGTGATTAGTCTAATTGATTATCAGTGATTGGTGGCAAAAGGTGAAGAGTTAAATCAATGAACTAGTGATATAGGTTGAAGGATGATATCCACCAGGAATCTTGGAGCAGTGACCGGTAAGTTGGATGCGATGACCAAAGGTGAGTCAGTCAGGATGAGATATCATCAGACAAAATGATAGTGAAGTCTATAGAAGTTAACAACCAGTTAAGGCGGGATTTGTGCTGATTTTTTGGTTCGCATTAAAAAGACAAAACAGGTCCCAAAGGTTGGTGAAATTATGAGTTGCAGTGGCAGATAAGGATGAGTTGCTAGCAAGAATGATGGAGAGTGCACAAAGAAAGTGCAGCAAGATTTCAGAAGATTTGAATTTCAAATCTATTGAGTGTTAGGTGTAAACTCATTTAGGCATCAACAAGTATGTGTCGGCAAAATATGGTATAAAGGTTCTTGGTGAAAACCAAAAAGTTTGATCGTAAAATTGCTAAGTGCAATTTTGAAGAGAGGTGATCTAGCAAGGTGAAGAGGGTGCAGAACTACTAAGTGAATAGTAGAGTGGTGAAGAGAGTGTGCAGATCTCGGATAGAGTGAAGAGTAGAGAAAGAATGCAAAGCACCAGTAGAGTGTAGAGCAAGTGTAATGCAGAGCACGAGAAGAGTGTAGAGTAAGTGTAGTTGGTGGTCAAATCAAAGAGATTCAATTGGATTTGATTGAGCTAAGAGTAGCTACTATAGCAAATCATTCTCTTTATTTTTTTCTAATAACTACAATAGTAAAATCCCTTAACCAAGTGGACTTTAACAGGTCCCTTTGTAAAATCCCTTAACCGGGTGACATCTTAATTGATGATCATATGTCCTTTAACAAGGCTACCTATAATAGGGTAAAGGTTCTAATAGGCTTTAAAGAAAATCCCTTAACTGGGTGGCACCTAAAAGTGTCTTTGTAATCTCCTAACAGAGATGGCTCCTCACCGGGCATACTCTAGAAGAGTGCAGATTTTGTGAGTTTCTACTCACACCGTGGTTTTCTCCCTTTTGGGTTTCCACGTGATAAATCTTGGTAGTCATGTGTGTTTGATTTTATGTGTGCATTGTTCTTATTAATGTTGCTTATACTAATAAGTGTTGAGTTTGAATAGAAAATTTGATTAAGGTTAAATCTGGTAAAACCGGTATAGTGTTGATTCACCCCTCCCCTCTTAGCACTGGCTGGGACTAACATGACCAAAGGAATAAAGGGTGTCGGCACATTTTGTGATAAAGGGACATGAGGAGAGTAGTGTTCCCTTTTCTCATAACGAGAGGGTCGAGGATTATCAGCCATGACTAGGAGCTCAAAGGGAGGGAGGGACATAGACTTTGATAACATAGGTGCCTTTCCATTGGTTGCATTGGGTGCAAACGCAGGAACAACAGACACCGCTGAAGGTTGTGTAGTCCTAGGTGGACGCGAAGGTCTATTTGAGGGAGAAGACTTAGCCCTGGCCCTTGATGATGAGGAAACATGAGGCACTAGCCGCTCTAAGACTAGAATTGATGGAGGAGAGGTCAATGTAGGAGGTGGCAACAAAACACTAGGTTGCACAGATGTAGGGGCCTACTCCCCCATTTTATACTAATAATAAGTGTGGTACATTAAATCACCATAGGGAAGCATGGGTCCCATCAGAGCAGGCCAAAAGTGATCCAATGAAAAATCCCCATGAGCAATCAGGGGTCGGTATCCAATGTCCTGGATGACATGCATCGTTCCCTCATGGGGAAACTTTAGACATTTCTGTACAACTGAGGGGACTACTTCAATAGAAATCAGCCAAGGAATGTCGATCTTAACTCTGAAGAGGTCCAATTTAGAAATGATGACAAACACAAAGGACACCATCTTAGGTCCTACAAGGACCGTTAAGGTGATACTGCCCAAGGGGCGGATAGAAAATCAATCATGTGTCCTCAAAGTTGTGTGACACTCATCATACACTAGTCTACGCCATCCATTTAGAAAGAGAGTCTCCTTTGTGATAACATCGACTCTACTAGATGGGTCAACCATCACATTTGTGACAGTTTGAAAATTCAACTTGGTAGGGATGTAAAGAAGAGTAGGCTCTCTACAATACGGGGCATCCAGAGGGGTAAATGACAAGGACAGGTCAGATAATTTTCCCTTCTGGGCCAAAGGTGAGCTAATAGGGGTGATGGTGACCATGTTCACATATGGACCATCATCCAAAGAAGGAACCGATGTAGAAATAAAGTTTTTTGAATGTGAAGGAAAAGGGTCGTTGTAAATCTGCAAGTCACTATTGGTTTTATCAACAAACTTGTTTGACGTGTTCTTCTATAAATCTACCTTGATTTCACCACTATCGATGTGGCCTTGGACACCATGTCTAAGATGATAAAATCACTCAGTGTCATGACCAAGCACATGATGACAATGACAAAACTTTGGACCATCATACCAACATGGATAAGGCTGATGCTCAAACAATGATTTTATTTCTGGAAGGGTAATAAGGTTGTCTTTCAACAATTGCTGCATTATGCTCAAGTAGGAGTCATTCAGCTTAGTGAAGACTCTATTTTGTTGCATGGCTTGTGCAGCAACCATCAAAGGAATAGCCACAACATTAGCAATGGCCTTATTCTTCCAGATCCCATATGTGGTCATACCTACAAAGGACCCACCGCGAGGGTTCGAAGAAGTATCTCCGAACTATGATATAGTGTGTTGGTGATTAGTGAGAGAAGAGCACATGTTAGCGAAATTCTAATATTGATTAAGAGATAGTTTCTCCCTCAATGTCGGCTGTAGATTGCTAATAAACATCCTCTGTAGATCACTATCTAGCAGGGCAAAGGGGATCTTGGTCAAGATAGCGTGATATCTCAAAATAAAATCAGTGATCTCTTCATTGGTCTTTTGCTTACAATGAACAAGGTTAGTGATAGTGACCCTGCTACAAATATTCACCTAAAACCATTCAAGGAAAAGATCCATAAGCTAATCAAAGGTATGAATAGAGTGGTCGGGTAAGGAGTTAAACCATTCTAATGTTGTCCCCTTGAGGGAGCAAGAGAATAGTTTCAACAACACAAAATTTAAACTATGGTAGTCACTACATATAGTCATGAAGGAATCTATATGCATGTTTGGGTCGCCATCACCATTGAACCTATCAAACTATAGGGAATCAACAAAATTTGGAAGGATAGTATTCAGGAATGGTAATGTTGAGGGGACTCTTCCTGTAATACGTGGGCATAGGTGATTGACCAGATGTAGAGGCTAAGTTTATCAATTACAATTGCAACTGGCCCATGTTTTGTAAGATTGTATTCAGGACATGATTAGAAGGCGAAGGAGGTGGAGGTGGGCCAGATCCACCACCACCTCCACTAGAACCTCCAGAAGGACCAATGCTACCCGTAGATATAGTGCTAGCACTGATTACTAAAACTTGAGCATTGACGGAGGTTGAGCTACTAGCCATGCCTGTGTAGCCCAAAGGAGTGAGTGAAACACTAACACTAGGTATGGTGGAGTCCACCATGTGCGCGCCTAGGCTTGGAATGCTGGCACTAACTTGGGAACTAAAAGGATCACACTGATTATCCATAGGGGGTTCATCCGCCAAGGGCACATGACTTTTAACAATCATGGACAAATCCCTCAACATCTCCAAGCCTCTCTTGTTGGAGATTAACATGTCTCTCAAGGTACCTATGACATTTTCATCTTGGAGGAGGACATTCTCTTTGTTCAAGAAACCCTAAAAATCTCTTAGATTTTGCTCCAACATATTGATCTTCTCAAATTATACAGTGACCACAAAACCATGATTGATCACAGGAGGGGAAGATAAGGTAGAACTCCTAGGAGAGTTAGGTTGCAAATTAGAAGGATAAAGCCCCCCAGTCCTAATAGATTTCAAACTATGAGAAGTCAATAACTCATTAGGATCAGATGACTGCCCATCCTGCATGGTGTCAGGTAGAGGAGGATAGTAACGATCAAGGGGAAAACTCTACTTGGAAGACCTCCTAACTATGGCTCCTATTGCAGTCTAAGTCATAAAGCTCATAGACAAGGAACACAAAGTTAAGGACCACACTATAGGGACATCGAATGATAGAGTTGGTTTCAAATGCTAAACAGAAAAGTGTAGAAATTTAAACTAAATGTGAATGAAAATTTTGTTGTTTTTGAATTTCCTCTTTCTCTCTCTTTTTTTTTTTAGATAGTTTTCAAATTTTTGAACTTTTGAAAGTTAAAAAGATTAAATGCACTTAAGTGAAGCAAAAAGAAAGTAATGCAAAGATAAGCTTGGTTCACGTCAAGTTCACCAAAATGTAATGGAGGGAATTTGTCACCTCAAGGATGATGAATCCTTAAGGACAAATTGTCCTTCCAATTACCTCTGCAAACTGGTGCTAAGATGAGCCAAGGGATAACAGAATTATGCACGGAGAGTCAAAAACCTAAGAGGCATCTCTGAGCGGCTTTGTGGACCCTCGGTCCTTGGGATGAGCGTGCGGAGATGGAACACCACCACGATGCGCTGTCGTCCTATATGAACAAAGTGCAAAGTCTGAGCAGAAAGCTCTGGATGCACTGACAGAACTTATAGAACAACTAAATAATATTAAAACTTATGAAAAACACAAATTACAAAACAGAATAAGGAAAATACTAAAGAGTAAGAAAATCTCACAACCAATACATGCTATGAAGCCTCTTGCAAGATAATCTCCTCTTCACAAAGCTATGCCTACACACATGCAAGAGAGAAAATATTGGGGGTTGTGTTTTGGAGCCTGCATAAGTCAAACCCCCATTTTAGTGTTTCCACCTCTACAGACAACCCAAGAAAGCCATAGAAAAGATAAACGATAAAGAAAATAACAATGCAATATGAGATTGGAAATGAAAGTGATAAATATGGAAGAGGTAGAGGATTAAGATAACTCCCCTATCACGAATGGAGATTGGAATTCTTTGAAACGCTTGGAATGGTGTGCTTGGAATGCTTGGTAATGTTGCAATAGTGGTGGGATGGCCTCCATTTTTCTCCAAGAGCTCAACCTACAAAAACCAGTTACCAAATTTCTAAAACATCCCCCCAAATGCTTCCCGAGCGAGAGATATAGACCTAGGAAGGAATTTGAATGTTAGTGAGCACATACAGAAGTGTTACAATTCCTTCTAGGCATAGACGTAATGCTTAAATGACCACCTCTGGACTATTAGATTTGTGGGACGCTAGCATGTTGTGCGGGCGTCTCCACACCATGCCTTCATCTTCGAAGGTGACAAACTATCAAAGTTGGTAACGCTTCAGCTAGAGCTGACAAGGATGGCCTAAGTGGAGAAAAGGACAAGATGGCGGATCTTGACCTCCAATGACATGGAGGAAAAGTGCCATTTGTGACATTAATTACAAGGGACAATATTTTTGATATTACACATTCGCAACAAGGCCCCACTATTTTTTTGTCTTGGGGCCCCGAAGCATAACTGGGCCCCATTTTGAAAATAATGGGGCTTCATTCCTAGCGGCACATTTTCCAACACATGCACTTACCCCCAAGTGGGACTCAACTTTATTCACTTACCCTATATTAAATATTTACTATTTGATTATTTAATTTTTTTTCTCTTTTCCATATCATGGTATTGGGAAATTAGCATTTCAATGTGCATGTATGATGTTAGATATTTCATACTACACCAGATTCTAGCACTCTTGCTAATTTAGGATAGCTAGGCATCCTCGTGAGAGGTTGGATATTTTTATTTGAAGGACTGTAGGGAAGCATATGCTTCATGATTGGGTGGTAAATTACTCTGACAATCTTATTACCTTTGGTGTTCTTGTATGGAGTTCACATGTCAAGAGTACCTATCAAGATTATTTCGTACTCAATCATATGGTCTTCATGTACAAAGGAAATAGTTTTGCAATGTGTTTCCTAGCCTTTAAGCTTATGTACATAGATAGTTTTTTGAGATCTAATCTCATGTCGCTATTCTTGTATTTTGAGAAAGTTGGTTGAATTTATGTTTATAATGTGTTATTTATATTTTAATATTAAGAATATCTTTGGATCATATTTTTTGAGATCTTTAATTGGCAATAAATAGAATTGTTGAGAACATTTGATGGATTGACAAATTCACTTAAAATTGATATCATGTTTGTCTCAGTATAAAGCATCTGATGTTGGAGATTATGTACTCATTAATAGACCTAAAAATCTCATTATTTTGGTTAGTTAGGCACTCTTAGGTACATAAATTTTAAAGGATTGAATTTTGATACTTTGAGATATTTACAAATATAGTTTACAAAGAGGACTTACATTTGATTTTTATTTCAATTTTAATCTTAAATGAGTTGTACCACTCAAACTAGAATTGAAGAAAATACATATTCATTATCTCACACTTATAGGTATGATGCGCATACATAGTTAGAAGCAACACAATCTCTAATAGGGTATGAAATATTATTAGTGTTGCTAATTTAATTAATAAGATCAATCTTCCAACATTGCCCAATGGTGATAAGTTTTTCATAGTTTATATGGTTCCTGGCCATTGAAATATGAAACTATTTATTTATTCTTGATGCTCTGCAAAATGGAAGGATTAGTAAAAACCTGTTTTGATAGCTAAACACACACAAGGAAGTACAAGAGACAAGAGTTAGTAATTAGTCTTAGAAAATCAAAGATTGAATACTATCCTAAGCAAGCATATCAAGAAAGACGCTACTAAACAAATAGAAAGCTTAAGGAATCTACAAAAAGTAACTAAACATCTCCATATGCTCTCTGCCATGCTGGTAGCTTCTCCTTCCTTGTTCCTCTTCTCTCCAAGTTCTAAATTAGTGTAGCTCTCAGCAGCTTTTTGCACTATGGATGCCTTATGGAGGTTCGAGATTGAAAATGATTAATCTAATGCTATGCGAGAATGAAGCAAACTAATATTAGATGCTATGAAATGAGAATAATTTATTTTAGACCAAAATAAAAATGTATTAGTGATTTATGCTAAACGCTCTTCTCTAAAATTCACTATAATGTAAATGCATACAAGTTTTCAGGATTTGGATTATGAAGAAATGGGCTCTATTTATAGGAAAAATGGAGCAATGGATGGTTGAGATTGAGTAATCTCAACAAGGGTCAGGATTGAATGGTTTATGATCCATGTGAGGACTTTCAACCCTATCCCAGGATGACAAGTGTCAACATGAGATGGGTTGAGAGGAGAGGGAAGAAGCATTAAATTCTTGACATGACCTAAGGGTTACTCTAGGGGGTAAGGTTAAAGTTGGGTTAGAGTCATCCATTGGATAAAGATTTTATCCAAGGGGTAAACTCTTGTGCAAGGGTTAATTAATAACCAAAGGTAAAGATGGAGTTTGAGTTAGGGGTCAAAGTCTCTAACCATGGGTGCAAGTGGATTTAACTATAAATGGTCATGTAAGAGTCATTAATGGTTTGGAAGACTTTAAAGGTTAACCATTTGAAGACTTCAAGCCTTAAATGCTTTTCAAAGACTTTGGAGTCTCTGAGAAGTGACTCCAAGTTGCTTAGGAATGTGACAATGTTTAGGGGATGGATTAGGCTAATTAGGAAGGGGTTAGAAGAATCTAGAAGAGGATTAGGATTGCAAGTGGGTTTGGTGGTTGAGGGAAAATAGGATTTTTATTAAAATAAAATTCATTTATTTCAACAAATAGGTGCAAGTTGCATTTTTAGGAGAATGCAAGTGGGGAAGGTTTTAATGGTTTAAATAAATGTTTTATTTAATTTATTTAAAAGAGGAAAGGGGATTAAATTGAATAAATAGGATTTATTCATTTAATTGATTGTGAATTTAGTTTAATGAATTAATTAAAATAAATTGAATAATTTATTTAATTAATAGGAGAATGATTGAAGATGAATTAATTAAATATTAATTTAATTAACTAATGGCTAGTGGATTTTTAATCAAATAAATAGCAAATATTCATTTAATTAAACTAGACAGATTTATGTGACTACATTTGCCCCTCTTTGAGATGGTGCGGTTTATTGTGCCGTTTCAAAGAAAGAAAATTAGGTGTGAAGAAATACACCCCATAAAATGTTAATTTAATGGGTGGTATGGCCCCTCGAGAGATGGGTCAAAAATTTTGAAAAAACGGGCGATCTCTCAAAAAAGAATGAAAATTGGCGGGGTGGTAGAAGAGAAGAATTTAGCAATACTAGTAAAAAATAGAAGAAATTGGAGATAAAACAGAGAAATAGGAGGCGCTGGAAGTTTACGGGCACCACGGCGGTGAGTGGGGTAAAATTAGGTTTACGATCAAGGGTATATATGGGGGGAAAGGGGTGAAAACGGGTTCATTTGCACTCATCTCCATATTGATTTCAGAGCTTTGATAGTGACCTTTTTGGAAGAGCAAGTAGTAGTCAGGATGCCGGTACTTATAGCAGATCATCGGCTAGAGCAAGTTTGTCGATTTCAGCAGCCAGATGACTACGGACCAGCGGTATGTGAATTTGAAATTTTGCTTTTTAGGAATTTTTTATATTTTTTTGCTTGGTCCAAGTTGAGTCAAAACAATAGCACTAAAACTATGTTTTGGCATTGTTGTCAATTTAATTAGCACTATTGTGCCACTATAGCGCTTTTGCATAGTGGTTTTAGCACGTTTGCAAAGTGTAGTGCTATTGCATAGTTGATTTAGTTCTTTTGTAGGTTTAGCGCTATTGAGTCCTACTTGTAGCGTGATTGTTTTGATATGGCGCTTTGCATAGTTGTTGTAGCGTTATTGTTTGTTTAGCACTATTGTGTAGTTGGTTTAGCACGATTGTCAACATAGTAGTGCTATTGTTGGTAGAGTAGCGCTATTGTGTGTAGAGTAGCGCTATTGTCAGGAAAATAGATACCCTAGTGTTGTGAAAAAGAATCTCCTGATGCCAATGATGGATGGATGGAGAGGTGAGTTGTTTTGAACCATAGCAGCCCTGTTGAGACTTAGGTCATTAAGATAAATGCCTATTGTAGTCTAGGATTACCATGATTGCTTACATGTTGAGACTCGAAGATACTAGATCAAAGTATATGTTGATAGTCTAGGTTTAAACTTAAGAAAGTTTGAAAAAAAACAACTGATGATGATGGTTGATACATGTGTGTAGGAGGATCTTCACATCTTACAGATGTGGGAGAAGCATCCAGCCACATAGGTGCTGCATGATCGATTGACAGAGGTCGAGGTTGATTGCATTGCAGCGACAAGCCTATACGATGTTATGTATATGCCTGTGATTTGGATGAATCATGGTTTGATTACAGCATTGGCAGAGTCGTGGCACAGTGAGATGTGTACGTTTCACTTAGCACAGGGGGAGATGATAGTTACACTGGAGGATGTATGGTGCATCCTTCACATTCCCATTTGAGGAGAGTTGGTGACTTATGATCAAGCCTGGGGGACAGCAGTAGTGTAGCGGTTTTTTGATGAGGATGTATTTATTGATGATGGCTCAGTAGCATGGGAGGATATAGCTGTGTTGTATGAACCACTACCGGCTATTTTATCAGGGATTGTTGGGGCTTGCTATGCCCAGATCGATGATCGCATGGACTGGCTATTGGTTGGGACCAAGTTATAGAGCAGATGATGATAGAGGGGACCCGCTTTGCATGGGGACCGTGCATGCTATCACACTTATCTCGGGAGTTGCATGAGGTAGTATACCAAGAGGTGAGCTCACTGGGAGTGGGGATCACTCTGCTTCATATTTGGGCGTGGGAGCATCTTCCTGTGACTCGATCGGTGAGTCTAAGACTTAGGGCAGTGGACCAGCCCTATGTATATATGTATGGTGGTATGATGATTCAGCCCCACCTGGGGAAGTTAGAGTGGTGGCGGCAGGCACTTGACGATTTAAATACAATGATCTGGAGGTTGTATATTGAGTGCGAGCCCTGGGAGGATGATGTAGAGGCCTTACCGTATGTTTTTATGACATGGTACCTGATTGGTAGGACAACCTACAACGTGGAGAGACAGGTACGTGGTAAAGTATTGAGACAGTTTGGACGGAGGCAGGGACTGCCGAGTGGATCTTGAGAGTATGCGCAGGTGGTCCGAGAGAGGTTCCAGTGGGGACCAATATTACCTTATGATCAGGTGCTAGCAGAGTTTCGCACGCTATAGGCAAGACCATGGGATATGCAGCTGAGGATTGTAGATGCAGGTGTGAATGAGGAGTATACATAGTATATTACGACACATCTAATTCCTCACATATCAGATCCAGCAAAGCCGATTCCCTCCTTCAAGGAGGAGAGGAGACAAAGATAGAGGAGGAGAGGAGGTCGTTGAGTGGTAGTAGGTGGATGAGGGAGAGGGGATGGAGGTGGTGGGGATGGAGGAGGTGGTGATGGAGGAGGAGGAGGAGGGGGTGGTGGATTTGGAGGGGTGGTGGATTTAGAGGTGGAGGTGGGGCTAGTGGACGATTACAGCAGAGAGGAAGAGGTGGGCAGCCATTGCGGCTATCATAGGGACCTTTGATGCAGGGAGGAGTGAGATTAGGTGGCAGAGATGCAGGGGAGGGAGAGGTACCTATGGACATAGGGGAGGGAGCCACTAGAGAGGGAGCCACTGGAGAGGCATCTATGTATATGGGGGAGGGAGCTACAGGTGGTGGAGATCTGTGGGATCATATGATATTAGTTTTGGAGAGCCAGCTAGAGGATATGGAGGCAAAGGTGGCAGCTAGAGATGTGTAGCTATTTGCATGGGAGTCAAAGCTGACTATAGTGTTGCGGTAGAGAGATTAGGCCATTGACAGGGTGATCCAACTACAGGAGAGAGTTTGGGCCTTGGAAGGAGTATAGGGACATGGGTCATCGACTGATTCCCTAGTGATAGAGTTACAGAGAGCAGGTGCAGAGGTTGATTACTGGTGAGGTCTATATGAGCAGGAGGTGCCATCTATTCGATGGGCATTGAGCTATTCATAGATGTGTCAGGAGAGATCAGAGCGGTCTTAGAGGATGCAGAGCAGTGGTGGTGTGATGGGTCCTCCACAGAGAGGTAGTGCAGGCGGTGTAGGGGGTAGTGGGGGAGTAGGTGGTGATGGTGGTGTAGCATCTGGTCAAAGTGGGATCTGAGAGAGAATTTATGTATGTTATTACATTGTCATTTTGGATTGTGTCATGGATGGCTCTTGGTAGCCAATATTTTTGACTTCATTGTACTCTGATACATGTATGTTTTTGCGAGATGATATGATATATGAGATCCCATATTTTGTGATGATATGCATGTTGATGATATGTATGGATTTATGCAAGATGATGATCTATGATTTATGCTTAGATGGATACTTGTACTTGCTAGATGTATGCTATGATTTATGAGATGATTCCCATATGCATTGTTGTATGATGATTATTTTTATAATGTCTATGTGCATGTTTTTATAAATGTGATACTAATATGTGGATGCAAGTTGAT
This sequence comes from Cryptomeria japonica, assembly GCF_030272615.1. Classification (NCBI taxonomy): domain Eukaryota; kingdom Viridiplantae; phylum Streptophyta; class Pinopsida; order Cupressales; family Cupressaceae; genus Cryptomeria; species Cryptomeria japonica. Next base: position 119,710 of record NW_026728967.1, on the reverse strand, counting down.
ATGCATGATTTGTTGATGTAATGCTTTATGTAATGTAATGCCATGATGATGATGCATGCATAATGATGTTAATGATGGTACTTTGTATTTTATGTCGATGAGGTAATGAGATGATGATATGTATTGATGATTGATACCATGTATGAATGATTTATGTAAATGTATCTAGATGGTTTTAAAATGAGTGCAATATGGATAAACAAATGTAGAGTACAAATGTTTATATGATGATTTCTAAATGAATGCATGTGTAAAATGTATAAACCAATGTTGAGACAAATGGTTTTGTTATGATCTAAATGTTTATAAAATATGACTAAGTGAAATGTTAATGTGATGATAATGCAACTCATGGGTAATGAATAACTGCACCTTAATGCAATTAAAAGGATAATGAATGCATTTTAATGAATCATAAATGAAATTTGTTATAAGATGAAATGAATGAGTATAAGAATATACTAGATGGATAAGTGAATGTACTTAACTAATGGATAGATAAATGAATGCATGGTAATGGTTAATAATGGTAGTAAATGTAATGATGAAAATTTTATCATACAAATGAATCTAAATGTCATGAATTTGTAGTGATGAAATGATATAATGATACTAATGCATGTAAATGATAATGAGCTATATGTATTTAAATGCAACTAAATGATTTTAAATGCACTCTAATGAATATTTAAGAATTTAATAAACCTATATGCAAGTATATGATAATGAACTAGGTGTATTTAAATGCAACTAAATGTAATGAAATGATGATGTACTCATGATAGATGAATGCAAAGTTGTTTAGACTTTGCAGGATGCATTTGATGATGTATCAGAGAACTCTGTCTTGATTGTATCCAAGACCAATTCATTGTTTAAATAACTTCTCATATTAATCTTGTTCACACTTGCATACAAAACCATTCATATGAATAATGAATGATTAAATGGATGGGTGATATGCAATGGAATGCAATATAAATAGATGAGATGGAATGATGATCCATAGTGCTTTATTTTCATCATTGAGCATGATAGTATCAATCTTGGATGAGGTAGTAGGAACCAAGGATGGAGCATTGTACCTACAAACAAATAGCATAAATAAAGAATATGGACCCTCCATAATGGTTCATGCTCATATGGTCGAGGTATATGCTATAGTCAGCAAGCCATAGTGATCCATGACTCTTTTGCATATGATCACGTAACTTAGTGAACTTCCCACATAGAGACCATTAGTACATGCCCTAGAACTTCATTGGAATAATTCATAGAAGACATACAAACAATGCTTAGGAACCATCCCGACCACTCTAATCACTTGTGGATATCCCAGAGTAGTGTAGGAACCTAATATAAATGAATAAATAACCTACAAACCAACCAAGTACTTGATAGCTTAAACAAAATTTTCTTGTCAAAGAAAATGTTATCATGTCTTTGTCTTCGTAAGGAAGGACGCATCCTTGTTAAGATAGTTTGCGGGTCGATGTTGATTGTTTGGTTGATTTGATAATTGGTCATTGTTTAATTATTTCACAATGTTGGTTTGGTATCTGCTTTAAAAAGCGTATGTACAAAAGCGTTGCCATGTTTTTGATTGATTTTTTATTTTTTATAATGTTTTTGGATTTTGTGATTGTTTTTTAATGTTTTTGAAATTTTGTGAGATAGTTTTCCAATGTTTTTGGTATTTTGTGAGACAGTTTTGAATGAAGAGCCCAATGGATCACAAGTAATGTAGAATCCACTTCCATCAAATAGATTAAGGGCATTGCCCCCAGTTTAGACATGAGTATGAAAAAGCGGGATGCAAGATGCATGAAGGACTATCCTTGATTGCAGATCAATAACAAGCCATGGTTTGGACAGATGGATGTGTGGATGCAATGAATGTGATCGCAACAAGTTTGAAAGACAATGGAGCCATAGCCTTTATGAGTGGTGCCTATTTGCTAGGTTTTCACCATCGCATTTACCCAAGGTGCCACCGGAGTGGTTGTTCACTATCTGGATGCATCTTTTTTTTCTTTCTATTTTTATTGGATTTTTCTGTATTTTCTTCAGGACATTTATCTGAATGTTTTTGGTGTTTTTCTGATATGTATTAGAGCCTGATGCTCTGCACAACTTATGTATAAAACTGTTTAAGGTGCATGCTGTTGATTGGATCTGCTAGCGGTTCTCCTTCTGAAGTAGCCAACTGATATGCCCCAGACCCAAATACAACAGTGATAACATATGGACCCAGCCAGTTTGATTCAAAATTTCCCTGATGTTCTCTATTAGGTTGGTTATGAGGATTCTCTCGAAGAACAAGATCACCTACCTCAAATGTACGAGGTCGATCTCAATGATTATAGCTTCTGCTCATGCACTGTTGATAGGCTTTGAGGTGATTGTATGCAGCTTGTCATTTTTCATCAAGTAGCTCTAAATCTTGGAGACGTGAGACTTTGTATGCTTCATCATCAATGAGATTATGCAAGGAAACCCGTAGAGATGGTATCTCGACCTCAATAGGTAAGATAGCTTCTACTCCATAGACCAGTGAGTAGGGAGTTGCGCCTATAGGGGTTTGAATGCTAGTTCGATACGCCCATAGTGTTGGATTTAATTGAACATGCCAATCACGGCTGGAATCATTGACTGTCTTCTTCAGGATTCTTAATATGTTCTTGTTTGATGCTTCGGTGTGACCATTTCCTTATGGGTAATAGGGCATGGAAAAGTGGTGTTGGATGTGAAACTTCTCACAAAGCTCACGGATATCCTGATTTTTGAATGGAAGCCCATTATCTATGATTATGGACATGGGTACACCATATCGGCAGGTGATGCAGTTTAGAATGAATGAGATGATTTGCTTGCCGGTAACTTGGGTAAGTGGAACAACTTCGATCCACTTTGTGAAGTATTTGGTGGCAGTGACAATGAATTTGTGGCCATTGGATGAAGATGGATGAATTTTACCCACAAGGTCAAGTCCCCATTGACAAAAAGGCCATGGTCTTGTAATTGGTTGCAATTCCTGGGCTAGTGCATGTATCAGGTCTACATGAACTTGGCACTTCTTGCATTTTCTGACAAAGTAGTAGGAGTCTTTTTCCATGGATGTCCAATAGTATCCAGCACATATGATAGTCTTTGCTAGTGAAGGACCACTTGAGTGAGTCCCACAAATTCCTTCATGTACCTCTTCCAAGGCCTTTGTTATCTCATCCTGTTCCAAACATCGAAGGAGAGTACCATCAAGACTATGTCAGTATAGGGTTTCAACAATAATGGTATATCGAGCGGTTTGGCGAATGAAGGTTTTACGTTGGTTATTCGATTGGTTAGGAGGAAGTGTGTGATCACGGAGATGGGTGTAGAATTCACCGTGCCATGGGGATTTGGAACCGACAAGGTGACATATCATCTCAGATGCGGGGATATCATAAGTTGGAATCCAAAGCTATTCTACCAAGAACTCATAGCGAGTTGAATTATGTGGAAGATCTAGGAGAGATGCAATGGTAGCCATAGCGTCAACAGCTCGATTCTGATCTCTAGGTATCTGCTCAAAGGTGATAGTAGTAAATGACATTTTTTAAACCATCTACCATTTGCTTGTATGGCATGAGTTTGTCATCTTTGGTTTGATATTCATTGGTTACTTGTCGCATGACCAGTTGGGAGTTGCCATATATCTTTAACTCTTTTAATTTCCATTGTATGGCTAGTTTGAGTCCTATGATCAAGGCCTCATATTCTGCTATGTTGTTTGTGCATGGAAATGTGAGCCTGTAAGACTTCAGGATGCTGTCACCTTGAGGTGTGATAAATAGAATTCCTACCCCCGAGCCATGCCTGGTATATGAACCATCAAAGTATAGTTTCCATGGTTGTGATTCTATGATCATGAATATCTCTTCATCTAGAAAATTGGAAATTAGAGGATGATTGCCTATGAGGGGTGCATTGGCCAACTGATCTGCAATAACTTGGCCCTTGATAGCCTTACGATCCACATATTCAATGTCAAATTCACTGAGAAGCATCACTCATTTGGCCAAGCGGCCTATCGATGCTGCTTTACTGAGTAAGTACTTGAGTGGATCTATCTTTGCAATGAGCTGTACTTTATGTGTTAATAGATAGTGCCTCAGTTTAGTGGCTGCCAAGATTACTGCTATGCAAGCTTGCTCAATAGGTGTGTAATTGAGTTCATAGTCGACCAGCGTGCGAGAGATGTAGTATACAGCACACTCTTTTCCTTCTGCATTATGTTGAGCTAGTAGTACACCCAATGTTGTATTAGTTGTTGAGATATAGAGCAGTAGAGGCCTACTTAGATCCGGTGGGATCAACAATGGTGTATTCATGAGATAGTTTTTAAGCATTTGGAATGCTTGTTGGCATCTAGTATCCCATTGAAAGCGGATGTTTTTGTGTAATAGGTGTGTAAAGGGGTGACACTTATCTGCCAGTTGTGCAATGAATCTTCAGATGGATTGTAGCCGCCCTTGTAATGTCCTTAGCTGACTGATGTTCTTTGGAGGTGGCATGTCCATGATAGCTTTGACCTTTGCTGGGTTGACCTCAATGCCTTTACTTGAGACAATGTATCCTAGAAGCTTCCCTAAGGTTACTCCAAAGACACATTTCTTTTCTTTGGGTTGAGTCGCACATGATATTATTCTAGTCTATCAAAGATTTTCTCTAATACTTCCAGATGACCTTCTATTGTGAGTTATTTTTCTAGTAAGTTATCAACATAATCTTCCATTATAGTATGCATCATATCATGAAAGATGGTTGTCATTGCTCATTGATAGGTCGCTCCTGCATTCTTTAGACCAAAAGGCATTATATTCTAGCAGTATGCTCCCCATGGACATGTGAAGGTCATCTTATGTTGATCCTCTAGTGCGATCTTTATCTGGTTGTACCTTGAAAAGCCATCCATGAGGGAAAGCATGGCATGTCCTATGGTTAGGTCCACTATTATGTTGATGTTTGGTAGGGGGAAGTCATCTTTAGGACATGCCTTGTTCAGATCTCTGAAGTCAATACAGATACGAATGCCCCCATTTGGTTTACCGACATGGACAATGTTGGATATCCAATCAGCATAATCAGTTGGTCTAATGAAACCAACATCCAAGAGTTTCTTAAGTTCTGCTTTGACTAGTACCATAATCTGGGGATGCATCTTGCGAAGTTTTTGCTTGATAGGCTTGGCTCCTTTTGCTACCACGAGATGATGCATGACTAAATCAGGATCAAGACCAGGCATGTCTGCATATGACCATGCGAAGTTGATCTGACGCTTCTGGAAGAATTCAACAAACTTAGGTTGTTCCTCTGGAGGTAAAAGAGATACCAGATGTATGTGGTGAGGAGTTTTAGGAGTCCCCACATTGTATTCTTTTGTCTCTTCAATAAGGATTGTTGATCGTTACGACTGTGTACTAGAGGGGAGAATGTCAAACCTTTCATCCTTAGGCGCCTGAGAGAGGTTTTCACCATTGGATACGCTCTTTCTTTTTACTTTTGTTGGATCAAATAGTGCCATAGTGTGGTTTTCACTAGAAGATCCATGTTTTATTGTTATATGTTTGCAACTGAAAGGTTTGGCATCTACCTCAAAGTATGTTGTGCTATTAAGTTCGATGGCGAATCTAGCTTTGTGATCCCCACTTGGTATGTTATCCCATAATTCCAAAAAGTCAATGATTGCCTCATCGTTTTGGAAATGGTCAAGACATGGGGGATTAGATTGGTTCCATTTGATGAGTTCAGGATGGATAATAGGCATTACCTCATTGATCAGGTTAAGTTCATGAGATGTGTCAATGAGGGTCAAGACATTGTGGTGAAGGTCATTGATGGTACTCTCCTTGTCAGAATCGGGCATAGGATGTGACGTAGGGTCTATGGAAGATGTTTCTAGTTCACGAACCCAAGAGGTTTTAATTTGCACTTCTCCATAAACAGGGATTTCTTTGTGAGGTGGAGGGGGTGATGTGTCTTCCTCATCTGAAGTATTGAGGTGTACTAAATCAAATTCCCACTCATGTGAGTCGATCTCTGAATCACTTTCCAGAATCCGATTACTATACCATATCGGGATATCCTTTGAGTTAAACATTGTAGGTGTGATCAGTTGATGTACTATTGTAGATGAAATGATTGATGTTGTAGGAAGGATTATGGGGATCATTGAATCCAATACAGGGAGTATGGGCATTGTTGAATCGACTTCTTTTGTTGGAATTTCTAGTGTTGTCGATACTGCTGGGGGTTTTGATACTGATAATGGTGCTATTGATGCTATTGTTGTAGTTGATGGGGTTACTGGTTTGATTGGTGGGATGATTGGTGTTGTGGATGGTATTGTTGGGATTCTTAGCCTCAATGGGGCAGTTGGTATGGTGTGTGGTGCTGCTGATATTATCAAGGGTGACCTCTTTATGTTTGTAGTAGGATTATATAGAGGTTTGTTGGGTTTCCCTTTGAATCTGAGCTTAGGAAGGATTTCCTTTTGAAAGCCTAATCCATTGTGATCTTTGGGCTTTAATTCTGGCTACAGTGGCTCATGTCATCCTTTCTTGCAAGGTACCAAAGCACTCTGACCATCATAACCCATTCTTTGCATAATGAGAAGGCCTTTTCCATATTGATCTATGGGAAGCTTAGCTTGTGGGATGTTTGTGGTGATAGGATCTTTATAGATCCATTGCACTAAGTCCTCATCTCTAGTCTCTTCTTCTTGACTCCTTCCAAGGATGAAAGGCATCAAAGTGCATGTCGGCTTGACCAGTGGTGTTTGAAGTAACCATGAGTTCTAGGAGAAGTGGGCATTTGTCCAACACAAAAGAGTTGGCTTAGATTGTACTCTCCAAGACCTTCCTCTGCCATTTTCATTTTGAGCTTCTCTTGCTTGGGTATAGTGGTGTTTGAATTGGAAAGAGAGGCTGGACTTACATATGAGGTGGATGAGATGGCTTCTCTGTTGTTGGGAATGGTAATCTCTGGTTGGTGATTTATATTGTGACAATATGCAAAAGGATTTGCATCGCCCAGGATTGTAATTTCTACATCATTATGAGGGAATTTGAGACATTGGTGGTAGGTGGATGGAACAGCTTGCATGGCATGTATCCAAGGTCTTCCTAACAACAAATTATAGGGTAGAGGAAGGTCTAGAACTTGACATATGATGTGTTTCACCACTGGGCCCACTTGGATTGGTAACACAATTGCTCCTTTGGATGAACGCTCTACATCATCATAGGATTTTATGGTTATCTTTATGTGGGGATCCATTGATTCAATTGCATATCCTAATGTTGTAACCAATTGTAATGTACAAATATTTAGGCCTGCTCCATTGTCGATCAAGACTCGCTTGATTCTATGTTGGTTGATAAATCCTTCAATATGGAGTGAGGCATTATGAGGTTGCTGGAAAGATGTATTATCACTTTCAGAGAAGGTGAGACATGGTGATGACCTTATATTTCCAACCATAGCTTGGAATTGATCTGTATTTAGATTTGTAGGGACTAATGCCTCTTGGAGAGCTTGATCCAAGATTGTTTTATGAGATGGAGATAGGCGCAATAGCTCTAAGATGGATATAAGTGAAGGTGTCTTATCTAACTATTCCACAAGGTTATACTGCTTTGGGATGGAAGGTGTGCCTTGTGGAGTTTCTTTAATGGTGATCTTGCCACGACGTGTAACAACATTGCAAGTAGAGCTTGGATTTTTGATGGTAATGGTTGCAATTTGTTCATTGGCATCATATAGGTGATTCACAGTGTAATTATAGGTGCCTCGCGTATAATCAGTGGTATCTTTGTTTCACCCTGAAGTGGAAGGACCCCTTTGATCTTGTGATCGAAGTGGATTCTTAAACATAAGATGATCATTGTTTGTTGTTTTTGGGTCATGTCCTTCAGTTTAAATCTCACCTCGGTCAATAAGATCCTGAATAAGATCTTTCAATCTGTGACAATTGTTTGTTTATGCCCTTTCCCTTGATGGAATTCACAATGCTCGTTGTCCCTCCACCATGAAGGTTTGACCCGAGGTTCATAATTTGATGTTTTTGGTAAGGTCACCAAATTTGAAGAAACCAACTGACGTAACACTGTTTCAACAGGTTCCCCTTAGGGAGTGTATGTTCATTTTGGTTTATAATTTTGTTGGCATTGTCTGGGTTCCTCTTGAGGTACATTGTGTCCTTGATTTGGGGGAGCAACTATGTTATTCTTGGGTGGGAGGTTTTGCCCTACAAATCGGACCATAGATTGTGCACTTTTGATAGTTCTTGCATCTACAACCCCGTCATTAATGATGTTTTTGTTTTTATTCCAAAAGTTAGGCTTATCACTATTGAAGCACGGGCAAGGGCCATCCTTTGGCTCATTGTATATCTTGATAAGCTCTTTTTTTATGAGAGCCCGCTCACATTTTAAACCCTTGGTGATCATTTCATTGAAGGATTTTGTGCCTTTCATGTCTAGGAGAAATTCCATTTCTTTGTTCAAGTTGGAAATAAATATTTCCACTAGTTCTTGTTCAGGTAACTGAAGAGAATGTCTGCTAGACATTTGACGCTATTGTTGTAGGAAGACTGAAAATAGCTCTCCTGGTTTTTGCTTAGTGTTACATAGATCAGCCATGGTGATATCACGTTCAATGTTGTGTGAGTAATGTGCAAGGAATTTTTGGACCAGTTCTTCGAATGTCCTAATGCCACCTGCTAGTCGGGAAAACCATGATGTGGTTGTTCCTCCCAAACTTTGGGGAAAGAGTCACATTAGGTACGTGTCCTCATGTGCCACTTCTAGGCAAGCTGAATGAAATTCTCTAACATGATCAGAAGGGTCTCCTTTTCCTCAATACTTTTTGAACTTAGGTGTTTCAAACCCTTGTGGAAAAGGTGGCATATGTAGATTCCTATCAAAGGGATATGGACAAATATCATTAAGTGAAAACTAGTTTGTTTTCACACCACTGTGGAGTTGTTGGGCTAAATTCTCGACTTGTTGCCGCAACATGTCAATGTCATTTGGAGGAGGAGGAGGTTGGGGATTTCCTTGATTAAGGTTCTATCTGATGTGATCTCGACCCCTCTCATCCTCATTACAACTTTGGCATTCTGATGCTTGCCTTAGTTGTGCAATATCAAAATTAGGGGGTAATTTGGCTTCCTCTTGAGCAAGTCTTAAAAAGTGAGCATCAGCATTTCTCCTGAGTATTTCGTCAAAAAGTTGATTAAAGAGAGGGTTGTGTTGTGCTCTTTCTATTGCTGCAAGAGTAGGAGTACTTGGATTGTCATCATTTGTGTTTCCTCCAAGAGCTTCTTGGAATTCATTGAGATTTTCCTCCTCTTCCTCTTCTATCTCTAGTTGTCTAGACCTTGATCTGGTTTGAGCCATTTTGTTTACAAGTTGTTGTTGAAGTTTGGTGAAAATGATAATGAGTTGGTGATGAAATGAGAGATTAATGTTGGTGGAGTGTTTTGCATATGGATCTCTAACACTAAAGGTAGATGTTACCAAAGTTCTTCTATGAATTGCTTGTTGTGTTTGGTTGATAATGTTTGATATGATAAGGTTTAGAGAGACCTGAGATGTGTTACAAACCCAACTACCTAGTAATGAGAGGATTCACTCATAGACTAGTTTTAACCTGCATATAAATGCCTCTTAGGATGAGTTTATCCTAGATGTAGAGACACTCTAAGAAGTGATGTGTTTGTGTTTGATTCAAGCAATATCCAAAAAAGAACTTAGGACAAAACCTCTTTATGTTTCGAGAGTTGGAATGGATTGATGACGTGTGAATGTGAGAATGGATGAAATGTTAACTTCAATAAAAACTTTGTGTTACAAAAGGAACAAACTCTTCCTCTTCTCTTTCAGGGGTTGGTGGTTCTTCCCTAGCTATGTTGTATGTGATGCAAATGTCTGGAAAGAAGGCAGGATTGATTTTGCCTCCCTTGTTTTTATGATAACTCAAAGCTCTATGTTGAGTAAAAACTCTGCAGTTTAATGACTCTTGATCAAACTCATTTGATTTTCCTTGAAGATATAGACGCATGTGATACAAGAAGGTTCTATGTGAGACACAGATTTGTCTATTAAGATAGAATAATTTCCTTCTTTTGATGAAAACCTTTGAGCTCAATGGTCTTTTCTTCAAGTTGATATGTTGATGAAGATTCTTCCTTCTAAAAATGTGAAGAGTGGTCATATAGTTTGATACTTTTGTTGTTTGCACTTTGTTTTTGATCTTTGGTTTTTGAAAATCTTTGTGTTGGATGAATACTTATTTTTGGAATGGATTTTTGATTTTTCTTTGACAAGAAAACAAAGCAAGCACACAAACACAAGAATGTTGCCTCAAAAGGCACAAATAAGTGTGGGTCTAGATCAACCCAATCTTTGGACTTTTTATGACCCTTTTCTTTCAAATGTTTTTGAGTATGTTTTTCCAAAAAGCCTGAAGTCGGCTCAGTTTAACACCGGTCTTGACACAAAATGAAGACACTTCAAACACTCTTTATCCCTAAGGTCAAATGGCCAGTTGCGATAATTTCAGTCGATATCTTGATATTTCTTCAACTTTGGTACTACATACCTTATGAATCTCGTCATGGCAGGTAAGGATGTGATATTTTAAGTCTTGCACGAGCATAACAAATAGATGATCCCTATGATGGGGGAGACCACTTTTATCAGACTACAAATAACCTTTCAAAAAGCTATGGTTCTACTCAAGGAAATATGTATGGTGAGTATCTTGGGAGCAAAACCTTCTATGCTTTTGCACTGAACTTCTCACAAATATCCTCAATCAATAGAATGGGTGGGCTACTACATAAAGGTGTTTAATAATTTTCAATGTCTTTGGACATAATTTCATTCTGCAGTGACTCACTTAAGAGTCTTGTAACTTGTGGTGGAGCCCATTTATCCTTTCGGCAAGTTACACTGTAGGAACAGTTATACCCAAGGCTACAACTTTCGCTCACACTTGATTTCTATAACGGCTCGAAGGATTTACCGCGCGAGGTCATTCCCAAGAGTGATGTGTCTCTTGGTAGGCTTCTCTTAAAAATATAAACTTTGAGTGTTACTAACACTTTTCTCTTGCACCTAGGACCATGTAAGCCAAGGGAGAGGATAGTGTGTGTTAGAAGTAGGAACACTCGATAAACTTTTTGCACAAGCGTGTCAAACACAAAAGGCACTTGTTCTTTTTAACTCATCATTGAAATGTGATCTAACTATTTGGAGATGTTGCTCCAACAACCATGGTGTTATTTTTATCCTTCAAAGGCAATATGTTGAGTAAACTAGGAAAATGAAATCCTGGTCAACTGAATGAAAAGCACGTTTGCTTGAAGTAAATCGCTTTGAACTTTGAAGGAATAGTGACTTGTTCTTTTTATTTTGCCCAAAACAAAGTGTGGATTGTGAATTTTAGTTTGAGTTGATGCATGAAAAGCAAATTTTGTCTTGTTGATTTTAAGCACCAAAATGAAGTTTGAAGTTCCCCTAACTTGCAAGAAAGCAAAGTTTGTTTTGTTGAGTTTTAAACACCAAAATGAAATTTGAAGTTCCCTAATTTGCAAGAAAGAAAAGTTTTGTTTTGTTGAGTTTTAAACACCAAAAATAAAATTTGAGGTTGATTTTAACTTCCAAGAAAAGGAAGTGAATTTCTAAAATCATAAGAAAATGGGGTTAGTTCAAAACCTGCACAAAAAACAAGAAGTTAGCAAAATCTGCATACATGGTGGGCTTCCACAAGCCTAAGAAAAAATTTGATTTTTCGGTTACAAGGTATTTTTTACAACTCTCTGTTACAATAGTGTTACTCTATGTAAAAATAGAAGCACTATTTAACATGAAAGTGCTAAATAATTGGCAGACGTGCTAAATAATTGATAGAAGCACTAAATAACTGATAGAAGCGCTAAAATAGTTATAGAAGCACTAAATGTATTACAAATGCGCTAAAAGATTTTGTCAGACAGAAATAAATTATGTCAAACAAGGAGGTCAAACATGCTAAAATAGGGACAAAAGCGCTAATATAAGTTCAAAAGTGCTAAACTAAGAACAATAGCGCTATTCTAGTGAACAAAAGTACTAAAGCACAAAATTTTGTAAGCACTAAAGCATGTTCAAAGGCACAAAAGTGCAACCTGTGTGGCAATTAAAACATTCAAAAAATTTAGTAGTTTTGAAAAGAAGTTGCTTTGGATTCATGTTGGGTTCACCAAATGATGCTCTGCAAAATGGAAGGATTAGTAAAAACCTATTTTGATAGCTAAACTCACACAAGGAAGCACAAGAGACAAGAGTTAGTCATTAGTGTTAGCAAATTTTTTGGTTACAAGGTATTTTTTACAACTCTCTCTTACAATAGAGTTACTCTGTGTAAAAATAAAAGTGCTATTTAACATGAAAGCACTAAATAACTGACAAAAGTGCTAAAATAGTTACAGAAGCACTAAATGTATTACAAATGTGCTAAAAGATTCTATCGAACAGAAATAAATTATGTCAAACAGGGAGGTCAAATGCGCTAAAATAGGGACAAAAGCGCTAATATAAGTTCAAAAGCGTTAAACTAAGAACAATAGCGCTATTCTAGTGAACAAAAGCGCTAAAGCACAAACTATGTGGCAATTAAAACATTCAAAAATATTAGTAGTTTTGAAAAGAAGTTGCTTTGGATTCACATCCGGTTCACCAAATGATGCTCTGCAAAATGGGAGATGTTAGAAAAACCTGTGGTGAGACAACACACTTGAAAAACAACAAGAAACAAAGAGATGTTAGTGTTAATCAACTAAAAACTATTCTAAGCAGGCATACCAAGAGAGACACTAAAAACATAATAAAGCATTTGACGATGAAAGCAAATACAATAAGGCATCTCCAAATTCCTTCCACCATGCTTCTAGCTCCTCCTCCCTTGTTCCTCTCCTCTCCAAGATCCAAATTAGTGTAGCTCTCAGCAACTTTTTGCACTATGGATGCCTTATGGAGATTAAAGATTGAAAAATGATTAATCTAATGCTATGCAATAGTGAAACAAACTAATATTAGATGCTATGAAATGATAATAATTTATTTTAGACCAAAATAACAATGTATTAGTGATTTATGCTAAATGCTCTTCTCTAAAATTCACTATAATGTAAATGCATACAAGTTTTCAGGATCTGGATTATGAAGAAATGGGCTCTATTTATAGGAAAAATGGAGCAATGGATGGTTGAGATTGAGTAATCTCAACAAGGGTCAGGATTGAATGGTTTACTATCCATGTGAGGACTTTCAACACAATCCCAAGACGACAAGTGTCAACATGAGATGGGTTGAGAGGAGAGGAAAGAAACATTAAATGCTTGACATGACCTGAGGGTTACTCTAGGGGGTAAGGTTAAGGTTGGGTTAGAGTCATCCATTGGATAAAGTTTTTATCCAAGGGGTAAACTCTTGTGCAAGGGTTAATTAATAACCAAAGGTAAAGATGAAGGTTGAGTTAGGGGTCAAAGTCTCTAACCATGGGTACAAGTGGATTTAACCATAAATGGTCATGTAAGAGTCATTAATGGTTTGGAAGACTTTAAAGGTTAACCATTTGAAGACTTCAAGTCTTAAATGCTTTTCAAAGACTTTGGAGTCTTTGAGAAGTGACTCCAAGTTGTTTAGGAATGTGACCAATATTTAGGAATGTGACAATATTTATTTTAGAGAAAATTATTTCAACAAACATGATAGAGAAAGGATAGAGTAACCCATCTACACCATTTAAGAAAGTGTCAAAAACCTTGCCATTTTTCCTCATGTCCTTAAACAACTTGTATTTTTCATTTTATAGGCTAGTGACTACAACAATTGTCTCCTAAAAAATCTTAATATTCACACAAGAGAGGTTGACCATTCTCAAGTTCTAATTGGCTAGGAAACTATCAATAAGGTGGTATGAAAAAATAAGTATTTTCATATAAGCAATGAGACCCCCATTTGGGATTTTTTTCCAAGTCCTAGGTTGGTTTGATTTTTAGTATAATTTATCCTTAAATATTATTACAAATATTTCTATTTTCACCCACTACACTCGACACTCAAATTTTTATTTAATGAGTTACAAATTTATTTTGTATTATATATTGTTGAATAAAATACCAAGACCATCTTTACAAGTCTCTTAAATTTTGTTTTTTAATGGCTCATTTGGTGAGCCTTGGATATTTGATGTAATGCTTTTGGCATTCATGCTAGAAACAACCAAATAATGGTTAAATATGACTTTGAAGACGTTATGCCCATGTGAAGATATGAAATATATAAATTTCTTTGATGGGAGAATTGATATTCTATTGTTATTAAAAGATTATATATTTTTATTACAATATTTTTCTATAAATAACACTTGTTTATGCATTTGAGACAATTAATATGCATCTTTTAATATACGTATTTCACATTCGACTCTGTGATCTTATATCTTCTATACAATAGATATATACAATTTATGTCCAATAAAATATATGCATCAAATGTTTGCCATCTAACTTGACAAACAAATTGTTATTTAATATACATTTTAAGTCTAAACATAATTATATCCATTGAAAAATAAACCTTAAAATATATAAATAAAAAATAAATATTTATAATGTTTTGAACATTTTTAATATTAATACTAAACCAACTTCTAAGACCCCATACCACTCTTGGGCCATCCCTTCTCAATCGAGGACCTGGGTTTGTCGAGTTATATGAGGTTCACGTCGACAGGTAGGAAGACTCATTCAAAGATGGACCGAAAATCACATTTTGAGGCCTCCACGAAACAAAATTTTATCAACGCATTTTCTACATACGACGAAAAACATCAAGTCATAAGCACATGGGTAGACGACCCCACGCCAATCATATTGTCTTACGAGGTTGTTATAGTACAGTTGTTCCCACCTAGGCATTGATTTTAAATTATTTTGTACCTAACATAAGGCATCCTTGGTCAAATCGCAATAGTCTGCATAAGCTTCCACCATATATTAATTTAATATATTCTAATAAACTACCTCTGGTTTTTGTCCAACGTATCTTCAAATGGAACCATACATTTTAACATTAAATTTTTCTAATGTCATGATCAATGTGAAAGGCTATTTTAACCCATCTATAAAGTATTGATGATTTGTAATTTGACACATTCATATGGGTATAGAAGACCCTGCTACTTTACAACTATTTTATTAGGCTAGTCTTATCACAAAAGCATTAAGATAAGCATTTTGTGGCATACTTTCTTTAATATATAGACAAATGAATATGTATCGAGAAATGAGCTTAGAATACTAATAATATAAGCCTCATAGATACATTATCAAGTAATAATAAAAGTGACCGAGTAAAAATGTTGGCACCATCTAAATGTTTACGTATAGCTGGTGAAACATCTATTTCTTAACTCTCTTTTCAAACATAATTAAATTTTAAATACATGCACTATGACTTCAAAATATCAAGCCCATTTTCTCTAACTTGTAATGCACAACATTTTTTGTTGTAAACAAATAGAGGAGTTTAAGAAACTACTAACCTAGATTTTTCTAATGTATTTAATAGTATTGAAACAAGGTTCAAAAGCCTTCATAGAGAGTTTGAGTCTCTCAAAAGTTCTCTCAATATTGGCCAAGCAACAATAAATAGTGAAAGAAAAGAATATGAAGTCAATGGAAGATTGGTCACTCAAAAGATCAATATATGTAGAAGCAGTATCCCCTAAGTAACTAAAATCTTAAATAGCACAATAATAAAAATGCTATGACTAATAAAATGAAAAAATTCCGCACCACCTAAGAACAACAATAGTTATAATTACCGATGCAAGACAAAAGGGGCACAAGGCACAAACACAAGTTCAAACGTTAATAGATTAGTTCCAACCCAAACTAAACACAAATGAACTCAAAAACCTTAAGATGCATACCAAGAGATATAAAGAAAATAATGAAGAACATACATAAACGAAAGAGAGAAAGAAGACCCCCCAAGATGCTCCCAAAGATTCTCATAGATGTTTCTCCTTTGTTCCTCTCCTCTTCAAGTCCCACATGAGTGTAGCTCTTAGCGTTTAGCACTATCCATGGATGTCACATGAAGATTCAAGATGGTTGTAAATGAAAAAAAATGCTTATATAAGTGTAAATGGTTTGCTATGAGAAAGCTCCTAATTAATGTCTATGTGAATCTTAGTATAATAACAATGCAAAATGCTTCCTCTCTTTCTTGAGAAATGGGGTCCTTTTATAGGGAAAAATGGTGATTGAATGGTCAAGACTAAGTGGTCTTGTGAAGGGCTAGGATTGATGGGTTTGTGATCCATGTGATTGATTTCAACCCAATCCCATGATGGCAAGTGTCAACATGAGATGGATTGAGAGGAGAGGGAAGAAACATTAAAGGCTTGAGATGACATGAGGATTACCCTAGGAGGGTTTGGTTAGGCTTGAGTTAGTGGATAAAGCTTTTATCCAAGGGTAATGCTTTTATCTAATGAATAAACTCTTGTGCAAGAGTTAATAGGGATAACCATGGTCAAAGCAATAAATGCTTGAAGAGACCTATGAGTTAAATGAGGGTTGGGTTAGAGGGAAAGCCTCTAACCATGTGGGTAAGTTGAGTTAACCATTAATGGTTATTTAAGAGCCATAAAGGCTTTGAAAGACTTTGGGGGTTAACTTGTTGAAGAATAAAAGCCTTTAATGCATTTCAAATACTTTGAGGCATTTTTCAGAATTGACCTTTGTTTGGGAATGTGCAAATGATTAGAGAGGGGGATTAGGCTAATTAGAGGGGGGTTAGACGAATTTAGAAGGAAGTTAGTGGGCAAGTGGGTTTGGTGGGTGCGAGAAAATGGGATTTTATTTAGAAATAAAATCTATTTATTGGTGCAACTTGTATTTGTACAAAAATGTAAGTTGGGTGGGATTTTAAATAAATATGTATTTATTTAAAAGGGGAATTTGGTTTGTGTTTTTAAATAAATGTTGATTTATTTAAATGAGAGGAATGGGGGAAATTAACTAAATCAAATTTATTTAATAACTGGGTTATGGATAGGGATTTTAATTTAAATAAATTAATGTAATTTATTTAATTAAAATAGCAAAATGAAGATTGAATGAATTAATTAAATGTAAATTTAATTAATAGGGGAATATTAATGTATCTGTAGTCACATAAATCTATCCAGTTTAATTAATTGAATATTTGATATTTATTTGATTAAAAACCCACTAGCCATCAGTTAATTAAATTAACATTTAATTAATTCATTCTCAAACATTTTCCTATTAATTAAATAAATTATTCAATTTATTTTAATTAATTCATTAAACTAAATTCGCAATCATTTAAATGAATAAATCCTATTTATTTCATTTAATCCCCTTTCCTCTTTTAAATAAATAAATAAAATATTTATTTAAATCATTAAATTTCCCCCCACTTGCATTCTCCTAAAAATGCAAGTTGCACCTATTTGTTGAAATAAATGAATTTTATTTTAAATAAAAATCATATTTTCCCTCACTCAGCAAACCCACTTGCAATCCTAGTCCCCTTTTAGATTCTTCTAACCCCTTCTTAATTAGCCTAATCCATCCCCTAATTATTGTCACATTCCTAAGCAACTTGGAGTCACTTCTCAAAGACTCCAAAGTCTTTGAAAAGCATTCAATGCTTTATGTGTTCAACAATCTAACCTCTAAAGTCTTCCAAACCACTAATGGCTCTTACATGACTATTAATGGCTCTTGCATAACCATTTATGGTTAAATCCACTTGCACCCATGGTTAGGGACTTTGACCCCTAACTCAACCCTCATGTAACCCATGTGTCTTCTCAAACATTTATTGCTTTGACCATGGTTATCCTTACTAACTCTTGCACAAGAGTTTATCCATTGGATAAAAGCATTATTCTTTGGATAATGAATTTATTCACTCAACTCAACCTTAACCTTACCTCCCAAGTTAACCCTCAGGTCATGTCAAGCATTTAATGCTTCTTCCTCCTCCTCTCAACCCATCTCATGTTGACACTTGTCATCCTGGGATTGGGTTGAAAGTCCTCACATGGATCTTAAACCATTTAATCCTGACCCTTGTTGAGATTACTCAATCTCAACCATCCATTGCTCCATTTTACCTATAAATAGAGCTCATTTCTTCATAATCCAGATCCTAAAAAATTGTATGCATTTACCTTATATCAAATTTTAGAGAGAGCATTTAGCCTAAATCACTAATATATTGTTATGTTGGACTAAAATAAATCATTTTCATTTCATAGCATCTAATATTAGTTTGTTTTACACTTGCATTTGCATAGTTAATCATTTTCAATCTTGAACCTCCATAAGGCATCCATAGTGCAAAAAGCTACTGAGAGCTACACTCATTTGGAACTTGGAGAGGAGAGGAACAAGGAAGGAGAAGCTACCAACATGGTAGAGAGCATTTGGATATGTTTAGTTACATTTCTTAGAACTATTAAGCTTTTTATTTGTTGTGTAGTGTCTTTCTTGATATGCTTGCTTAGGATAGTGTTTAATTTTTTATTTGCTAACACTAATGACTAACATCTATTTCTTGTGCTTCTCTTTGTGTGTATAGCAATCAAACAAGTTTTTCTAACAATCCTTCCATTTTGCAGAGTATCATTTGGTGAACCCAACGTGAATCCAACACCAAGATTTCCAAAACTACTAAATTTTTTTGTTTAAATTGCGACACAGGCTGTGCTTTGGCACTTTTGAACATGTTTTAGCACTTACAAAAGTTTGTTCTTTAGCGCTTTTTTTCACCAGAATAGCGTTATTGACCATAGTTTAGCACTTTTGCATTTAGAGTAGCGCTTTTGTCAGTAGTTTAGCACATTTGTGCTCCTTGTTTGATAGAATTTATTTTTGTCCGACAAACTCTTTTAGCGCTTTTGTATTGATTTTAGCACATTTGTCAGTAAAGTAGTGCTTTCATGTTAAATAGTGCTTCTGTGTTTACATAGAGTGGCGCTATTGTAACAGAGAGTTGTAATTTTTTTATTTTGTAACCGAAAATCAAAACTTAGGCTTGTGGAAGCCCACCTATACCTCATTTTATTTTTGACTAACTGTTTGGTTGTTTGTGCAGGATTGAAGGAGTTATATTAGAAAGCATTTGAGTTTCTTTCTTTAACTTTGTTTTTCAAAGTTGGATAAAATAAATTCACTTTCTTTTTGGCTTAAAAATTGAACTTCACACTTCATTTTGGGTTCTAAAATTAATCACACTTTTCAGATTGGGCTTAAAAAGGACTTCATTGTGCAAAAATAAAAAGAACAACAAACTCAAATCCCACAAATTTGCTTTCTTTGCAAGTTAGGATTCATTTGTTTTGGGTTTTAAAACAAGACAACACAAATTTTATTTCTTGCATCAAAGTTAAAATCCACAATCAACACTTCCTTTTTTGCAAAGGTAAAAAGAACAATCAACTTGTCAAAAGTTTTCTTGTTTTAAAAGTGATTTACTTCAAGCAAACGTGTTTCAAATTCAGTTGACCAAGATTTTAAATTCCTAGTTTACCACACAGTTTTTCTGTGAAGTTAAAAAGAACACCATGATTGTTGGAGCAACATCTCCGAATAGTTAGATCACATTGTGATGAAAAATGGTTAAAAAGAACAAGTGATTTTTATGATTGGCACACTTGTGAAAAATTTGTCGAGTGGTCCTACTTCTAACACACACTATCCTCTCCCTTGGCTTTCGTGGTCCAAGGTACAAGAGAAAAGTGTTAGTAACACTCAAAGTTTATATTTTTAAGAGAGGCTTGCCAAGAGACACATCACTCTTGGGAATGACCTCACGCGGTAAATCCTTCGAGCTGCTATAGAAATCAGGTGTGAGCAAAAGCTGTAGCCTTGGGTATAGTTGTTTCTACAGTGTAACTTGCCGAAAGGACAAATGGGCCCCACCACAAGTTACAAGTCTCTTAAGTGAGTCACTGCATAATGAACTTATGTCTAAAAACATCAAAAATTATTAAACACCTTTATGTAGAAGCCCACTTGTTCTATTGATTGAGGATATTTGTGAGAAGTTTAGTGTAAGAGCATAGATGGTTTTGCTCCCAAGATATTCACTATACATATTTCCTTCAGTAGAAACATAGGTTTTTGAAAGGCTACTTGTAGCTTGATAAAAATGGTGACTCCCCCATCATAGGGATCATCTATTTGTTATGCTCGTGCAAGACTTAATATATCACATCCTTACCTACTACGACGGGATTCATAAGGTATGTAGTACCAAAGTTGAAGAAATATCAATATGTGGGCTAAAATTATCGCAACTGGCCATTTGACCTTAGGGATAAAGTGTGTTTGAAGTGTCTTCATTTTGTGTCAAGACCAGTGATAAACTGAGCCAACTTTAGGCTTTTTTTTTGGAAAAACATACTCAAAAACATTTGGAAAGAAAGGGTCATAAAAGTCCAGAGATTGGGTTGATTTAGACCCACACTTATTTGTGCCTTTTGAGGCAACATTCTTGTGTTTGTGTGCTTGCTTTGTTTTCTTGTCAAACAAATCAAAAACCAATTCCAAAACAAGTATTCATCCAACAAAAAAATTTCAAACACTAACACTTGGCAAAGATTAAAACCAAAGTGCAAAAACAAAGTATCAAAACTATAAGACCATTCTTCACATTTTGAGAAGGAAGAATCTTCATCAACAATCAATTTGAAGAAAAGACCATTGATCTCAAAAGATTTCATCAAAAGAAGGAAATTTTTCTATCTCAATAGACAAATCTTTGTCTCACATATAACCTTCTTATGTCACATGCGTCTATATCTTCAAGGAAAATCCAACGTGTTTGATCAAGAGTCTTTAAACCGCAGAGCTTTTACTCAATATAGAGCTTTGAGTTATCA
The DNA here is from genome assembly GCF_030272615.1 of Cryptomeria japonica. Classification (NCBI taxonomy): domain Eukaryota; kingdom Viridiplantae; phylum Streptophyta; class Pinopsida; order Cupressales; family Cupressaceae; genus Cryptomeria; species Cryptomeria japonica. The sequence continues at coordinate 98,689 of NW_026728967.1, read as the reverse complement.
TAAAAAAAAAGGAGGCAAAATCAATCATGCCTTCTTTCTAGACATTTGCATCACATATAACTTAGCTAGGGAAGAGCCACCAACCCCCGAAAGAGAAGAGGAAGAATTTGTCCCATTTGTAACACAAAGTTTCTATTGAAGTTAACATTTCATCCATTCTCACATTCACACATCATCAATCCATTTCAACTCTCAAAACATAAAGAGGTCTTGTCCTAAGTTCTTTTTCAATATTGCTTGAATGAAACACAAGACATCACTTTTTAGAGTGTCTCTAGATCTAGGATAAACTCATCCTAAGAGGCATTTCTACGCAGGTTAAAACTAGTCTATGAGTGCATCCTCTCATTACTCGGTAGTTGGGTCTGTAACACATCTCAGGCCTCTCTAGACCTTATCATATCAAACATTGTCAACCAAACACAACAAGCAATTCATAGAAGGACTTTGGTAACATCTACCTTTAGTGTTAGAGATCCATATGCAAAACACTTCACCAAACATTTATCTCTCATTTCATCACCAACTCATAATCATTTTCACCAAACTTCAACAACAACTTGTAAACAAAATGTCTCAAACCAGATCAAGGTCTAGACATCTAGAGATCGAGGAGGAAGAGGAGGAAAATCTCAATGAATTCCAAGAAGCCCTTGGAGGAAACACAAATGATGAAAACCCAAGTACTCTTACTCTTGCAGCAATAGAAAGGGCACAACACAACCCTCTCTTCAATTGACTTTTTGATGAAATCCTCAGGAACAACGCTAATGCTCACTTTTTAAGACTTGCCCAAGAGGGAGACAAACTACCCTTTGATTTTGATACTGCACAACTAAGGCAAGCATCAGAACACCAGAGTTGTAATGTGTTAGGGTTCCCATAGATATTGAGAGGGGGGGTGAATTAGTATCTAACCGGTAATAAGAATTTTTTAAGTTAAAACATACAAAACATAAAGTAGCAGTGTACTGGTATGCAAGAATTAACAGAAAAAATATCCACATGAAAAGAACACCATAACACAAGATGTTTAATGAGGAAACCCGATGTGGGAAAAACCTCAGTGGGATTTGTGACCCACAATATTCACTTACTGGCCATTAAGAGAATATTACTTACAATAGGGGCTTGCACATGCAGGAAGGCCAATTGCCTAGAGCACACTGCTCAGTGAGAAGTCACACTGACTTACAATAAGGATTATACTAATCCAATGATCTGTACTACTTTACATTAGCATCTCAAATGCCAGATTCAGTATCGGTTCTTGCTCATTTCTTTACATATACCTTTGACCTATAATTTGCACATTAGGTCTGCCTAATAATTTTCTTTATGCTCGCTTACCTTTCACCTACAAATGTCTACAATGATCTCTTTTATATACAAGAGTCATTTTACAATTTGGCAAGTCAACTTACAATAATAAACAAAATATTGCATATCAAAAATCCTGTCGGCCTCTATGCCGATATACATCTTTTCTTCTGTGCCAATGCTGGTGTCAGTGTAGAGTGGTCTTGCTGATGCCGGTGCACTATCTTGCTTGAATAATGCTTTGCCGGTAGAATGTCTTACCGGTGCCATAGGATTGCAAGGTTGCCATCAATGAAAAAACCTTCAATCACACACAATGTCTCATTGGAGTGTCCATATGCCAACAATCTCCCCCTTTGGCATTGATGGAAACACTCATGAGAAATTCCAAAAAGGTGTCCAAAAATGTGTAGACCAAAAATTTACCAAAAAAAAAAAATGAGGGGCTCCCCCTAAGCATATGATCCCTGTGTTTTGAATTTTCTCATCCTACTACTCCCCCTTTGGCATCAATGACAAAGGTTGTCAAGATGTTAGTAGATTTCATAGTTATACCGATCCATATCCTCAACCTTGTAGTTGGGTAGTTATTATCTAAAAAAGATCACCCAAAATTAAGTTTATACTATCCATAAACTTTTTGCTATCTTTTATTGTTGTTTCAGTTCTCTTCATAGTGCCGGTGAGATGCTGCAATTGCTCTGCCAGTGTTTTACTTCCCGGTGTTAATGCCTCTGAGATTTCCTTCCGTAGAGATGCTAGATAATCCAATCTTGGACTCAGTTTAGATCTCAAGTGTTTTGCCTTATTTATTATTTTCTCTTTCTCTTTCTCCTGTTTAAGTAATTCTATCTCAAAATTTGCTAACTTATCTTCAAAAATAGATAATGAATCCGGTGAGTTGACAAAATTGTCTGCAAGCTTGTTTATCTCTTCATGTGTCTTGCTTATTTTCTTGTCTATATCTACAGTCAGGAAGTTTGTTTTGCATGTGTCTTTGTACAGGTTTTTGTACTCTTTTAACAAACTATATAGTTCTGGTAGAAGTGTGTCAAAATCTCTATTACACTTTTTAATTTCTTCCTCAAAGAATTTTTGTTTCTCCTTTTCTACAATGTCCTTTACAGATTCTACCTTTATTTGCTCAATATTTCTAGAAATGTATTTACATAGTGTATCCAACTGTCCAAAAGAATCTTTATTATCTATATTACAATTATAACTGATTGTTTTCAAAATTGGTATTGAATCATCTATTGCTTTGTAAGCTTGTGAACTATAGTCAGTTATTTTCTTGATAGATTCAAGTAATACCTCAGTCACATTTGTTGACTTTGATGGTGACCCAACAAACTGAGTACTGGTGGAAGTGACCATGCTTGTATTGACCTTTGGTAGGTCAGTTTGTGTCTACATTTCCTTTAGCACTGGTTTTCCTACTTCATTGGTTACCAGTGGCATCTATTCTGGAGCCTTTAGCTCTGTCGGTTTCTCTGTTTGTGCTTCAGATTCCATCTTTTTCCTTGTATCCACTACCGGTTGCTCTATATTTCCTGTTACCGGAGGCTCTTTGGCCATATCTAATTTTTCACTTGGATCTTTGTCAATTGTTATGTTGATCTTTTGGGTATCAACATTTACAGTGAATAGGACTTCAGGATTTGTATTGCTATCCTCTATATCCATGCTTTCAACTGGCGGTTGGTTTTCAGGGATTGCAATTTTTACAGGTGGATGTAGGTTATCTTTAACCTTTATGCTTGGGGGTCCACCAACTTTCCCTTTCCCTTTGTCCTTATCCTTCTGATATACCTTAATAGGCTTGGGATTCCTATATTCTTCTTGTTTTTCTTTTTCAACCAAAAATATGTCCCAACCATCCTCTGTTTCCTCTGAAACCTTTGTAACTCTACCTACCATTAGTGAAATATGCCAGTGTGCAGTGAAAAAAACTATCTGGTTGGCCTGAGCTATCAGATCATCAATTTCTTTTGGGGAATTTATTGGATATACAACAAGTAGTTTTTCTATTTTTATTTTCTTGTCCAGTTCAATTACTCCTTGCCTTCTGGCCTCAAGTCTTTTGTATAAGTCATTAGGAATTTCATTTATGACTTCCATCAAAAACTTTTTGAACATGTCCATGTGTAGTATTACACTCTCCTCAACTTGCCCTTTCTCATCGGCCGATAGGGTGTCATAAATTTTCCCTATGTTCTTCAGTTTTCCTTCCTCTGTGATCTTATTTAACAAAATGTCTACAGGTGCTAAGTTAGTTTTTTCCCTTTTCTTTTTCTTAGGGATCAACTTCCTTTTAGGTGTGACCTTTCTGATCGGATATCTCACAGCTTGTTGCTTTTGCCTTGTCCTTCTAGGTGAAGGAGTGGTTGCCGGTGAGGGATATATTTTCCTAACAACTCTTTTAAAGGTTGCTGGCATGTCTCCTTCTGAACAAGTACCTACCGGTGATAGGTGAGCTTCGGGTTTTGGGGCTACCAACTCATCTTCAGTTATGCTGGTTTTCTTTAATACATCTTCCTTAATGGCTTTTGCTTGTCTGGATCCTTTTCTCACAAAAGATTCTACCTTCTTCACTCTTTTCTTGGATTGTATTTGTTTTTCTATTGTTTCAGCACTACCAAATGCTTCCTCCTTAGGTTCATTGGGGGCTTCCAGAAGTGCTTTGGCATAAGTTTCAACTATGTGATCATCTATTTCATAGCCCATTTCTGTTACCCAGATTGTCCTAGGGATGACTACTTCCATCCATATTTCATCCTTTTTGATAATAAAGCATATATCATCTTTGTATTTGTCTACAATTTCCTGAGATAACCTTGACCTTTTCTTCATTTTCGTCTTTAGTGCTTGGAAAAAGTCATGAATGTTGTTTTCCTTATTCTCACCCATGGTATTGAATAGTTCTGTCAGTTGCTTTCCTACCGCTATGTCATATCTGAATTCTTTATATCCTATACCGGGAACTTGTTTTGTTACATGAAGCATTAGACACACTAATAGATTTCCAAATCTGAAGGTTCCTTTCTTATCCTTCTTTATCTATCAATTCATCCTTTAGCCATTCACAGATGTCAATTTTTGCATTGTTGGTTATTATGTCATAAGCACTCTTAATGCATAAACTTGAAACTGAGTTGAGTCTATTGGCAGGAGTGGCTTTGTAACCTAATATCATGCTTATGAATCTCACATTTGTATCCTTTACATCATTAACCCTTAAAGATCTTTTATCAGATGTTGCACCTATTAGGTCAATGACTAAATCATTTGAAACTTTCTTGTTTGTATCTGGTCTTTTACCGGTGGCCGGTAACCCTGTGACAGCCTTTGTCACTTGCTTGGTGATCTTATGAATTGCATCTAACCAGAAAAATTCTCCATGAACTCTGCTTAACACTATCCTAATCACATCCTTAGGAAATTCAGGAATACTAAGGATTTATGTGAATCCTAGGGTTTCAATGATTTTGTGTTTAGCTTTGATATTGTCGGTATCATCACATATCTCAGTTTTGTACATGGTTTTGATTTCCTCATCTCCTATCTCTTCAATATTGTAGTGAATATACATTCTAGGGTCTTCAGCATATACAACACCTTTAGGGATTTGAGAAAATGCACCTAAGGTATCATCCTTCTTTGCTATTTCGGGGACCAACTGAAATACAGGCCTAGGTCTTTTAATTACTTCCACAATAGTAGGGTTTGCCATGTATTCAATTGCAGAGGTGGATGCCATGATAAAATACCTTTTTCTATCTTGGACGGATGATTGCTTGGAGTGTGCTTGCTTCTTGCTCGAAATGCCTTAGCTCGGAAATCTTCGCGCTCTCTGAAAGTTTGAAATCATGGTGAAATGAAATGGAGCCAAAACCTTATTTTATAAAGTCTTTTTCGCTACCTACCACATTAATTGCATGTTGGTAATGTATTCACTTAACTTTATTTGCTGGTAATAAGTGATTTTCAACTTCTTTTCTCTAACCAAGGGAATAATAGCACATGTGTCATTAGATTGCCAAACCCTTAAGACAATTTTCTTCAATTAGATGAAGAACTTCCTGTCGGTGGAGCACTGCTCTATCCTGCTAGTGGAGCATTTGTTGGTTCTACCAGTGGAGGAGTATTCCCAATATTTAGATCAGTTTTTCTAATCCATTGCTTTGAGAATTCTTGCTTAACCTCTTCAACCTTTTCTTTACCTTTCAAGCTAATACTTTTGTTGTCTACCGGTGTACCTTTACTTCTACAAAATTTAGCAATATGCCCAATCTTGTTACATGCATAACAAGTTACATTATTTTTCTGAATAGCTTTCCCATAACCTATGTCGGTTTGTGTTCTACATTGATTTGATAGATGTCCAAATCTTCCACAAACATAATATCTTACATTCATTCTGCAGTTTTCAGAGTTATGACCAACTTTGTTGCATTTGGAGCATTGACCGGTGGGAGGATTGATATTCTGATAATTCCTAGATCTACATTCATTTGCCCTATGACCATATTTATTATAGTTAAAGCATTTTCCATTGAATTTATAAGTATTAGGAGGTCTTACCGGTTTGCTGTGATCCTAAGTATTTGTAGTACCGGAGCTTTCTCCAACTTCAAATCCAATTCCAGAAGTGTCACCTTTGGGTTTTTGATTCTTCAATAAGGTACCAAGTTCTTCTGAGCTTTTCTTGAAGTTTTGTTTATGTTGATTTGCAGTTTCCAATTCCCTTTCCAAGATTTCTTTTTTTCTCATTAGTTCATTTGAGTCATTCTAAGTATGCATCAGATCTGTCTTCAACATGTCATTTTCATAGCTAAGTCTTGTGTTGTCATTTGCTGCATCACTTAGTCTTCTAGTCAATTCTTCTTCATTCTTCTTTCTGTCCTCAATCTCTTTGCAAAATCTCATAGTCATATCCTGCATTTCATTTTTTGTTGTCATGATCTCTTGTTTCAACTTGCTTATCATATCATTAAGTGATTCCTTTTCATCATTCTGATTTTACAATTTTTCACAAAGTTCTCTTCTCTTATTTCTTGTAACAGTAAGATTTTCTTGAAGTGTCTGAATGATATCCTGAGCTGCTCTTAAATCATCTTCTAATTTGATATTTTTCAACTTCTCTGCATCATAGTCAATAAGAGCTCCTTCAAGTTGCTTCATCAGATTTTCCATCTTTACTGGTGTCAAGATCTTCCTCAAGCTGTTAGGCTTTTGAAAATAGAGGACCAGGCTCTAATACCAATTGTTAGGGTTCCCACAGATACTGAGAGGGGGGGGTGAATCAGTATCTAACCAATAATAAGAATTTCTTAAGTTAAAACATACAGAACATAAAGTAGCAGTGTACCAGTATGCAAGAATTAATAGAAAAAACATCCACATGAAAAGAACACCATAACACAAGATGTTTAATTAGGAAACCCGGTGTGGGAAAAACCTCGGTGGGATTTGTAACCCACAATATTCACTTACTGGCCAATAAGAGAATATTACTTACAATAGGGGCCTGCACATGCAGGAAGGCCAATTGCCTAGAGCACACTGCTCAGTGAGAAGTCACACTGACTTACAATAAGGATTATACTAATCCAATGATCTGTACTGCTTTACATTAGCATCTCCAATGCCAGATTCAATACCAATTCTTTCTTGGTTCTTTACATATACCTTTGACCTATAATTCACACATTAGGTCTACCTAATAATTTTCTTTATGCTCACTTACCTTTCACCTACAAATGTCTACAATGATCTCTTTTATATACAAGAGTCATTTTACAATTTGCCAAGTTGGCTTACAATAATAAACAAAATATTGCATATCAAAAATCTTGTTGGCCTCTGTGCCAGTATACATCTTTTCTTCTATGCTGGTGCCAGTGCCGGTGTAGAGTGGTCTTGCTGATGCCGGTGCATTGTCTTGCTTGAATAATGCTTTGCCGATAGAATGTCTTGCCAGTGCCATAGGATTGCAAGGTTGCCATCAATGACAAAACCTTCAATCACACACAATGTCTCATTGGAGTGTCCATATGCCAACATAATGAGGATGGAAGAGGTCAAGATCTCATTAGATACAACGTTCATCAAGGAAATCCCCCACCTCATCCTCCTCTAAATGACATTGACATGTTGAGGCAACAAGTCGAGAATCTTGCCCAACAACTCCACAGTGGTGTGAAAACAAACCAGTTTTTACTTAATGATATTTGTCCCTATCCCTTTGATAGGAATCTACATATGCCACCTTTTCCATCAGGGTTTGAAACACCTAAGTTTGAAAAGTATCGAGGAAAAGGAGACCCTTGGGATCATGTTAGAGAATTTCATTCAACTTGCCTAGAAGTGGCGTATGAAGACACATACCTAATGCGACTCTTTCCTCAAAGTCTGGGAGGGACAACTACATCATGGTTTTCCCGCTAGCAGGTGGCATTAGGACATTCAAAGAACTAGTCCAGAAATTCATTACACATTATTCACATTACATTGAATGTGATATCACAATGGCAGATCTGTGTAGCACCAAGCAAAAACTAGGGGAGCTATTCTCAACTTTCCTGCAATGATGGCAACAAATGTCTAGCAGACATTCTCTTTAGTTACCTAAACAAGAACTAGTGGAAATATTTATTTCCAACTTGAACGAAGAAATGGAATTCCAACTAGACATGAAAGGCACAGAGTCCTTTAAATGACATGATCACCAAGGGTTTAAAATGTGAACGGGCCCTCATCAAAAAGGGGCTTATCAAGATATACAATGAACCAAAGGATGACCCTCACTCACGTTTCAACAGTGATAAATGTAACTTCTGGAATAAAAATAAAAACATCATCAATGACGGGGTTGTAGATGCAGGGACTATCAAAAGTGCACAACCTGTAGTCTGATTTGCGAGGCAAAACCCCCCTTCTAAGAATAACATGGTTGTTCCCCCAAATCAAGGATGCAATGTACCGCAAGAAGAACCAAGACAATGCGAGCAAAATTATAAACCAAAAAGTACATACACTCCCTTAGGGGAACCTATTGAAATAGTGTTACATCAGTTGGTCTCTTCAAATCTGGTGACCTTACCAGAGACATCTAATTACGAACCTCAGGTCAAACCTTCATGGTGGAGGGATAATGAACATTGTGAATTCCATCAAGGGAAAGGGCATAAAACAAGTAATTGTCACAGATTGAAAGATCTTGTTCAGGATCTTATTGACCAAGGTGAGATTGAAATTGAAGGACACGACCCAAAAACCTCAAATAAGGTTCATCTTATGTTTAAGAATCCACTTCCATCACAAGATCAAAGGGGTCCTTCCACGTCAGAATGAAACATAGATATAACTGATTATACATGAGCCACCTATAATTACACTATGAATCACCTATATGATGCCAATGAACAAATTTCAACCATTACCATCAAAGATCCAAGCTCTACCTACAATGTTGTTACACGTCATGGCAAGATCACCATTAAAGCAGTTCCACAAGGCACAACTTCCATCCCAAAGCAATATAACCTTGTGGAATAGTTAGATAAGATGCCTGCACTTATATCCATCTTAGAGCTTTTGTACCTATCCCCATCTCATAAAATAATCTTGGACCAAGTTCTCCAAGAGGCGTCAGTTCCTGCCAATCTAAATACCAATCAATTTCAAACTATGGTTGGTAATCTGAGGTCATCACCATGTCTCACTTTCTCTAAAAGTGATAATACATCCTTTCGGCAACCTCATAACGCCTCACTCCATATTGAAGGATTTATCAACCAACACAGGATCAAGCGAGTCTTGATCGAAAATGGAGCAGGCCTAAATATCTGTACACTACAATTGGTCACAACATTGGGATATGTAGTTGAATCAGTGGGTCCCCACAAAAAGATAACCATAAAAGCCTATGATGATGTGGAGCATTCATCCAAAGGAGCAGTTGTGTTACCAATCTGAGTGGGCCCAGTGGTGAAGCACATATGTCAAGTTCTAGACCTTCCTCTTCCATATAATTTGTTGTTAGGAAGACCTTGGATACATGCCATGCAAGCGGTTCCATCCACCTACCACCAATGTCTCAAGTTCCCTCATAACGGTGTAGAAATTACAATTCTAGGTGATGCAAATCCCTTTGCATATTGTCACAATATCAACCATCAACAAGAGATTACCATTCCTAACAATAGAGAAGCTATCTCATCCACATCATATGTTAGTCCAATCTCTCTTTCCAATTCAAACACCACTATACCCAAGAAAAAGAAGTTAAAAATGAAAATGGTAGAGGAAGGTCCTAGGGAGTACAATCTAAGCCAACTCTTTTGTGCTGGGCAACTACCCACTTCTCCTAGAACTCATGGTAAACCTCAAAGGTTACTTCAAGCACCACTGGTCAAGCCAGCATGCATTTTGATGCCTTTATCCTTGGAAAGAGTCAAGAAGAAGAGATCAGAGATGAGGACTTAGCAAAATGGATCTATAAAGATCCTATCACCATGGAAATCCCACAAGCTAAGCTTCCCACATATCAATATGGAAAAGGCCTTCTCATTATGTAAAGAATGGGTTATGATGGTCAAAGTGCTTTGGGAACTTGCAAGCAAGGACGACATGAGCCACTGTAGCCAGAATTAAAGCCTAAAGATAACACTGGATTAGGCTTTCAAAAGGAGACTCTTCCTAAGCTCAGATTCAAAGGGAAACCCAGCAAACCTCTATATCAGCCTAATACTCTAAAGAGGTCACCCTTGATTATATTAGCAGCACCAAGAACTGCACCAACTACCTCAATACGGCTAAAAATCCTAGTAATCACATCCACAACACCAATCATCCCACCAATCAAACCAGCAACCCCCTCAGCAACAATAACTACATTAATAGCACCATTAGCAATATCATAACCCACAATAGTATCAACAACATTGGCAATTCCATCAGAAGTAGTAGATTCAACAACATTGATACTCCCCATATCAGATTCACTGATCCCCATAATCCTTCCTGCAACACCAATCATTCCATCTACAATGGTACATCAGCCAATCACATCTGCAGTGTTTAACTCAAAGGATATCCCGGTATGGTATGGTAATCGGATACTGGAAAGCAACTCAGAGACTGACTCACATGAGTGGGAATTTGATTCAATACATCTCAATACTTTAGATGAGGAAGACGCATCACCCCCTCCACCTCACAAAGAAATCCATGTTTATGGAGAAGTACAAATTAAAACCTCTTGGGTTCCTAAACTGGAAACACCTTCCATAGACCATACATCATATCCTATGCCCGATTCTGACAGGGAGAGTACCATCGATGACCTTTACTACAATGTCTTGACCCTCACTGACACATCTTATGAACTTAACCTAATCGATGAGGTAATGCCTATTATCCATCCCGGACTCATCAAATGGAACCAATCTAATCCCCCATGCCTTTACCACTTCCAAAATTATGAGGCAATCATTGACTTTTTGGAACTACAAGATAACATACCCAATGGGGATCACAAAGCTGGATTCGCCATTGAACTTAATAGCGCAATAGACTTTGGGGTGGATGCCAAACCTTTCAGCTACAAAAATATAACAATAAAACATGGATCTTCCAATGAAAACCACACTGTGGCACTGTTTGATCCCACAGAAGTAAAAAGAAAGAGCATATCCAACGGTGAAAAACTCTCTAAGATGCCTGAGGATGAAAGGTTTGACATTCTCCCCTCTAGTACATAGTAGGAATGATCAATGATTCTCATCGAGGAAACAAAAGAATTTAACTTGGGGATTCCTGAAACTCCTCACCACATACATCTGGCATCTCTTAACTCTAGAGGAACAGCCTAAGTTTGTCAAATTCTTCCAGAAGCGTCAGATCTGTTGGTATTTTGGATATGTTGATATGGTTTTGTCATTGATGTCAACACTTATCAATACTTGTCAACTTATCAGCACTTGGAGAATTCGTTATGTTCACCGACAAGCAAGTGACTTATTCACAGTCACTGGTATTTGGTTCACCGGCATGATATATTATTCACTGGAACTTGGAATCATATGGAGAATACTTGGTTATGTTGAAGACATCATTTGGACACTTTGTCTTGGAGATTTGTTCATTGGTATATTCGAGTTTGCATATTTGTTGTTACTAGCAAATAGGTCCAGGATATGCACCGACAGGCTTATCTATTCCAGATCAGCATGACACATCATGGAGATGATTTGTTATTATTTTAAATGCATTGAGCCGACATCATGCATCAGATATTGTTTCATTTGTAATTGATTTTATTGTAATATCTTTTAGTGAGCTGACCTACTCAATTGGTCTCAGGTTATGGTATCAATGTAAGATCTCATTTGTGAGATTAATATATGCAAGGATAGAGATTGTAATAAGGTATATGTGAGCTATACACATGAACATCATTCAAAGATTGAAGGAAGGTTTGAAGAAGGCATATCAGAGCTAAAATGGTACTAAATCCATCATATGGAGATGCTATTTTGTGTAGTACATTATCATTGGATTTAATCATCCAATTGTAGTTAGTGTGACTCCCATTTGTGATTGAGTAGTGAGCTCTAGGTGCTTAGCCTTTTTGCATGTGCAGACCCCTTATTGTACACACATACAATCTATAGTAGTATCATCTAATTGTGGGTAAGGTTTCCCACTGTGGTTTTTCCCCTTACAGGGTTTCCACATACAAACATTGGTGTTATGTGTTGTGGATGTTATTGTCTTTCTGTTTTATGCATTAATATTTATCGGTACTACAATTAACTGATAAAACTATCTACCGGCATAAAGTTTGGTTTAACGGTATTAAGCATTAAGCTTTGGCTAAGTTAATTTTGGTTTGAATTTATTGGACAACTGATTCACCCCCCCCCCCCCGCTTCTCAGTTGTCTCCAGGACCTAACAATTGGTATCAAAGTCTAGTCCTCTTTTTGCAGAAGTTTAACAGCTTGAGGAGATCCAATGTCTTCAAACTATTTCAAGAAGGATAGTCCTAAACTTGATGGAACCAACTATGGCATATGGAAGATTAGGATGGAGACTCACCTGAATTGCATTGGAAAGGACATCTAGGAAGTTACAAAGAATGGCTATATAGTTCCTACTCTAGGTTAGCCTAATCCACCAGCCTTAGCCAAAGATGAGGAAAATGATTACAAAGCAAGAGAAGCACTTTTGAGTGCATTGTCAGATCAACAAATCATGCGATTATCAAATAGGTCTACTGCTAAAGCTATCTGGGATCATTTTGAAACATTAAATGAAGGAGATTCCACAGTCAAAATTGGAAAACTTGAAAGCTTCCGGGTCAGGGATGAAAATCTGAAAATGGAAGCAGATGAAAGGATTTCTGCTTTTATGGAAAGAGTAAATGAAATTGTTCTGGGTATTAAATGTTGTGGAGGAACCTTAAGTGAAGATGAAATTTTTTAAAAAGTTTTAAGAGGATTTCCACCGGCATATGAAATGAATGTTACTACTATAAATGAACTAAGATCAATGCCTAATACATCAGTAACTAGAGATACATTGATTGGAAAACTTTCAGCTTTTGAAATTAAGGAATTTGGTCCTATTGCTACTATAAAGATAGATTTAGCTTTTAAGGCATCAACATCATCTGCATCATCATCATCATCATCATTTGATAAATCCAATTGGAAAGCCTTTTATGCAAGAGAACTTGAAGAAAGCAGAAGAGAAAATGAAGAACTTGAAGAACTTGAAGCACTATTTGCAAGGAAAATACCTAAAGGTCCAGTTGGAAGTAAGTATGAAGGTAAAGCACCCTTTAAATGTTTTAACTACAATAATATTGGTCATATGGCATCAACGTGTCCTGATAGATGTGCAAGATTGAAAGAAGAAGCTAGAAGAACATACAAGCCTAATCCTGAATATCAGAGATACATATTTAAGAAGAATAGAGACAAATCTTGTTATCTTGCTGATGAAGGAGTCACTGGTGATTCTGATGAGGATCCGGCAGACAATGGATGGGTTTTTGTTTCTATAACAAAAGATCAACTGACACCTACTGTTCAATCGATAGAGAAGGCCTTGGCAGCTAAAATTGAAGATAAGGATGAATGGATCATTTATTCAGGATGTTCACATCATTTGACAGGTGATAAGAGTAAATTCTTAACCTTTCAGGAATACAATGGAGGTCTAGTAAGATTTGGAGATGATAAAGCTTGTTTGATCAAAGGAAAAGGGACTATATCTCTTGATGGTAAGCACAATACTGATAATGTTTACTATGTTGAAGGCTTAAAGCACAATCTTTTGAGTGTTGGTCAGTTAGTTGAAAAAGGATTTCAGTTACAATTCAAGAATGGTAAATGCAAAATCATGAACAAAACTGGTTTGGAAATTGCAACCGGTAATCAGACTAAAGGTAATATCTTTCATTTGATCAACATTGATAAGACATGCTTGATTGCACATATTGATGAAAGTTGGTTATGGCATAAGAGACTTTGTCATGTAAATTTTGATTGCATTGTGAAAATTAGTACAACTAAAGCAGTAAGGGATTTGCCTAGAATTGTCAAACCTCACAATCCGGTATGTAAGGAATGTCAATTTGGAAAGAAAGTTAGAGCATCTTTTAAGAGTATTCCAGAAAAGTCCAATAATGCTCTTGACTTAATTCATACTGATTTATATGGTCCAGGAAGAACTAGAAGCTTACAAGGAGATAGATATTTTATGCTAATCATTGATGACTATTCTAGAATGTGTTGGGTTACTTTTCTCAGGGAGAAATCAGAAGCTTATTCAAGCTATTCAGGGTGATGGTAGAGAATGAAACCGGTAAGAAAATCAAATGTCTAAGATCAGATAAAGGAGGTGAATTCACATCTAAGGAATTTAATACATTATGTGAAGTGAATGGGATCAGAAGACAATTATTAGCACCCCAGACACCCTAGCAGAATGGATTTGTAGAAAGGAAAAATAGAACTATCTTGGAAGCAACTAGAAGTATGTTATTAGAAGAAAATCTACCTCATGTATATTGGAGAGAGGTAGTAAGAACAACGGTCTACACATTCAACAAAGTTCACATCAAAGGTGAAACTGGTAAGACCCCTCATGAACTATGGTTTGGTATTACTCCTACTCTTAAATATTTCAAAATATTTGGAAGTAAATGCTATATTAGAAGAGATGAGTGTATTGGAAAAACTGATCCTAGAAGTGATGAAGGAATATTTATTGGTTATTCATCTAAGAGCAAAGCATATAGGTGTTTTAACAAGAGATTGCAGAAAATTGTTGAGAGCACAAATGTGAAAATTGATGAACAGTTTAGAGGAAATTCAAGGTATATGTACTTTGAACCGGCAACAGAGATATTGACAAATGAACCTACAATGAATACACTGGTACAGAATGAAGATCTAGTTACACCGATATCATCTGAAAATTCCATAGTAACTAAAGAACAACAACAAACAAAGACACCCTGGTATGTAAGATTGAATCACTCTGAAGATAAGATAATTGGAAACAAGTATCAACGAGTTATGACTAGAGGAAGATTGGCAAATGAAGAGGTATGTCTTATTTCCCAAATTGAACCATCATCAGTTAATGAGGCATGCGAAGATAAATTTTGGATTAAAGCTATGGAAGATGAATTGGAACAAATTGAAAAGAATAACACATGGACATTAGTTCCCCGGCCTAAAGACAAAAATGTAATTGGAACAAAATGGGTTTTTAGAAACAAACTTAATGAAGATGGTAAGGTAATCAGAAATAAAGCAATACTAGTGTGTAAGGGATATTCATAGAAAGAAGGAATTGATTAATGAAACCTTTACACCGGTAGCTAGAATTGAGGCAGTAAGATTATTGTTAGCTTTTGCAGCAGACAAGAACTATAAAGTATATCAAATGGATATTAAATGTGTATTTCTGAATGGAGATCTTGAAGAAGTTTATATTGAACAACTTGATGGATTTTCTTTGACAGATGACAAAGATATGGTTTGCAGGTTAAAGAAAACTTTGTATGGGTTGAAGCAAGCTCCAAGAGCTTGGTATGCTAGATTGGATAAGTATCTTTTGAAGATTGGTTTTTCTAAAGGTAATGCTGACAACAACTTATACTACAAAGTGACTAATGATGACATCTTGGTTATAGAAGTTTTTGTTGATGATATAATCTCTGGAGGAGAAGATGGATTATGTAAAGACTTTTCTAATGAAATGCAACATGAATTTAAAATGTCTATGATTGGAGAGATAAAATTCTTTTTAGGATTGCAAATTTTACAGACTGATAAAGGTATATTCTTCAGTCAATCTAAGTACTTCAAGGAGTTACTAAAGAAATTTGGCATGGAGAACTCTAAACCAGTAAGCACACCTATGACTACAACTAACAAATTATCACTAAGGGATGAATCAACACCTATTAATCTGACTAGATACAAGTCTATGATAGGAGGTTTACTATATTTGACACAAACAATACCTGATATTATGAATATAGTATGTATTGTCTCAAGATTTTAGAGTAATCCTAAAGAAAATCATGAATCAATAGTAAAAAGGATTTTCTGGTACTTACAAGGCACTACAAATCTTGGCTTATGGTATCCTAGAGATGAAAACTTTGAATTATGTGCATACATAGATGCAAATTGGGTAGGAGATGTAGATGATAGAAAAAGCAATACCGATGGAGCATTTTTTCTTGGTAGCAGATTAATTTCTTGGTTGAGTAAGAAACAAAGTTGTACATCTTTATCTACAACAAAATTAGAATATGTTGCAGCAGCAACTAATTGCACACGGGTCTTATGGATTAAACAAATGTTGAAGGACATAAAGGTAAAATGCAAGGAACCTATAACAATTTACTATGATAATACAACAACAATTGATATATCTAAGAATCCGGTACTACATTCTAAAACTAAACATGTTTCTATCAAATTAAATTTTCTGAAAGAGAATGTTGAAGCAAAAGAAGTGAAATTGGTTTATCTGAATACTAAAGAGTAGATTGCAGATAATTTTACTAAGCCTTTGCCTAAAGAAACTTTTGAATATCTCAGAGATCAGCTTGGGGTTATAACCCCACTGGTAGAGACTTAGACAGTTGATGTTTGTCATCAACCGACAGAATTAACAGAGAAATCTTTTATTCCGGCTTTGATGAGGAGAGATACTTCTTAGGGGGAGTAGTTGGTATTTTGTATTTGAAACTGGTATTTGTATTGCTTTGGCATTTGATGTCAAAGTGGGAGAGATTGATATGGAAAAACACATATTATTCCTAGGGGGAGAGACTTTATCACTTGGGGAGAGACATTATGTATCTTGGTTATGATCTCTTTGGGAGATTGTTGGTTTTCTTGGTTTTTGGCATTTCTATTTTGGCACTTTGATGGTTTTTCCATCTTGTGTTGCCATGAATTCCAAAGGGGGAGATTGTTGGTATTTTGGATATTTTGATATGGTTTTGTCATTGATGTCAACACTTATCAATACTTGTCAACTTATCAGCACTTGGAGAATTGGTTATGTTCACCAGCAAGCAAGTGACTTATTCACAGTCACCGGTATTTGGTTCACCGACAGGATATATTGTTCATCGACACTTGGAATCATATGGAGAATACTTGGTTATGTCGAAGACATTGTTTGGACACTTTGTCTTGGATATTTGTTCGTTGGTATATTCGAGTTTGCATATTTGCTGTTACCCACAAATAGGTCCAAGATATGCACCGACAGGCTTATCTATTCCAAATCAGCATGGCACATCATGGAGATGATTTGTTATTATTGTAAATGCATTGAGATGACATCATGCATTGGATATTGTTTCATTTGTAATTGATTTTATTGTAATATCTTTTAGTGAGCCAACCTACTCAATTGGTCTTAGGTTATGGTATAAATGTAAGATCTCATTTGTGAGATTAATATATGCAAGAATAGAGATTGTAATAAGGTATATGCGAGCTATACATGCAGACATCATTCAAAGATTGAAGGAAGGTTTGAAGAAGGCATATCAGAGCTAAAACAGTACTGAATCCAGCATATGGAGATGCTATTTTGTGTAGTACATTATCATTGGATTTAATCATCCAATTGTAGTCAGTGTGACTCCCATTTGTTATTGAGTAGTGAGCTCTAGGCGCTTGGCTTTTCTGCATGTGTAGACCCCTTATTGTACACACATACTATCTACAGTAGTATCATCTGATTGTGGGTAAGGTTTCCCACCGTGGTTTTTTCCCTTACATGGTTTCCACCTACAAACATTGGTGTTATGTGTTGTGGATGTTATTGTCTTTCTTCTTTATTAATCTTTACCGGTACTGCAATTAACTGATAAAACTGTTTACCGGCATAAAGTTTGGTTTACAGATATTAAGCATTAAGCTTTGGTTAAGTTAATTTTGGTTTGAATTTATTGGACAACTGATTCACCCCCCCTCTCAGTTGTCTCTGGGATCTAACAAGATCAACTTTGCATGGTCATATGCAGACATGTCTGGGTTTGATCCTGATTTAGTCATGCATCATCTCACCATAGCAAAAGGCACTAAACCTGTCAAGCAGAAGCTTCACAAGATGCACCCCCAGATTGTAGTACTAGTCAAAGCAGAACTTAAGAAACTCCTGGATGTTGGTTTCATCCGACCAATCGATTATACATATTGGATATCCAACATTGTGCCTGTCAGAAAACCAAATGGGGGCATCCATATCTGTACTAACTTCAAAGATCTGAACAAGGCATGTCCTAAAGATGATGTCCCCTACCAAACATTGACATGATCATAGACCTAACAACTGGACATGGCATGCTTTCTCTCATGGATGATTTTTCAGGATACAACTAGATAAAGATCACACAAGAGGATCAACATAAGATGACCTTCACATGTCCATGGGGAACATACTACTGGAATGTAATGCCTTTTGGTCTAAAGAACACAGGGGTGACCTATCAAAGAGCAATGACCACCATCTTTCATGATATGATGCATACCATAATGGAAGATTATGTTGATGACTTACTGGCAAAATTATTAACAAGAGAAGGCCATCTGGAAATATTAGAGCAAATCTTTGATAGACTGGAACAATATCATGTTTGACTCAACCCAAAGAAATGTGTCTTTGGAGTAACCTCAAGAAAGCTTCTAGGATACATTATCTCAAGCAAAGTCATTAAGGTCGATCCTGCAAAAGTCAAAGCAATCATGGACATGTCACCTCCAAAGAATATCAGTCAGCTAAGGACATTACAAGAGCGGCTACAATCCATTCAAAGATTCATTGCACAACTAGCAGATAAGTGTCACCCCTTTACACACCTATTACACAAAAACATTTGCTTTCAATGGGATACCAGATGCCAGCAAGCATTCCAGATGCTTAAGGACTATCTCATAAATACACCATTGTTGATTCCACTAGATCCAAGTAGACCTTTATTACTCTATATTTTAGCAAAATATTCAGCATTAGGAGTGCTACTGGCTCAACATAATTCAGAAGGGAAAGAGTGTGTTGTTTACTACATCTCTCGCACATTGGTTGGCTATGAAATCAATTACACACCTATTGAGCAAGCTTGCCTAGCAGTAATCTTGGCAGCCACTAAAATAAGGCACTATATGTTAACACATAAAGTACAACTCAGTGCTAAGATCGATCCACTAAAGTATTTACTCAGTAAAGCAACATTGATTGGCCACTTGACAAAATGGGTGATGATTCTAAGTGAATTTGACGTCGATTATGTGGACTTTAAGGCTATCAAGGGTCCAGTTATTGCAGATCAGTTGGCCAATGCACCCCTCATAGGCGATCATCCTCTTATTTCC
The DNA here is from genome assembly GCF_030272615.1 of Cryptomeria japonica. Taxonomy (NCBI): domain Eukaryota; kingdom Viridiplantae; phylum Streptophyta; class Pinopsida; order Cupressales; family Cupressaceae; genus Cryptomeria; species Cryptomeria japonica. The sequence goes on along the minus strand of NW_026728967.1, from coordinate 79,441 downwards.
AATTTTCCAGATGAAGAGATATTCATGATCACAGCAGCACAACCATGGAAGCTATACTTTGATGGTTCATATACTAGGCATGGCTCGGGGGTAGGCATTTTGTTTATCACACCTCAAGGTGATAGCATCCCGAAGTCTTACAGGCTAACTTTTCCATGTACAAAAAACATAGCAGAATATGAGGCCTTGATCACAGAACTCAGACTCACCATACAATGGAAACTGAAAGAGCTACAGATATATGGCGACTCCCAACTAGTCATCCGACAAGTAACCGATGAATATCAGACCAAGGATGATAAACTCATGTCGTACAAGCAAATGGTGGACAGTTTAAAGGTGTCATTTACTACTATCACCTTTGAGCAAATACCTAGAGATTAGAATTGAGTTGCTGATGCTATGGCTACCATTACATCTCTCCTAGATCTTCCATAGAATTCAACATGCTACGAGTTCTTGGTCGAATAGCTTTGGATTCCCTCTTATGATATCCCCAAATCTGAGATGATATGTTGCCTTGTTGGTTCTGAATCCCTATGGTATAGTGAGTTCTACACCTACCTACGTGATCACACACTTCCTCCTAACCAATCGAATAACCAACGTAAAACTTTCATTTTCCAAACTGTTTGATATACCATCATTGCTGAAACCCTATATCGATGCAGTCTTGATGGTACTCTCCTTCGATGTTTGGAATAGGATGAGATAACAAAGGCCTTAGAAGAGGTACATGAAGGAATTTGTGGGACTCACGCAAGCAGTCTATCTTTAGCAAAGAAGATCATACGTGCTGGATACTATTGGCCGTCCATGGAAAAAGACTCCTACTATTTTTTCCAAAAATGTAAAAAATGCCAAGATCATGGAGACCTGATACATGCACCAGCACAGGAATTGCAACCAATCACAACACCATGGCCCTTTGGTCAATGGAGATGTGACCTTATGGGTAAAATACATCCATCTTCATCCAACGGCTACAAATTCATTATTACTGCCACCGAATACTTCACAAAGTGGATCGAAGTTGTTCCACTTACCCAAGTCACTGGCAAGTAGATCGCCTCATTCATCCTTAATTACATCATCTATTGGTATGGTGTACACATGTCCATCATCACATATATTGGGCTTCCTTTTAAAAATCAAGATGTTCGTGAGATCTGTGAGAAGTTTCACATCCAACACCGCTTTTCCACTCCCTATTACTCACAAGGAAATGGTCAGGTTGAAGCATCAAACAAAAACATATTGAGAATTCTAAAGAAGACAATCAATGATGTCGGTCGTGATTGGCATGTTCAATTAAATCCAGCACTATGGGTGTATCGAACTAGCATTCGAACCCCTATAGGAGCAACTCCCTACTTACTGGTCTATGGCGCAAAAGCCATCCTTCCTATTGAAGTTGAGATAACATCTCTATGGGTTTCCTTGCATAATCTCATAGATGATGAAGCATATAGAGTATCACGTCTTCAAGACTTGGAACTACTTGATGAAAAATGACAAGCTGCATACAATCACCTCAAAGCCTATTAGCAACGAATGAGCAGAAGCTATAATCATCGAGTTAGACCTCGTACATTTGAGGTAGGTGATCTTGTTCTTTGAGAGAATCCTTGTAACCAACCAAATAGAGAACATTAGGGAAAGTTTGAATCAAACTGGTTGGGTCCATATGTTATCACTACTGTATTTGGGTCCGGGGCATATCAGTTGGCTACTTTAGAAGGAGAACCGCTAGCAGATCCAATCAACAACATACACCTCAAACAGTTTTATACATAAGTTGTACAGAGCATCAGGCTCCCATACATACCAGAAAAAAACACCAAAAACATTCAGATAAATGTCCTGAAGAAAATACAAATAAAAAATAAAAAAATCAAAATAGTAAAGAAAAATCATGCATCCAACCGGTGAACAACCACTCTAGTGGCACCTTGGGTAAGTACGAATGGTGAAAACCTGGCAAACAGGTGCCACTCATAAAGGCTATGGCTCCATTGTCTTTCAGGCTTGTTGCAATCATATTCATTACATCCACACATCCATCAGTCAAAACCATGGCTTGTTATTGATCTGTAATCAAGGATAGTACTTCATGCATCTTGCATCCAGCTTTTTCATAGTCATGTCTAAATTGGGGGCAATGCCCTTAACCTATTGCTAGAAGTGGATTCTGCATTACTTGTGATTCATTGAGTTCTTAATTCAAAACTATTTCACAAAATCCAAAAACATTCAAAAAACTATCTCACAAAATCCAAAAACATTCAAAAAACACTCACAAAATACCAAAAACATTCAAAAACAATCACAAATACCAAAAACATTAAAAAACAATCACAAAATCCAACAACATCATAAAACATAAAAAATGAATAAACAACATGGCAATGCCTTGTACATATGCATCCAAGCATACACCAAATAAACATTTTGAAATACTCAAACGATGACCACTTATCAAATCAACCAAACAATCAACATTGACACACAAACTGTCTTAACAAGGATGCATCCTTCCTTACCAAAATAAAGACATGATAACATTTTCTTTGACAAGAAAATTCTGTTTAAGCTATCAAATACTTGGTTGGTTTGTTAGTTATTCATTTATTTATATCAAGTTCCTATGCTTCTCTGGCATGTCCACAAGTGATTAGAGTGGTCAAGATGGTTCCTAAACATTGTTTGTATGTCTTCTGCAAATTATTCCAATGAAGTTCTAGGGCATGTACTAATGGTGTCTACATGGGAAGTTCACTAAGCTACATGATCATATGCAAAATATAGTCATGGATCACTACGGCTTGCTGACTACAGTGTATACCTCGACCATATGAGTATGAACCATTATGGAGGGTCCATATTCTTTATTCTTTATTTATGCTGCTTCTTTGTAGGTACAATGCTCCATCCTTGGTTCCTACTGCCTCATCCAAGATCAATACTACCATGCTCAATGATGAAAATAAAGCACTATGGATCGTCATTCCATCTCATTTGTATATATTGCATTTCGTTGCATTCCATCCATCCATACATCCATATAGCTGCATATCATCCATACATAGTAATGACAATGGATGCATACTCTATTTTCCTCTTCTTCCACAAGAATGAGTCATAGGTCCTCCATTTCTTCTATCTAACATCGAACACCTCCCACTCTCCCCATCTCGATAAACAACATCACATGCCCTACATCGTGCCTCATCAAATCAATCAAGCCACATTCATCACCATCCATCTCTAATAGGAGGGACTGCATTTCCTATCCTAAGTCATCTTATAAGCCAAGCCAATTACTATGTCTGCATAGGTACATCGACTCACACACACCCAGACTATCAACAGATAATCTGATCGATTATCTTCGGGTCTCAATAGGTAATGGATCATGGCACACCTAGACTACAATAGGGATTTCTCATAATGACCTAGTCTCAACAGGGTTGCTATGATTCATCACAACCATCCTTCGCACACACACACTATCAATTGGTCAACTAATCAAACATAATCCAAATGGACAATTACATCAATTGTCTAAGTCACCAACAGGTCACTTTGATTCACTTACTCAGACTTTATCCTGTCCAAGCAACCAACTGACATCAACTGTCATGCTTTAACTCAACTGGGGCAATTAAACCAATTGCACCAGATTGTTCAACAAATTTTAATCAATTGTATAGCATCAATCAAAAGCACACACCACATTTGCACCCTATCTCTTGCCTGACCTAAAGGTACTCACTGGCTTGCCATTATTTTGTATTCACTCTATTTTCTTCCATTCTTTCACTAATATTGCTAAATTCTTCTCTTCTACCTCCCCACCAATTCTCATTCTTTTTTGAGAGACCGCCCAATTTTTCAAAATTTTCAGCCCATCTCTCAAGGGGGCATACCACCCATTAAATTAACATTTTATGGGGCATATTTCTTCACACCTATTTTTCTCTTTGAAACGGTGCGATAAACCGCACCTTCTCAAAGAGGGGCAAATGTAGTCACATAAATCTGTCCAGTTTAATTAAATGAATATTTGATATTTATTTGATTAAAAGCCCAATAGCCATTAGTTAATTAAATTAACATTTAATTAATTCATCCTCAAGCATTCTTCTATTAATTAAATAAATTATTCAATTTATTTTAATTAATTCATTAAACTAAATTCACAATCAATTAAATGAATAAATCCTATTTATTTCATTTAATTTCCTTTCCTCTTTTAAATAAATAAATAAAACATTTATTTAAATTATTAAACTCCCCCCCAACTTGCATTCTCCTAAAAATGCAAGTTGCATCTATTTGTTGAAATAAATGAATTTTATTTTAAATAAAAATCCTATTTTCCGTCACCCATCAAACCCACTTGCAATCCTAATCCCCTTCTAGATTCTTCTAACCCCTTCCTAATTAGCCCAATCCATCCCCTAATTATTGTCACATTCCTAAGCAACTTGGAGTCACTCTCAAAGACTCCAAAGTCTTTAAAAAGCATTCAATGCTTTCTGTGTTCAACAATCTAACCTCTAAAGTCTTTCAAACCACTAATGGCTCTTACATGACCATTAATGGCTCTTACATAACCATTTATGGTTAAATCCACTTGCACCCATGGTTAGGGACTTTGACCCCTAACTCAACCCTCATGTAACCCATGTGTCTCGTCAATCATTTATTGCTTTGACCATGGTTATCTTTACTAACTCTTGCACAAGAGTTTATCCATTGGATAAAAGCATTATTCTTTGGATAATGAATTTATTCACTCAACTCAACCTTAACCTTACCTCCCAAGTTAACCCTCAGGTCATGTCAAGCATTTAATGCTTCCTTCTCCCCCTCTCAACCCATCTCATGTTGACACTTGTCAGCCCGGGATTGGGTTGAAAGTCCTCACATGGATCTTAAACCATTTAATCCTGACCCTTGTTGAGATTAACCATCCATTGCTCCATTTTACCTATAAATAGAGCTCATTTCTTCATAATCCAAATCCTTAAAACTTGTATGCATTTACCTTATAGCAAATTTTAGAGAGAGCATTTAGCCTAAATCACTAATATAATGTTATGTTGGACTAAAATAAATCATTTTCATTTCATAGCATCTAATATTAGTTTGTTTTACACTTGCATTTGCATAGTTAATCATTTTCAATCTTGAACCTCCATAAGGAATCCATATTGTAAAACATTGCTAAGAGCTACACTCATTTGGAACTTGGAGAGGAGAGGAACAAGGAAGAAGAAGCTACCAACATGGTAGAGAGAATTTGGAGATATTTAGTTACATTTCTTAGAACCATTAAGCTTTTTATTTGTTGTGTAGTGTCTTTCTTGATATGCTTGCTTAGGATAGTGTTTAATCTTTGATTTTCTAACACTAATGACTAACATTTGTTTCTTGTCCTTCTCTTTGTGTGTATAGCAATCAAATAGGTTTTTCTAACAATCCTTCCATTTTGTAGAGCATCAGTATCAAATAAATATTAAATATTTATTTAATCTAGTGGACAGATTTATGTGTCTACATTTTCCCCTCTTTGAGACGGTGTGGTTTATCACATCATTTCAAAGAAAGAAAGATAGGTATGAGAAATATGCCCCAGAAATGTTAATTTAGTAGAAGGTATGCCCCCTTGAGAGATGGGCCAAATTTTTTTAAAAAATCAGGCAATCTCCCAAAAAAGAGAAAGAAGTTGGGGGGAGGTAGAATAGAAGAAATTAGAAATGATGGTGAAAGAATGGGAGAAGACAGAGTGAATACAGAGAAATGAGAGGCTTCTGAAGTTTACAAGGACCACAATGGTGAGCAGGGTGAAGTAGTGTTAGGGTTGGGGGGTGTATAATTGGAGGGGAAGAGGTAAAACTGTCTCATTTGCACCTATCTCCCTGGCATTTTGGAACTCTAATAGTGACCTTGGGCGAAGGAGTGAGCAACAATCATCATGGTCATGCCTATAGCAGATCACCAGTTAGAGCGGATCCATTACGGACCGCCCGTATGCAAATGTTTAATTTTTCTTTTGATGCATTTTTAGCATGTTTTTCCAAGTGTCAAAGTCCAAAGAAGACAATAGTGCTAGACCTGTGTTTTAGCGCTTTTGTCCCATAAAGTAGCACTGTTGTGTTGCAATGGCACTTTTGTATAGTCGATTTAGCACTTTTGTTAGTGTAGCAAATTTGTATCATAAGTATAATGCTTTCGTATTTCTAGTGCTTTTGTGTGATTGTTGTGGTGCTTTTGTTATGAAATAATGCCATTGTATAGTTTTGGTAGCGCTATTATTTTTTTAGTGCTTTTGTGCTTCAGTTGTATTGCTATTGTCAGTAGAGTGGTACGATTGTGATAGATACCCCAGTGTTAGATAAAATATCACTTGATGCCTATGTTGATTGATTGATTTGTTGTTTTGGTGAATCATAGCAGCCCCATTGAGACTAGGTCATTGTGCTAAATGCATGTTGTAGTCTAGGATTTCCATAATTGATTACTTGTTGACACCCGAAGATACTTGATCAAAAAGTATATGTTAATAGTCTAGGTTGAAACTTAAGAAAGTTTGTAGCAAAACAACTGATATATATATATATATATATATATATATATATATATATATATTTATTAAAGGAATATATATTTCTATTACAAAAAGATTATATACGTAACACCTATTTATGCATTTGAGACAACTAATATACATTTTAGATAATTAATATGAATCTTTCTATATATGCATTATATATTAGACTATGTGATCTCATAACTTATGGATAATTAATGTATACAATTTATATCAATTATACACACACACACACACACACACACACATATACATATACATATACATATGTATGTATGTATGTATGTATGTATGTATGTACATAGATATACATACATACATATGTATATGTATATGTATATGTGTGTGTGTGTGTGTGTGTGTGTGTGTGTGTGTGTGTGTGTGTGTGTGTGTGTGTGTGTGAAACCTTTGCCACATAACTTGATAAAACATTTATTATTTAATAAACATTTAAATCTCAACATAATTATATCCATTGAAAAAAAAACCTTACAAATTTTTTTAATTCAAAAACAATAAATATTTTTAGTATTTTAAAGATTTTATAATTTTAATTATAAATCAATGTCTAAGGCCTTGCACCACTCTTAGGCTATCCCTACTTAATTGAGGACCTCAAAATCGTTAAATTATGCTCACAAGTTTCAATACATTTATATTTTCACCCACTACACAAAACACTCAATTTTGTATTCAATTAGTTAATCTAATTTGTGTTGAGTACCATTAAAATACCAAAACCATCTTGACAAGTCTATTCAATTTTGTATTTTAATGGCTTGATTGGTGAACCTTACATATTTGAAGTGATGCTTATGGCATTCATGATGAAAATGATCAATTATTGGTTAAATATGATGTTGAAGATGTTATGCTCATGAGAAAATATGGAATATATAGGTTTTTTTGATGGGATCATTGATATTCTATTATTATTAAAGGATTATATATTTGTATTACAATATTTTTCTATAAATAACAACTATTTATGCATTTGAGACAATTAATATGTATCATGGATAAGTTAATATGCACCTTTTTATTTTTGTATTTTATATTAGACAATATGATCTCATATCTTCTAGACAATAATATATATAATTTATGGTCAGTAAAATATATATGTCAACTCTTTACCACTTAACTTGATATAAAAAATATTATTTAACAAACATTTTAAATTAAAACATAATTATATACATTGAAAAAAATCTTAGAAATGATTTTTAATTAAATGAAAATATACATTTACGTATTTTAAACAATTATTTATTTTATAAATGTTTAATATTGAGTCGACTACTAAAACCCTAGATCACTTTTAGGCTATCCCCACTTAGTCAAGGGTTTGAGGAGTTGTATGATGCTCAAATTGTAATGAATTTAATTGAGGTTCACATCGGTGGTTAGGAAGACTCGTTCAAAAATGGAGTGAGAAGCACATGGTAAGTCAACAAAAAATTACTTAAAAGATGAAGTGAGAGGAACATGGGTGGAGGACCCCACACCAACTAAATTATCTTATGAGGTTGTTTCAATACACTTGCTCCCATGTTGGAATTGATTTTAAAATATTTTGTACCTCACTATTAGGCATCCTTGCTAAAATCAAATAGTCTTGATAAGCTTTTTGTTTTGTGTTAAAATGGAATCAGGTAGTATTAGGACCTATATCAAATTTCACATAAAGATTGGAATATGAAAGCACCTAGAGAAGTGATCATACTTGGCTAACTAGAGAAGTGATCATACTTGACTAACTCTTGTGAAAGAGAATAAAGTGGTACTTCTAGGTTTTCTATTCCTTTGTTGTTATAGAAGTGAATATATAATGTTTGAGAGAGTGTAATACTATGGTTAAAGTACCAAAGAAAGTGAATACAAAGATATTGTACTAGACTAGTAAACTATCAGAACTCAAGTAGTAAACACAAAATTGAAAGGAGGGTCTGACTATGCACTTGTGTTTGAAATATGAAGATGAGCTAACTAGACCAAGGTGATCTACCTATGGTCTAGAAGATTGAATCCTGAGGTGGTTTGAGGGAAAATGCTAAAATTAGGAGCAAAATTAGGAGGACTGGAGTGCCCTAGTGTCCTAGTCTTTGCGAACCAGCCTCACTTTTTGATGGAAGACATGTATCATCCTCCTAAATCTTCTTGAATTCCTTTGGCTTTGTCGAATACCTGTAGTTGCTCCTACAAAATATAAATGGTAGGGTTGTTGTTATATAGGGGTTTTCCTTGGTCAACCCCCTTGTTTTAGTGATTTCCACCTCCACAAATAGCATTTCCACATGGAGTGGGTTTTGAATTAAATAAGGATATAAAATTATCCTCCCAAAATTAGAGAAAAAAAGAGCGGAACCATTGTGGTAGGTCACCCTAGTCCCAACAATAGTTTTTTGACTTTCAAGGAATAGAAGATAATGGGGTTCTAATGTCGAATCCAAACCGGTGGCTCAAGGTATAATGTATAGATATGTAGGATGTGCTTTGAAGGTTGAAACTAGGGTAAGATTAGGATTGAATCAGGATAATATAAAAAAGAAGCACACCTAAGATCGAGGGCACAAATTTATGGAATGTGAATTGATAAGAGAGGAATTTGGTTTAATTATATTATTAATTAAATGCCTAAAGAAGTCCTAGAATACATAATGCAATGAGATGCACTAAGGTGAGTACTAAATTAGCATGGAATTAGACAACCTAATTAAGGGTGTACAACTTGTGATTCAACATTTAAGCCCCCACTTTAGCAGTCATATGACACTACATGCATATGCAAGCTAAAGTAAAGAAAAATAAACATTCATAAAAAAAAAGAATACATCCATAAAAGTCAAACAAAGTCCCTAGCGATATCTATTGTACAATGTTAAGAACTACATTCTACAAAACCATATTTTTAGTTGAAATTGAAAAATATCCTAGAATGCTTACTGATGCTCTGCAAAAAGGATTAGAAAATCTGTTTGATGGCAACACACACAAGAGCACAAGAAACAAACGTTAGTGTTAGCAACAAAAGATTATCCTAAACAGGCATATCAAGAGAGATATTAAGCATGAAATAGAAAGCATATAAACATAGAATGAAATAGCTAATCAAGATGCTCATAGTTGCGATCTCCCTTGTTCCTCTCCTCTCCAAGTCCCAAATGAGTGTAGCTCTCAGCTTTTAGCACTAGCCATGGATGCCATATGGAGATTCAAGATAGTTGAATATGATAAGCAAATACTATGCAAGAGTAGATAGTGATGCTATGAAAAAGCTCTATGCTAATGCCAGTATAACAACAATACTCTAAAATGCTTCTCCTTTTGCTTGAGGAGAAGGGTTCTATTTATAGAAGAAATAGGGAAATGAAGGGTTAAGATTGAGCAATCTTAACAAGGGTTAGGATTGAAAGTTGGGGATCCATGTGCACAATTGGCACCAATAAAATGGTGACAAGTTTCAACATAGGATTGGGTTGAGAGAAGAGGTTGGAGGCATTAAAGGCCTGAGAAGACCTCATGGTTATCTAGAAGGTAAGGGTCAAGTCTAAATTAAGATTACCCATTGGATTAAGAGTTAATCCAAGGATAAACCTTTGTGCAAATGATTAAGAGATAATCATGGTCAAAGCATTAAAGGCTTGATGAGACCTTTGGGTTGGGTAGAGGTTGAGTCAAAACAAATGTTTTAACCATGTGGGAGGGTTTGAGGTAACCATTAATGGTTATTGGAGACTTTGGGGATTAAGTGGTTGAAGGTTGAAAGCCTTCAATGCTTATCAAAGACTTTGAGCCATTTAGTGGTTGAAGGTTGGAAGCTTTCAAATGTTATCCAAGACTTTGAGGGTTAATTTGTTGAACACACAAAGCATTAATTGCTTTTCAAAGACTTTGGAGTCTTTGAGAAGTGACTCCAATTTGCTTAGGAATGTGACAATATTTAAGGGATGAATTTAGGCTAATTAGGAAGGGTTTAGAAGAATCTAGAAGGGGTTTAGGCATACAAGTGGATTTTGTAGGAAAATGCAAGTGGGAGAAATTTTGGTATTTTCAATTAAAATAAAATCATTTATTTCAATTAAATGGTGTAATTTGCATTTGAATAAATATTCAAATAAATATTAATTTATTTAAATGAGAAAAATGAAGATAAAGCATTTAAAATGCTTGAAGACTTTGAGGGAAACCATTAAAGGCTTGAAGACTTTAAGGAAAACCATTAAAGTCTTAAGAAGACTATAGAAGGAAGCCATCAAGTTTGAAGACTTTAAAGCCATCAAGTTTGACTACTTTAAGGGAAACCATTAAAGGTTTCAAGTGGGTGAGGATAAATAGGATTTTAAATAAATAATTTATTTAAAATAGTTGTGCAACTTGCTTTTGTAGGAAAATACAAGTGGGTGGAGGATAAAGGTGATTTAAATAAATTATTTATTTAAAATAATTGTGCAACTTGCTTTTGTAGGAAAATACAAGTGGGTGGAGGATAAAGGTGATTTAAATAAATTATTTATTTAAAATAATTGTGCAACTTGCATTTGTAGGAAAATGCAAGTGGGTGGAGGATAAAGGTGATTTAAATAAATGATTTATTTATTTAAATGTGAGAGGTGGGATTTTGGGGGTTTTAAATAAATATTAATTTATTTAAATGTGAGAGAATATTTAATTAAATAAATATGATTTATTTATTTAATTAATGGTCTGAATTTGGTTAAGTGAATTAAATCAAATAAATTGAATAATTTATTTAATTAATAGGAGAATAGGGTTAAGATGAATTAATTAAATATTAATTTAATTAATTATTAATTGATGGTTAAATAATCAAATAAATACTAAGTATTCATTTAATTAAGTGGACAGATTTATGTGACTACATTTGCCCCTCTTTGAGACGGTGCGGTTTATCGCGTCGTTTCAAAGAAAGAAAAATAGGTGTGAAGAAATGCCCCATAAAATGTAAATTTAATGGGTGGTATGCCCCCTCGAGGGATGGGCCGATTTTTTTTTGAAAAATCGGGCGATCTCTCGAAAAAGAATGAAAAGCGAAGGGGAGGTAGAATAGAAGAAATTAGAACTAATGATGAAAGAATGGGAGAAAATGGAGTGAATATGAAGAAACAACAAGCCAGCGAGTACCCTGAGGTCATGCAAAAGATACATAGTAGATGTAGTGTGGGGTTTGGATTGATGCTATACAATTGATCAAAATTGTTTGGACAATCTGGTGCAATCGGTTTAATTGCCCCGGTCAAGTCAAAGCGTGACAGTTGATGTCAGTTGGTCACTTGGACATGATAAAGTCTGAGTAAGTGAATCAAAGTGACCTGATGTGACTTAGACAATTGATGTAATTGCCCGATGAAGTCAAGGTATATGAAGCAAAATACTCGTTGAGACGTAGACAATTGATGTAATTGTCCGTTGGATTGTGTTTGATTGGTTGATCAATTGATAGTATGTGCGTGTGATGGATGGTTGTGGGGAATCATGGTAGCCCCGTTGAGACTAGGTCATTATGATAAATGCCTGATGTAGTCTAGGATTACCATAATCGATTACCTGTTGAGACCCGAAGATACTTGATCAGAGTATCTGTTGATAGTCTAGGTGTGTGGGAGTCGATGTATCTGTGTAGATAGAGTAACTGGCTTAATTTTGTGGATGAGTGAGGATGGGAAGCGATGAAGGGATTAGGATGATGTGGATGATCAAGATAGGGAGGGTGAGGGGGGATTTGATGTTAGATAGAAGATATGGAGGACTAGGATCGAGTCCTATGGAAGAAGATGAGTAAAATAGAGTATGAATTATTATGACTACGTATGCATGATATGTAGCTATTATGAATGTATGGATGGGTGGAATGCAACGAAATGCAATATATACAAATGAGATGGAATGACGATCCATGGTGCTTTATTTTTCATCATTGAGCTTTAAAATGTTGTAAGAAAATACAAGCAACTTGACATAAAGATTCAAGATGACCAGAGTATTTCTTACATGGATTTTTATATAGCAAGTTAATACAAGCAACTTGATATAATGGATCAAGTTGACCTGAGTATTGCTTGCGGAACAGATAAGGATTATCTCCTTTCATGCATGACTTGGATCGTCCTCCTTGATCTTAGGCTGATCATATCCTGAGACAAGTGCATACCGTACTAAGAAATAAAAACCTTTATCCAAATTGGATGAGGAGGAACCAAAGAATGAGCATTGTACCTGTAAACAAACAATATATACATAAAGAATAAAGAATATGGATCCTTGGTAATGGTTCATGCTCATATGGTCGAGATATACGCTGTAGTCAGCAAGCCGTAGTGATCTATGACTGCATTTGGCATAAGATCACGTAGCTTGGTGAACTTCCCACGTAGACACCATTAGTACATGCCCCAGAACTTCATCGGAAATAATGCACAAACGATACAAAACAATGTTGAAAAGATCCCGATACAGATAAACAAATGAATTACTCACAAATCAACCAAGTATTTGACAGCCTAACAGAATTTTCTTGTCAAAGAAAACATCATCTTGTCTTTGTTTTGGTAAGGAAGGATGCATCCTTGTTTTAAAGACAGTTTTGGATTGTTGATGTGGATTGTGTGGTTGTTTGGTAAATGGTCATTGTGTGAGTAGTTTGTCGCAATGTTTGTTTTGGTATCTGCATGGATGAGTATGTACAAGGTGTTGCCATGTTTTTGTGTGATTTTCAATGGTTTTGTCGATGTTTTTGGATTTTGAATTGTTTTGAATGTTTTTGGTATTTTTGCGAGATATTTTTGAATGTTTTTGGATTTTTGATGATTGTTTGAATGAAGAACTTAATGAATCATAAGACAATGTAGAATCCACTTCCATCAATAGGTTAAAGGCATTGCCCCCAGTTTTAGACATGACTATGAAAAAGCGGGATGCAAGATGTATGGAGTACTATCATAATTGCAGAGGAATAACAAGCCATGGTTGATGGATGGATGGATGTATGTATGAAGTAGATGTGATCGCCACAAGTCTGAAAGATAATGGAGCCATAGCCTTTACGAGTGGCGCCTGTTTGCCAGGTTTTCACCATCGTTCTTACCCAAGGTGCCACCGGAGTGGTTGTTCACCGTTTGGATGCATGATTTTTCTTTACTTTTTTGAATGTTTTTATATTTTCTTCAGGACATTTTTCTGAATGTTTTTTGGTATTTTCTGATAGGCAGGGGAGCCTAATGCTCTGTACAGCTTATGTGTAAAACCGTTTGAGGTGCATGCTGTTGATTGGATCTGCGAGCGGTTCTCCGTCTGATGTAGCCAACTGATATGCCCCGGACCCAAATACAGCAGTGACAACATATGGGCCTAGCCAATTTGATTCAAACTTGCCTTGATGTTCTCTGTTTGGTTGGTTGCGAGGATTCTCTCGAAGAACAAGATCACCTACCTCAAATGTACGAGGTCTAACTCGGTGATTGTAGCTTCTACTCATGCGCTGCTGATAGGCTTTGAGATGGTTGTATGCAGCTTGTCGCTTCTCATCAAGTAGCTCCAAGTCCTGAAGGCGTGAGACTCTGTATGCGTCATCATCAATGAGATTGTGCAAGGAAACCCTTAATGATGGTATCTCGACCTCAATAGGCAAGATAGCTTCTGCACCATAGACCAATGAATAAGGAGTTGCACCTGTAGGGGTTCGAATGCTAGTTCTATATGCCCATAGCGCTGGATTCAATTGAACATGCCAATCACGACCGGCATCATTGACTGTCTTCTTTAGGATCCTCAATATGTTTTTATTGGATGCTTCGGCCTGACCATTGCCTTGTGGGTAATAGGGAGTGGAAAAGCGGTGTTGGATATGAAATTTATCACAAAGCTCACGGACATCCTGATTTTTGAAAGGAAGACCGTTATCTGTGACAATGGACATGGGCACACCATACCGACAGATGATGTAATTGAGGATGAATGAGGCAATCTGCTTGCCGGTGACTTGGGTAAGTGGAACAGCTTCGATCCACTTGGTGAAATATTCGGTGGCGGTAATAATGAATTTATGGCCATTGGATGAAGATGGATGGATTTTACCCACAAGATCAAGACCCCATTGACAAAAAGGCCATGGTGTTGTGATTGGTTGCAGTTCTTGAGCTGGTGCATGTATTAGGTCGCCATGAACTTGACATTTTTTGCACTTCCTAACAAAGTAGTAGGAATCCTTTTCCATAGATGGCCAATAGTATCCAACTCGCATGATCTTCTTGGCTAGTGATGGACCACTTGAGTGAGTCCCGCAAATTCCTTCATGTACCTCTTCCAAAGCCTTTGTTATCTCACCTTGTTCTAGACATCGAAGGAGAGTACCATCAAGACCGCGTCGGTATAGGGTTTCGGCAATAATGGTATATCGAGTAGTTTGGCGAATGAAGGTTTTACGTTGGTTATTTGATTGGTTGGGAGGAAGGGTGTGATCGCGGAGATAGGTGTAGAACTCACCGTACCATGGGGATTCAGAACCAACAAGGCAACATATCATTTCAGATTCGGGGATATCATAAGCGGGGATCCAAAGTTGTTCTACCAAGAACTCGTAGCGTGTTGAATTCTGTGGAAGATCTAGTAGAGATGCGATGGTAGCCATGGCGTCAGCAGCTCGATTCTGATCTCTTGGTATCTGCTCAAAAGTGATAGTAGTAAATGATGTCTTTAGATTGTCCACCATTTGCTTGTATGGCATGAGTTTATCATCTTTGGTCTGATACTCATCTGTTGCTTGTCGAATGACTAGTTGGGAATCGCCATATACTTGCAATTCTTTTAATTTCCATTGTATGGCTAATCTGAGTCCTGTGATCAAGGCCTCATACTCTGCTATGTTGTTTGTGCATGGAAATGTGAGCCTGTAAGACTTTGGGATGCTATCACCTTGAGGTGTGATAAACAGAATGCCTGCCCCCGAGCCGTGCCTAGTGTATGAACCATCAAAGTATAATTTCCATGACTGTGCTTCTGTAATCATGAATATCTCTTCATCTGGAAAATTGGAAATGAGAGGATGATCACCTATGAGAGGTGCATCGGCCAACTGATCTGCAATAACCTGACCTTTGATAGCTTTATGGTCCACATACTCAATGTCAAATTCACTTAGAATCATCACCCATTTGGCCAAGCGGCCTGTCAATGCTGCTTTGCTGAGTAAATACTTGAGTGGATCAATCTTTGCAATGAGTTGCACCTTGTGTGTTAACAGATAGTGCCTCAGTTTAGTGGCTGCCAAGATTACTGCTAGGCAAGCTCGCTCAATAGGTGTGTAATTGAGTTCATAGCCAACCAGTGTACGAGAGATGTAGTATACAGCACACTCTTTTCCTTCTGCATTATGTTGTGCCAATAATACACCTAATGCTGTACTTGTCGCTGAGATATAAAGTAACAACGGTC
This sequence comes from Cryptomeria japonica, assembly GCF_030272615.1. NCBI lineage: Eukaryota > Viridiplantae > Streptophyta > Pinopsida > Cupressales > Cupressaceae > Cryptomeria > Cryptomeria japonica. The sequence goes on along the minus strand of NW_026728967.1, from coordinate 63,372 downwards.
TACTTGGATCTGGTGGCATCAACAATGGTGGATTCATGAGATAGTCTTTAAGCGTCTGAAATGCTTGTTGGCATCTGGCATCCCACTGAAAGCGGATGTTCTTGTGTAGCAAGTGTGTGAATGGGTGACACTTATCAGCCAATTGTGCAATGAATCTTCGGATGGATTGAAGCCGTCCTTGTAGTGTCCTTAGCTGACTGATATTCCTTGGAGGTGGCATGTCCATGATTGCCTTAACCTTTGCTGGATCGACCTCAATACCTTTGCTTGAGACAATGTATCCTAGAAGCTTCCCGGAGGTCACTCCAAAGACACATTTCTTTGGGTTGAGTCGAACATGGTATTGTTCCAGTCTATCAAAGATTTTATCTAAGATGTGGAGATGCCCATCTCTAGTGAGTGATTTTGCTAGTAAGTCATCCACATAATCTTCCATCATAGTATGCATCATGTCATGGAAGATGGTGGTCATTGCTCTTTGATAGGTCGCTCCTGCATTCTTTAGACCAAAAGGCATTACATTCCAGCAGTATGTGCCCCATGGACATGTGAAGGCTGTCTTATGTTGGTCCTCTGGTGCGATCTTTATTTGATTGTATCCTGAAAAGCCATCCATGAGTGAAAGCATGGCATGTCCTGCTGTCAAATCCACTATGATGTCGATATTTGGTAGGGGGAAGTCATCTTTAGGACATGCCTTATTCAGATCTCTAAAGTCTGTACAAATGCGGATGCCCCCTTTTGGTTTGCCGACTGGCACAATGTTGGAGATCCATTCTGCATAATCAATTGGTCTAATGAAACCAACATCTAGGAGTTTCTTGAGTTCTGTTTTGACTAGCACGGCAATCTGAGGATGCATCTTACGAAGTTTTTGCTTGACAGGTTTGGCTCCTTTTGCTACTGTGAGATGATGCATAACTAAATCCGGATCAAGCCCAGGCATGTCTGCATATGACCATGCAAAGTTGATCTGACGCTGTTGGAAGAACTCTATAAATTGAGGTTGTTCCTCTGGAGTGAGAAGAGATGCCAGATGTATGATATGAGGGTTTTCAGGAGTCCCCACATTGTATTCTTTAGTCTCCTCAATGAGAATCGTCGATCGTTCCTGTTGTGTACTAGTAGGGAGAATGTCAAACCCTTCATCCTCCGGCGCCTCAGAGAGGTTTTCACCGTTGGATACGCTCTTTCTTTTTACTTTTGTTGGATCAAACAGTGCCACAGTGTGGTTTTCACTGGAAGATCCATGTTTTAATGTTATATTTTTGCAGCTGAAGGGTTTGGCATCCGCTCCGAAGTATGCTGTGCTATTAAGTTCAATGGCGAATCCAGCTTTGTGATCCCCGCTTGGTAGATTATCCCTTAATTCCAAAAAGTCAATGATAGCCTCATCGTTTTGGAAGAGGTCAAGACATGGGGGATTTGGTTGGTTCCATTCAATGAGTTCAGGGTGGACAATGGGCATTACGTCATCGTATAGGTTAAGTGCGGGAGATGTATCAGTGAGGGTTAAGACAGTGTGGTGAAGGTAGTTGATGGTACTTTCCCTGTCAGAATCAGGCGTAGGATGAGACGTAGGGTCTGTGGAAGATGTTTCCAGCTCAGGTACCCAAGTGGTCTTTATCTGTGCTTCTCCGTAAACAGGAATGTCTTTGCGTGGCGGAGGTGGTGATGTGTCTTCCTCATCTGAAGTGTTAAGTTGCACTGAATCGAATTCCCACTCATGTGAGTCGGTCTCTGAATCACTTTCCAGCATCCGATTGCTATACCATACTGGGATGTCTTTGGAGTTAAATACTGCAGGCGTGATTGGTTTATGTACTTTTGTGGTGATCAATGCTGCAGGAACCGTGATGGGGTTTAAAGGATTTGTTACTGGAAGTATTGGTAATGGTGACTCAGTGGCTTCTGCTAGAACTACTGGCGCCATAGATGTTGCTGCGGGTTCTGATACAGTTGCTGCTGCTATTGGTGTTATTGACGGGATTACTGGTTCGATTGGTGGTATGTTTGGCACTGGTGATGGTTGCGGTGGGGTTGTGAGCCTCGATGGGGCAATGGCAATATTGCTTGATGGTGCTTTGATTATGAAAGGTGTCCTCTTTACAGTAGGTGGGCAAAATGGTTTGCTAGGTTTTCCTTTAAATCTGAGTTTAGGAAGGATCTCTTTTTCAAAGCCTAGGCCTGTATTACCTTTGGGCTTGAACTCTGGCAGCAGTGGTTCATGTCGTCCTTGTTTGCAGTATCCCAAAGCACTCTGACCATCATACCCCATTCTTTGCATAATGAGGAGGCCTTTACCATACTGTTCCGTAGGAAGTGTAACTTGCGGTTTATCAGTGGTGATGGGATCCTTATAGATCCAGTCCGCTAGGTCCTCATCTTGTGTTTCTTCCTCTTGACTCTTTCCAAGGATGAAAGGCGTTAAGGCACATGCTGGTGTGATTAGTGGTTGCTGGAGCAACTGCTGTGGTTTACCATGTGTTCTAGGAGAAGTGGGCATTTGTCCCACACAAAAGAGCTGACTCAAGTTGTATTCTCCAGGACCTTCCTCTGCGACTTTCATTTTAAGCTTTTCTTGCTTGGGCATAGGGGTGTTCGAACTGGCAAGAGAGGCAAGATTTACATATGATGTGGAGGAAATGGCTTCCCTATTATTAGGAACAGTAATCTCTGGTTGATGGCTGATATTATGGCAAAATGCAAAGGGATTTGCATCGCCCAGGATTGTGATCTCTACACCGTTATGTGGGAACTTGATACATTGATGGTAGGTAGATGGAACAGCTTGCATGGCATGTATCCAAGGTCTCCCTAATAATAGATTATATGGCAGAGGAAGGTCTAGAACCTGACAAATTATGTGTTTTACCACAGGGCCCACTCGGATGGGTAGTACCACAGCTCCTTTGGATGAACGCTCTGCATCATCATAGGCCTTGATGGTGATCTTCTTGCGAGGATCCACTGATTCTAGTGCATATCCCAATGCTGTGACCAACTGTAGTGTACAAATGTTTAGGCCTGCTCCATTATCTATCAAGACTCGCTTGATCCTGTGTTGGTTGACAAATCCTTCAATGTGTAGCGAAGCGTTATGAGGTTGTTGGAAGGAAGAGTTGTCACTTTCGGAAAAAGTGAGACAAGGTGATGACTTTAGAGTTCCAACCATGGCTTGAAATTGGTCCGTGTTTAGGTTTGCAGGGACTGACGCCTCTTGGAGTGCGTGATCCAAGATTGTTTTATGAGAGGGTGACAGACGCAAAAGCTCCAAAATGGATATAAGTGCAGGGGTTTTGTCTAATTGTTCCACAAGATTGTACTGCTTTGGGACGGAGGTGGTGCCTTGTGGAGCTGCCTTGATGGTGACCTTGCCACGACGTGTAACAACATTGCAATTTGAGGTGGGATTTTTGAAGGTTATGGTTGCAATTTGTTCACTGGCATCATACAGGTGATTTACAGTGTAATTATACGCAGCTTGCGTATAATCAGTGGTATCAGGACCTCGACTGGACGTCGAAGGACCCCTTTGATCTTGCGATGGAAGTGGATTCTTGAACATCTGATGATCATTATTGGTTTTTTTTGGGTCATGCCCTTTAATTTCAATTTCTCCTCGGTCAATAAGATCCTGAATGAGATCTTTCAATCGGTGACAATTACTTGTCTTGTGTCCTCTTCCTTGATGGAACTCACAGTGTTCAGTATCTTTCCACCATGCTGGTTTGACTTGAGGCTCATAGTTTGATAGCTTAGGTAGAGTGACCAAATTTTGAGAGAGGAGTTGTCGCAACACTGTTTCAATGGGTTCCCCTAAGGGAGTGTAAGTGCGTTTTTGTTTTTGTGGACAAGGTCTTGGTTCATCCTGAGATGTGATGCGACCTTGATTAGGAGGACCATGTGTATTATTTTGAGGTGGAGGATTTTGTCCTGCAAACTGAACCACAGGTTGTGCATTTTGGACAGTCCTGGCATCCACAACTCCATCATTGACGATATTCTTATTCTTGTTCCAGAAGTTTGGTTTATCGCTATTGAAGCGCGGGCGAGGAGCATCTTTTGGTTCATTAAAGATTTTGATGAGTCCTTTTTTGATGAGTGCCCTTTCACATTTTATACCCTTGGTGATCATATCGTTAAAAGAGTCTGTGTCTTTGACATCCAGGTGAAATTCCATTTCTTCGTTTAAGTTGGAAATGAAAATTTCCACTAGTTCTCGTTTAGGTAACTGAAGAGAACGTCTGCTAGACATTTGGCGCCATCGTTGCAGGAATACTGAGAATAATTCACCTGGTTTTTGTTTGGTGTTGCATAGATCAGCCATGGTGATGTCGCGTTCAATATTATAAGAGTAATGAGATAGGAACTTCTGGATGAGTTCCTCAAATGTTCTAATGCCACCTGGAAGTCGGGAAAACCATGATGTGGTTGTTCCTCCCAAGCTTTGGGGAAAAAGGCGCATTAGGTATGTGTCCTCATAAGCTACTTCAAGACAAGCAGAATGAAATTCTTGGACATGATCACGGGGATCCCCCTTTCCTCTATATTTTTCAAATTTGGGTGTTTCAAACCCGCGTGGAAAGGGTGGCATATAAAGATTCCTATCAAACGGATAGGGACAGATGTCGTTAAGTGAAAATTGATTGGTCTTAACACCACTATGAAGTTGTTGGGCGAGATTCGCGACTTGTTGCCGCAACATCTCCATTTCATTTGGAGGAGGAGGTGGTGGGTTACCTCGAGGGATGTTATATCTGATGGGATCTCTACGTCTTTCCTCCTCATGGTGACTTTGTCTTTCTGATGCTTGTCTTAATTGGGCAAGATCAAAGTCTGAGGGGAGTTTGGCTCCTTCTTGAGCAAGTCTTAAGAAGTGAGCATCCGCATTGCTCCTGAGAATTTCATCAAATAATCTGTTAAAGTGAGGGTTATGCTGAACCCTTTTGATTGTTGAAGGAGTGGGACTACTTGGGTTTTCATCATTTACATTTCCTCCAAGTGCTTCTTGAAATTCATTGAGGTTGTCCTCTTCTTCCTCAATTTCTATTTCTCGTTGCCTTGATCGCGATCGGGTTTGAGCCATTTTGTTTGCAAGTTTGTGTTGAAGTTAATTGAAGATGATGATGAGTTGTTCGATGAAAGATGGATGATTAGTGGATTGTAGATCTCTAGCACTCTAAAGGTAAATGTAACCAGAATTCTTTCTTTGAATTGCTTGTTTGTTTTGATGAGTTTGGATGTGATAAGGTGTAGAGAAATCTGAGATGTGTTACAGATTTTGACTACCTAGCAATGAGAGGATTCACTCATGAACTAGTTTTAACCTGCGTAGATGTGTCTCTTAGGATGAGCTTATCCTAGATGTAGAAACAATCTAAAAGTGATGTGATGTGTTTGATTTCAAGCAATATCTAAAAAGGAATCGTGGGACAAGAACCTCTTAATGTTTTGAGAGTTGGGATGGATTGATGATGAAGTGATGATGTATGAGTGAGATGATGGATGTTTTGTTTTCAACTTCAATAAAAACTTTGTGTTACAAATGGAACAAACTCTACTTCTTCCCTTTCAGGAGTTGGTGGCATTTCTCGAGCTGTGTTGTAGGTGATACAGATGTTTGGGAAGAAGTTGGGATTAATCTTTCCTCCTTGATTTTTGTGATAACTCAGAGCTCTATATTGCATAAAAGCTCTGCGGTTCAATGATTCGGAATCAAACTCGTTTGTTTTACCTTGAAGATAGAGACGCATGCGATGTAGAAAGACTCTATGTGAGACAAAGATTTGTCTATTGAGATAGAAGAATTTCCTCCTTTTGATCAAAGCCTTTGAGCTTAATGGTCTTCTTTTCAAGGTAATATTCTGATGACACTTCTTCTTTCGCAAGATGTGAAGAATGGTCATAAAAGTTGTGACTCTGTGTTGTTTGCACTTTGTTTTTGGTATTTTTGGTTGTGTTGACAGATGTTGGATGAATACTTTGTTTTTGGGATTGATTTTCTGATTTTTCTTTGACAAGAAAACAAAGCAAGCACACAAACACAAGATTGTAGCCTCAAAGACACAAATGAGTATGGGTCTAGATCAACCCAATCCTTGGACTTGTTTTTGACCCTTCCTTTAGATTTATTTTAAGGTGTATTTCCAAAGCCTGAAGTCGGCTCAATTCGCACTAGGTCTGTAAAATGAACACACTTCAAACACTTTTTATCCCTAAGGTCAAATGGCCAGTTGTGATAAATTTAGCCCACATCTTGATATTTCTTCGACTTTGGTACTACATACCTTATGAATCCCGCCATGGCAGGTAAGGATGTGATATACTAAGTCTTGCACGAGCATAACAAATAGATGATCCCTATGATGGGGGAGTCACCACTTTTATCAAGTCACAAGTGACTTTTCAAAAAGCTATGTTTCTACTCAAGGAAATATGTATGGTGAGTATCTTGGGAGCAAAACCTTCTATGCTCTTGCACTAAATTGTATCTCAAATATCCTCAATCAATAGAACGGGTGAGCTACTACTTAAAGGTGTTTAGTCATGTTTGATGGCTTTGGACATAAGTTCATTCTGTAGTGACTCACTTAAGAGCCTTGTAACTGGTGGTGGGGCCCATTTGTCCTTTCGGCCAGTTACACTGTAGGAACAGCTATACCCAAGGCTACAGCTTTCGCTCTCACCTGATTTCTATAGCGGCTCGAAGGATTTACCGCTCGAGGTCGTTCCCAAGAGTATCGATCCCTTGGCAGGCCTCTCTTAAAAAGATAAAATGTGAGTGTTACTAACACTTTTCTCTTGCACCTAGGACCACGAAAGCCAAGGGAGAGGATAGTGTGTGTTAGAAGTAGGACCACTCGACCAACTCTTTGCACAAGTGTGCCAAGCACGAAAAACACCTGTTCTTTTTAATCTATCATTGCAATGTGATCTAACTATTTGGAGATGTTGCTCCAACAATCATGGTGTTCTTTTTAATTTTCAAAGGCAATTGTTTGAGTAAACTAGAATTTGAAAATCCTGGTCAACTTAATGAAAAACACGTTTGCATGAAGTAAGATTGCTTTAAAAATGAGACAAGTTGATTGTGAATTTTATTTGCACCAAAAATGGAAGTGTGGATTGTGAGTTTTATCTTGATGCAAGAAATAAAATTTGCCTTGTTGATTTTAAGCACCAAAACGAAGTTTGTTTCCTAACTTGCAAAAAAAAAAATAAAGTTGTTTTTGTATAAGTTTGTGGTTCTTTTTACCTTTGAACAATGAAATTCTTTTTAAGAGCCCCAAACAAATGTGTGATTCTTTTTCAAAAGCCCAAATTTGAAATGTGAAGTTAATTTTAAACCAAAATAAAAAGTGAATTCATTTTTAAAACCAACTTCAAAAACAAGTTAGTAAAAAATATAAATCTACTCTTTAATCTAATTTAAATCTGCACAAAAGAGAAAAATAGTTAGTAAAATCTGCCTATTTGGTGGGCTTCTACAAGCCTAAATTTTTTATTTTTTTTTTGGTTACAAGGTGATTTGTACAACGTTTTGTTACAATAGCGCTAGTCTGCGTTTGAACAGAGGCACTATTTAACACAAACGTATTAAAAGAAAGGGAAAGACAGAGAAGGGAAAAGCACTGAAACAGGGGGAATAGCGCCAAAATAATGCCAAACGCACCAAAACAGTGTCAAAATCGCAACCTGTGTGACATTTTCAACATTCAAACATGTTATTGGTTAAAAAAAAAAATGATCTTTTTGGTGTTTGGATTCACGTCGGGTTCACCAAATGATGCTCTGCAAAAAGGATTAGAAAATCTGTTTGATGGCAACACACACAAGAGCACAAGAAACAAACGTTAGTGTTAGCAACAAAAGATTATCCTAAACAGGCATATCAAGAGAGATATTAAGCATGAAATAGAAAGCATATAAACATAGAATGAAATAGCTAATCAAGATGCTCATAGTTGCGATCTCCCTTGTTCCTCTCCTCTCCAAGTCCCAAATGAGTGTAGCTCTCAGCTTTTAGCACTAGCCATGGATGCCATATGGAGATTCAAGATAGTTGAATATGATAAGCAAATACTATGCAAGAGTAGATAGTGATGCTATGAAAAAGCTCTATGCTAATGCCAGTATAACAACAATACTCTAAAATGCTTCTCCTTTTGCTTGAGGAGGAGGGTTCTATTTATAGAAGAAATAGGGAAATGAAGGGTTAAGATTGAGCAATCTTAACAAGGGTTAGGATTGAAAGTTGGGGATCCATGTGCACAATTGGCACCAATAAAATGGTGACAAGTTTCAACATAGGATTGGGTTGAGAGAAGAGGTTGGAGGCATTAAAGGCCTGAGAAGACCTCATGGTTATCTAGAAGGTAAGGGTCAAGTCTAAATTAAGATTACCCATTGGATTAAGAGTTAATCCAAGGATAAACCTTTGTGCAAATGATTAAGAGATAATCATGGTCAAAGCATTAAAGGCTTGATGAGACCTTTGGGTTGGGTAGAGGTTGAGTCAAAACAAATGTTTTAACCATGTGGGAGGGTTTGAGGTAACCATTAATGGTTATTGGAGACTTTGGGGATTAAGTGGTTGAAGGTTGAAAGCCTTCAATGGTTATCAAAGACTTTGAGCCATTTAGTGGTTGAAGGTTGGAAGCTTTCAAAGGTTATCCAAGACTTTGAGGGTTAATTTGTTGAACACACAAAGCATTAATTGCTTTTCAAAGACTTTGGAGTCTTTGAGAAGTGACTCCAATTTGCTTAGGAATGTGACAATATTTAAGGGATGAATTTAGGCTAATTAGGAAGGGTTTAGAAGAATCTAGAAGGGGTTTAGGCATACAAGTGGATTTTGTAGGAAAATGCAAGTGGGAGAAATTTTGGTATTTTCAATTAAAATAAAATCATTTATTTCAATTAAATGGTGTAATTTGCATTTGGATAAATATTCAAATAAATATTAATTTATTTAAATGAGAAAAATGAAGATAAAGCATTTAAAATGCTTGAAGACTTTGAGGGAAACCATTAAAGGCTTGAAGACTTTAAGGAAAACCATTAAAGTCTTAAGAAGACTATAGAAGGAAGCCATCAAGTTTGAAGACTTTAAAGCCATCAAGTTTGACTACTTTAAGGGAAACCATTAAAGGTTTCAAGTGGGTGAGGATAAATAGGATTTTAAATAAATAATTTATTTAAAATAGTTGTGCAACTTGCTTTTGTAGGAAAATACAAGTGGGTGGAGGATAAAGGTGATTTAAATAAATTATTTATTTAAAATAATTGTGCAACTTGCTTTTGTAGGAAAATACAAGTGGGTGGAGGATAAAGGTGATTTAAATAAATTATTTATTTAAAATAATTGTGCAACTTGCATTTGTAGGAAAATGCAAGTGGGTGGAGGATAAAGGTGATTTAAATAAATGATTTATTTATTTAAATGTGAGAGGTGGGATTTTGGGGGTTTTAAATAAATATTAATTTATTTAAATGTGAGAGAATATTTAATTAAATAAATATGATTTATTTATTTAATTAATGGTCTGAATTTGGTTAAGTGAATTAAATCAAATAAATTGAATAATTTATTTAATTAATAGGAGAATAGGGTTAAGATGAATTAATTAAATATTAATTTAATTAATTATTAATTGATGGTTAAATAATCAAATAAATACTAAGTATTCATTTAATTAAGTGGACAGATTTATGTGACTACACTTACTAAGAGTGATGAAATCTAAGGGTAGCTATATGCCCCCTTGTTTTGACTTGCTAATTAGGAGGTTGTAATAGGTTATCATGTTTACCACCTTGAATTGTGAAATAAAATCAATAACAAATTCTCACAACAAGGATTAATACAAGACAAAACTATTTGAAGATCATTTGGTAAGAAGGAGAACATATTCATGATTCCAATGGACCAACAGTGTGGAAATCATATCTCCCCAACCCTACATATAAAAGATTAAGTGCAACATATAAATTTAGGGTTCTGAAGAAGAATTATTTTTTAAATAGTGACAAATAGAGCCCACAGAGTGAAGAATGTCACGTCGACAACTAGATGTGCCCACAAGGATGGAGAACCTAAGAAAATCAATTGAGGAGGACTATCCATTGGATGAGGTAGTCCTACTAACTTTACCTTTTTTATGTGTTTTCATTTGATTTGTTGATTTTTTGCTCATAACCCTAGGTTTTCACATGGTGCACCTAGAATTGGAAGCATGGTCCAACCAGGGTACCATGGTTCTCTCTAGGTTGCATGATCCCCTCAAGGTGCCATGGTCCCATAAGGGAACCATGGTCTCAGAAAGGGCACCATGTGATAGACTTGGGGTTAGAACTATATTGAGACATGATGATATTGATGCATGAATTTGATGTTTGTAGGAATTACCCTACATGTGAGAGCATATTGTGGGTTGCATATACACTCAGTTCTCCCACCTTTCTCTAGATGAGAAGAACTTTCTCTAAGAAGTTGGATTATATTGGGTATGTTGCATGTCGATGATGAAATACCATGAGCCAATGTTTATGGCCTTGATGGAGAGATGGGACCCTAACATATCTACCTTCCACCTTCTCATTGGAGTGAAAGTCACCCTAGAGGACATGTATCGCATCCTGTGATTACTAGTGTTTCGGAGGGTCATGATATATCAGTCACATGGCTCATGAGAAGAGATAGGGAGAGATTAGACATATTGCATTGGTAGTGTGACTCCCAAATATTTGAGGGGTCAAATACTGATCTGGTAGCTACTACATTTGGTAGTAGATATTCTATTCATTCAAAATATTATGATCGCGATAGTGGTACTAGCCATATATCCTAATGGTTGAGGTAGTCACATGCACAAGGGAGTAAACAATATCATACGTGAGATGGAGGAGCACCACACTATGTTCTCATGGGGACATAGCATATTAACCCATCTCAACCATGAACTAGGATATTATATTTATTATGAGGGTAAGAGTTTGATGACATGAACTATCCTTCAAGTCTAGATGTTTAAGAACATCACATGTACGAAGCCTGTAGGATTTCCTATAGAGATTTTGTTTGACAAGTCATGAGCACATGCGTATCCTTTCAATAGACCATGGTAGAGAGGATATTTTTGGTACTAGAGAGTTGTGATGGATCATCTACAACCTATTAATATGATATGGAGACCCTATAGATAGATGTATGTTTGGAATGAGAAAAAAAGGACAATTACAAAAAATGTACCAGGTCCATCTATTGCAGGGTCACCATAATTACATCATCATCCCATTTTACTTTAATAGGTTGATGAGATAGTTCAATATAATGCGGGGCTACCCTAGAACCATCATGATCTACACATGATGTTCTCGTAGTGTCATAATAGTAGGGGCCTTGCCTAGACCTACAACATAGGATGTAGATATCACCAATAAGGAGGTGGAGAGAGATGTGACACATATGACCCCCGCTACATAAGGATGACATAGGTGTACAGTGTGTCTACATGATATTCTGAGAGGCTACATATGCAAAAGGCATATTCCCTCTAGACTACTCCATAAGAGATCTTGAGCCAAGGGTGAGACCATCAGATTCTCATATTCATGAGGGAGGAGATGAGGTAGCCAGAAAGCCTAGTGATATGGATGGTGAGGAGCAAGAGTAGGAGAAAGATGAGTGTGAATCTCCTAGTCATGCGGGGGATGATATTCTAGATGTGAACCTTCAACCATCAAAGAATAGGGGCATGGTGTAGAGGTAGAGGATGATGATATGCCCATACATAGGCCTTCCTCGAGATTACATAGGTCATCACCACTTTCATTACACTCTGACGTGTTGAGGTATTATAAGCAAGGGGACACTAGCAAGATTGTGCCCCCAACCACAGTTTCTCACTCTCTAGCCTCTTTCAATCGTACTTGGTAGAAAGGGGATCCAGTTAAGAAGATATGTTGGGTTTAGAGCATATGATAGAAATCATTGGAACTTCATTCTCAAAATGTTGTAATGGTTGGTGTTTGGACCTAAAATACAAAGTCATGTTCAAATTTTGTATGCATATCTTATTATATATTAGACAATGTCAAATTTGTTTGAGTTGCAATGTTCTATTAGACAAGGTTTCCCTTTATATCCCTTTTTATATGTGTTAATTGTTGATGCATTAGGTTATATTCTTCAAAAAGATAATCACCTAAAACTTATTAAATGTATCTATATTCTAAAAATCAAGTGGTTATTAATTCCCATTTTGAAGATAATAATATGTTGGGTAAGTGCACAAAGATGGTGGTCAAAAAGGGGGGTATAAGTGGACACTTTTTTCTGAAATTAGGTGAACCTAAACATGGAGGCAAAATTTGAAAGTCAACCAATCAAGATATGAAGATAATCAAAGAACAAATATTGTAGTACTCTAAATCTAGTTTCCAAACTACTAAACTTTTTCAAAATTGGATAAGATTAAGGGGATCAAATCCTTTGTGCACGAAAAACAAACCCTGATTTTTTTGTGAAAATCATAGCATAGTGTTTGACATGCACATCAAAAAAGCCATAGTTAGATTTAGTATTTTGACAAATCCTTTGGCAGAAAGATAGTTAAGAGTGAGCACTAGAAGATGTGTATTTTTTTGTAATTTTTTGTTGAGTAATTATTTTTTTATGATTTTTCCAATCGAGCACATCCTAAAAATTAGGTACCTGTTCGTGCACGAAGCATAAGTTGCACTAAAAAAATTGAAAATACAATTTTTTTTTTAAATTGTAAATAATCAAGTGTACTACAATAATATATAAAGTTTTTTAAGCCCGGACAGGTAGCAGAGTTGGCTTGGACCATGGTTTTTCTCCGCATTTGTCTCGGGTTTGACTCTGAGGCTTGGATTCAATCGATGGGCTTGGCTAACGGGCTGCTTAGCTCATCTCCAGGGACTAGTCTCACCTTAGCTCACCCCATAATGGGAAATCAGTGTCGTTGGGCTGAGTTGTGGGGATACCCTGGGTAACTAAAAAATATATATATAAAAAGTTTTTTAAATTTGGATAAGTATATCAAAAGTTAGTAAAAAAATGGTGCACCTATGTCTGTGAGAATTATGGAGACATTGGTAAAAGATATTCAATAATAATATGTTATTGTTGTTCAAATTTTTAAAAAAAATAATATGGTTAGAAATCTCAGAAGATTGGTGAAAATATGGTGGCAATTTTAGAAATACCCACTTGATGAAGTGTAAACCTGAAGATGACAAAGTCGAGAAACCAAGTTGATAAAAAAAAACATGTCAAAAAGGAGGGAAATGGAGGGAAATCAAACTTCCAAACTGTAGCTTTGTCATCTAGGCCTATTTCCAAGCCTAAATAGTCAAAAGCATGTACGGGGTACTTATGGTATAAAAAGTGCGTATGCGCTATGTTTACTATAAACAACACATACGTGCTACGTTTGTTTAAATTTTGGGTGTGTATAATATGGTATTGTATATATAATATGTGTATATACATATAATATATAATTTTTATATATAATATATAATATTTATATATATGTGTATATAATAATATATAATATATTAAGTATATATATACACATATAAGTGTATTGTCTCCCCCTCTCAAGTGTGTACAAGGTGCCTCTCTTTCTCTCCCTCTCACTCTCTCTCTTTCTCCTTCTCTCTCTCTCTCTCTCTCTCTCTCTCTCTCTCTCTCTCTCTCTCTCTCTTCTCTCTCTCCCTCCCTCTCCCTCTCTCTCTCCCTCTCCCTCTCCCTCTCCCTATCTCTCTCCCTCCCTCTCCCTCCCTCCCCTTCTCCCTTCCTCCATAACCCATCCCTCTCTCTCTCTTCTTCTCTCCCTCCCTCCCTCCATACCCCACTGCAACTATGTCTGCACTTCTATAGAAGTAAGTGAATTTATTTCTTGTCTGCAACTTCCTCTTTGATTTTTATCATGTATGCTCTCCTAAGAAAATTGATTGATGGATTTGTGTGTGTATACTGAATGGGAGGAAGAAGGGTCTGAAATTGAACCATGGGTGCATTACCGTGACAAACAAGGAAACTGGCAACAATATTCTTCTTGAATGTGTTTTTAATGAGCATAGCAGATGTGGAAAATAGTGTCAACAAAGAAAAATGATGAGTCAGACTACCTACAATATGTTTTTTAGAAGGAAACAGTTGGTAGGAAGAGAAAGAGGGAGAGTAACATATATAATGATATAGAGAATGATAGTGGTGGGTATGCGAGAGTTCCCATGCTATTGCATAATGCCTGTCATCTAAAGAAATTGAATTTTGTTGTAAGCATCACAGTGGTAGTATATGATGATCATCACTTGTCAAAAGGCCTGGAAGGGTACATACCCATGAAAGAAATCAAGTGTGTAATTCCTATAGCCACAATCGAGATCAGTCATATAGTCTTGCAAATTTAAGAACATCATATGTTTTAGAAAGGCACTACTCTTAGGGTTAGGTCAAGCTCTTACACTTTTCTTTTAGTGAAGCCTCGTTATTTGTTCTCTTGGAGTCTCTCTTATGCTGACAATTGTCTAACTTAGCTATATCAAAACTAAACTACTGATGTTCTATTCATAACTTTAAATAATATATCATTTTATTAGCCCACCATATGACCCCTTAGGTGTCATTAGAGGTTATATTATTTCCTATGAGGTCATATGGTGTCCTATGACCCCTCAGGACACCATATGACCCCTTAAGATACCATACAACCCATAACTACATGATATAGTTTCCTAAGAGGTCATAGGATGCCATATGACCCCTCAGGACACCATACGACCCATAACAATACCATATGGTGTCCTAAAGGGTCATATGGTGTTCTATGACCCCTTAGGACACTATTTGGTGTCGTTATAGGTCCTATGGTGTGCTAAGGGATCATATAGTGTCCTATGACCCCTTAGGACACCATAAGGTGTCGTTATGTGTCTTATGGTGTCTTGTGACCCCTAGGACACCTTATATGGTCCTAAGGGGTTATATGGTCACCTACGACCCCTTAGGACAACATATGGTGTTGTTAGGGGTCATATGGTTTCCTAAGGGGTTATATGGTCACCTACGACCCCTTAGGACATCATTTTACACCTTAGGACTCCATATGGTGTTGTTATGGGTTGTATGGTGTCCTAAAAGGTCATGTAGTGTTCTATGACCCCTTAGGACACCATTTAGTGTCATTATGGGTTGTATGGTGTGCTAAGGGGTCATACGGTGTCCTATGACCCCTTAGGACTCCATATGACCTCTTATGTGTCTTTATGGGTCATATGGTGCCCTATGACCCCTTAGGACACATGCATGGATCCCTAGAATACCATATGACCCCTAAGAATACCATATGACCCTAGAGAGGGAGAGAGGGGGAGGAGAGGGATGAAATCAGTGAGAGATGCACCTAAGAAAGGAGGAGAGTGAGATAGATAGATAGAGATTGAGAGGGATAGACAAGAGATAAATGAGAGAAAGAGAGATGGAGAGAGAGAGAGGGGGGGGAGATAGAGATAAAGAAATGGAAAGGGAGAGGTAGAGAGAGATGGAGAGAGAGGGAAATACAGGGAGAGATAGAGATAAAGAGTGACATAGAGGAGGGGACAGACTCAGAGAGAGAGAGAGAGAGAGAGAGAGAGAGAGAGAGAGAGAGAGAGAGAGAGAGAGAGAGAGAGATTGGGAGAGAAAGAGAGGCCTAAGAGGTGGAGGGAGGGAGGGAGAGAGAGGGTGAGAGATAGAGAGATTTTGAGCGAGAGGGAGGAAGGGATGGAATGAGAGTAAAAGAGACTAGAGAGAGAGGTGAGAAGAGAGAGAGATTTGAGAAGAGAGGGAGAGAGGGAGGGGGAGGAGAGAGGGAGAGAATGAGAGAGAGATACACTTGAGAGAAGGGGAGAGTGAGATAGAGAGATAGAGGATGAGAGGAAGAGACTTTAGAGATAAAGAATGGGGGAGAGAGAGAGAGAGAGAGACTTAAGTGAAAAATAGAGACTTGATTCTCTCCCCTTCTCTCTTCCTCCATACCCCTTCTTCTCTCCCTCCCTCCCCCCCTCTCTCTCTCTCTCTCCATACCCCTCTCTCTCTCTCTCCCCCCCCTCTTCCTCTCCCCCCTCTACCTCTCTCTTCCTCTCTCCCCTTCTCCCTTCCTCCATACCCCTTCTTCTCTCCCTCCCCCTCCCTCTCTCTCTCTCTCCCTCCCCCTCCCTCTCTCACTCTCTCTCTCTCTCTCTGTCTCCCTCCCTCCCTCTCCCTCCCCCCTTCTCTCCCCCCTCTCCCTCTCCCTCTCTCCATCTCCCTCTCTCCCTCTCCCTCTCTCCCTCTCTCTCCCTCCCTACCTCTCTCCCTCTCTCTCTCTCTCTCTCTCCCTCTCTCCCTCCCTCCCCTTTCCTTCACATTTTCTTTACTACAAATAGCGCGTAGGGGGTACTGAGCCTATTAGTTCATTGCCTTGCCATAACATTGTTTAAGGCATAGGAGTGCGTACGCGCTACTTATTACTTGTAAGCGCATATGGGGTACTGATCCTATTAGTTCAATACCCTGCTATAAAATTTTTAAGGTGTAGGAGTGTGTAGCGCTAATTATTAGTAGAGGGTCATGTAGCATCGTAAAATTGTGACACTTGCAATTTCGATTGCATTTGGGTCTTCATGATGGCGGCGCAACGTTGAACCTGAATGGAGACCCCAAAACTTATTTACGACATCAAAAAATGCATCTTTCTACACCTTAGCCTGATCCTCCTTGCACCCAACTATCCCGAGAGGTGGGACCATGGTGCCCAGCGCCCTGGTCCCTGGCCCTATTTTGGGACCGGTCTCTTGTTCGGCATCGGGTCTTCAAGTTTGCAATTTGGAAAATAATACTCCTAGGTCAGCCTAAGGTCAGAAAAATCAGTCTCCTAACCCTAATTGACAAGTATATAAACTACATTTCCCCTCCCAGAAAAGGAGGAAAAACATATGTGTGCAAGAGGCGAAAGCAATAGGCAAACATTCAAACATTCAAGCATTCAAGCATTCCTTCAAGCAATTGGGCATTCTAGGTCTCCATTCAAGGTTAGGTGTTGCATTCAAGACAAGGATTCAACCATTGAAGAGGAGATCACCTACTACATACAACATACAACACACAACATCATTACACCTTCGCATGTAAGAATACAAACATTCTTGCAACAAGGTATCAGTACTTGATTACATTACAAACATTTACATTTACAACATTCTCATTTCTTGGTTAATTCCAAAATCGGGGTTTGACCTGAAGGCAAACCCCTAATCCCTAACCCCCCAATCATCCTCTCTTTTCTGTGTGTAGGTTGCAGGTACGCGGCTATAATTGAAGATCTGGAATCCTTGTGCAGAGACGAACAGATCCCCCTTCGTTTCACGGATTTTTCAGAGGACTGTGTGCACTCTGGGTGCCATCGTCCCATCAACTTTCGCTCAAACTTGCAGGACAACATCATCTCAACATTTTACTACTAATTTCAGGTCCGCAACTTCATCCTGTGTCTCTATCTCTGTCTACAAGTGAATCTTTCCTACTTTTACATACACTCCTAGTTCGATCCTTCTATCTACATTCTTTACAGAAGAGGGTATCCTTGCTATCTCAACCCTTGAAACTCATTTAGAATTCAATCTTGCATTGTGTGGGATTGGATCTTGTGAGTTTCAACCCCTCTTTTGAATGTAAAGTCTCTCCTAAGTGAAAATTGTCAATCCTAGTGACCTCCTCCTTGGAGTGGGGGAACACCTAGGGTTCGATTTTCCGCTTTACAAGTGGAAAAAAAAATAACGTTGGGCTTGCCAACATTTTATGGACTAACAACGCACACATGGTTATTAATATAGTGTGTACAGAGTACTTAGACATAGTTTTATTTGTCCAAGAGCCTCAACAACCTCCAAAGAAGTTTTTGAGGTCATTGAAGACCCCATTGTAACTGTGTCTGCAATTCTATCATTGTTTTATACATAGAAGTAAGTGAATTTTTTGTTTTTGCATGATTTCAAATGATTGAATTATTGTTGTTATTAGTTTTGTCAATATTATTGTGATTGTTTAATAGTTTTGATTCAAAAAAATAATGATAAGATGCATATTTATGGTTATTTATTTGTTTATGAACTTTTGTTTACATATATATGTAATATGATTCTATTTAGGACAATTGATATCAACCATGGGAAAGAACAAGCAAGGAATGATGGAACAACAAGATGATGAAAAGGAAAGACAAAGGCAGCATATGAAGAAATTACATGACATAAGAACAATGGGATAAGAAGGTATGTCATCCTCTACATCTCAATTCGATTTACCAAACAAACATAGTGCACCTAATGCAATTGAAGAAGAGAAATTTGATTTACCATATGAACCTAATGCAATTGAAGAAGATACAACATTGAATAATAAGTTAAATGATGAACATACACCTTCTCTATTTGATGAATTGAATGTACATAATGCACCAATATTAACACCTCCTAGAATCATTCGTAGGAAGCCAAATATCTAATTGACATTGATGAGAATATATTGAAGCCAATGCCCGATAAAATGAATGAACAAACTTGTAGGAGAATGGTTAAAAGAATATGGCAAAACTATTTTGAAAACTTAAATAAAACTTCAAGATGTCAATTAATTGTTCAAATGATTAAAAATTTGAATTTTAGAGTGACAATGAAAATTCTAGGCCTAAGATCATCTAAAAGTAACAGTGATAAAACTATTGTGAGAAATCTATTTGATGCATATCAAGCTATTGGTTCAAAATCATGTACTAAAGATTCTAATGCTACTCGACGTGTCATTACATCAACCATAATGAGCAAGAAAATAAAAAAAGATCATTTGATAAGTAAAACAAGTAAGTAATTAAATGTTAGTAGAAGAACATTAAGTAAAGCATTAAAGAGGCGAGAAAAATTAGAGGAACCTAACAATAATTTTCTTTGGGCTTTCTCGGGTAGACTACCACGCAAAGACAAGGTTGTTGTTGATGCACTAAGAACATTAATTGAAAATTTTTGGCATGACAACACAAGAGTTTCACCCAACCAAAGAGATGTTATTAGAAGGTGAATTGGGTCTACAAATCATGAGCCACATGCCAAACACTATTTGGATATGACTCAAACTAAATTTTATGAAAGATTCCTTCAAAAGTTTCCTCAAATAAGAATTTCTCAAAGATTTTTTGAAATGGCAAAACCTTTTTATATTAAGATTAATCATGTATGCACCACATGTTGTTGTAGGATGCATATTGAATTTTCCATGCACTATGATATTTTTCATCATATTTGTTCTACTTTGCACACTAACGATGTTTTGCAGGAATGCAATATACAAGCACCTCCTAAGTCGGTAAGAGAATTTATTTCAAGTGTGTTATGTAATAGACATGATGGTTGCATTTATTATAAGATTCCTTCTTTGGAAGGTTTTTGTGCTATATGTGGTGGTTAACAACATTTACCAGGATGCGTACATTTGGAGAGCACACATGAAATTGGTAGGAAATTAGTTTCTTTTGGAAAATACAAGAAATTCACATATGGAGTTAAAGATGGAAAAGATTTGAAGAGATGTGAGCTAGTGAAAAATGATATATGTGTAGCTGAATTTATGAAAATGTTTCAAGAAAAACTAGTTTATGAGTACATAATGCATACACATAGAGCTCGATGGTTAGATGAGAAATTCAAGTTATGTAAGGACACATTTCCTCTTGGAATCATTTTCTCTATCATTGATTTTGCTGAAAATTATACACTACAACCTCAAAATGAAGTGCAATCTATGTATTATCATTCTACACAAGTTTCTATTTTTGTACACATAGCATTCATGCATGCAGATGATAGCACATAGGAGGATAGAAAGGTTGTAAGAGACTATCACTTCTACATAAGTGATGATCATACTCATTCATCAGAGTTTATACAAGGATGCTTTAAAGTTTTCTATGATAGCTTAAGGGAAAGGACCATACGATACAACCGACACTTAATATGGTCAGATAATTGCACCAACAATTCAAAAATGCAAGGATGTTTTATTGGTTGACAAGGATGCATATGACTAGCAGTGTACAACATTTTTGGAATTTCACTGAGGCTAGACATGGTAAGGGAGAGCACAATGGTGCAAGAGCATGTGTAGAAAGAGCCCTAGCTAGAGAAGAATTGAAGTATGAAGGTGGTGTGGAGTTGATAGATGCATAAACAATTGTGTGATGGTGTAAGTCTACGATGGGTCTAGGTAATATAGGTATGTCAATGGTTCATAGATATTTTTGGTTGATCACTGAATCTAACGTTGAAAACTATCTAGATTGTTATACAGTTGTAGGATCGAGTGACATGCACTCATTTATGAGTTCAAGTGCAAGTTTACTAGTAATTTATATGAGACAAATGGTATGTTTCTTCTCTTCATGCATGTATTGTTTGTGGGAAGAATGTGAATCACAAGAGTGGGTTGACAAATGGTCTTGTAGATCGTTGGTTCCCATTAATACATATCAAATTCCCAAAGCACTACAATTGAGCCAGATGGAGACATCAGTGGATTTTGACCATGTATCCGACCTAGTGGATTTAGGTGATTTTTTGAGTTAATTTTTTTGCAAGTATTATTTTTGGTTGATTTTGTTGTATATCATACTTTATTTTTGGTATTAATTATCACTTTATAAAATGCAGGTCATGTGTATGCAGTTGTTGTAGAAGAGAACAATGAAGAAGGAACAAATTACTATTTGTGTCGTTGTGTTAAGCCTAAAATAAAATTGACAACCACAATCATTGATGGAGAGGGTATTGAGTACCCAATAGGGTCTGTTGTCATGATAGGAACATGTCTTAGGAGATACCCTATCAAGAATTATGATGTTTGGCTGTTCGAGGACTTTGAAACACACATACATATTCTTCATTTCTCTAACCTTGTTGTTGCAACAAATATTCATTTGATGAAGTATCGTGGTAGACCTCATAACAATATTTTATGGAAAGTTCGTGAATCTGACCACGAGGCAATACTTAACACAATACGCGTTAGAGCTGATTCTGAAGGCTCACTTGATTGATTCTACAATTCAGACTAGAATGATTTTGAGAATTTTGTATATATCATCGATGAACTGTTCTATATTAATTTTTTGTATATATAAATGCCCATGAGATGATTTTTACTTGTTTAGGGACATAATTTTATATATTAAAATGGTGATGAGCTGATTTGTACATATGTAGATTCCAAATTTTGTATATTAAAATGGCGATGAGCTGAATCGCACATATTGTAATGCCAAATTTTGTATAAAAGCCCATGAGATGATTTGTAAGACATTTTTTTGTATATTCAAATAGCCAAGAGCTAATTTGATCGGTGCTTGAGATGCTTCTCCAATGGATTGAGGATGACTCACCATAAATGGAGAAACTATCACTATTACCTATACAAAAAATGATCAAAGATTAAATACAATTAATATAATGATAAGTATTGTAGGTTAAAATCAATTAATGTAATATATCAAACAAAATTGTATTGCATCCTAAGATGCTTCTCTAGTGCATAGAGGAGGGCTCGCCATGGACGAAGTAGCTATGGATATTTCCTATATGAAAAAATTATAAGATTATAATATATCACAAGTTCACATGTATGCGTGCATATAATCATGAAATCAAGAAAATAAAGTAGAGATACATACCTCCGCCCTCTCTTGATCCACGGGTGAATCGGGTGCATTCAACAAATCCACATAGCTCAATGGCCACTATACATGTAAAATAGACAAAAGAAACTAATCAATCTAAAAACCCCAACTAATAATTGATTTCAACATTTTCAAACAATTCTACAACTAAAAATGTGTTCAATTACCTTCTTCCCATGTTTTGGCCTCTTCGAGGAACTATTTTTCTTAGGATGAGGCCTAGACATGGAGGGGGTACCCTAAAAAAACAAAATTAACATGAGATATTAGTACAAATAATATATTAAACATAATTTAAAAAATCTAAATTAAATGACTTGCATATTCCATCAAAACAATGCATAAAAAGGGTTGTACAAAATATGATACCATATAGCCTTGTAGGCCAAAATCGATCACTGAGAGCATGATGTCATCAATCTAGGACATTTGGTCCCCTATCAACACCTACAAACCAAAAATTGGACCAAGCAGTAAAAATAGTTGTCGTGCCTATGAAGTGTGATACCTGCAGCTGCAACACAAACACTCAATAGATCATTACAAGAATGGTTAGAAAATTATAAGCAAAGAAAAGATAAAACCATGACAAAGTGACCTATCACCTCCTAAGAGATGTGAGTATGGATTTTCTCTCAGATCTGGATAAGAAATCCCAGTGACTTGACTACACCTAGATGGAGGATTTGAAATGATAATGATATGCAAAGATGAGATTGATTAAGCTAGATTGATCCAAGAGACTAATTAAGATAATGATGTGCATGATTAAGCTATGATGATGATGCAATTAAGCTAGAAAAAAGATTTATTAAGCTACATGATTCAATAATTATGCTAGGAAATGATCAAATGAAACTAAATCTAAGATGCAATTGCCTATAATAATAGTGCTCAAATGATATGCCTATAGTAAAAATGCCTAAATTGATAATGAGATGGGATCCTTTATGCTCCAAAATGGGGGATATTTATAAGATTTCCAAGGCTAGGAGTGAGGTGGCAAGAACCAACGGTCAAGATTGAGTCTGAAGATATCAAGGGTAAAATTGGAGGAGGTTGGAGAAGAGGTTGGAAGAAGGGACACTTGTCATCTTTGTGGTGACAAGTGTCAAGGAGCCTTTCTCATAAAAGGGCAAGTGTCCAAGAGAGGAGACATGTGGCCTAAGTGCCATGTGTCTCAAGGGAAGAATATCCACACCATAGGAGGTTAGGATGTGAAAGATAGGATAGGGTAAGGCAAACCCAAGGTTAGGTGGAATGGGTTAGGTTAGGGGGATGGTTAGGTTAGGTGGTTAGAAGTTAGGAGGCATGTGGGTAATTTGAATTTAAAAATTCAAATAATAGGAAAAGACTAATTAATTTTCAACAACACATAAATTGATTTGTTTTAATTAATTAGAGGATTAGAAAGAA
Source organism: Cryptomeria japonica (assembly GCF_030272615.1). Lineage (NCBI taxonomy): Eukaryota > Viridiplantae > Streptophyta > Pinopsida > Cupressales > Cupressaceae > Cryptomeria > Cryptomeria japonica. The sequence continues at coordinate 40,177 of NW_026728967.1, read as the reverse complement.
TGAATTTAAATGGGGGGGAAGATTAATTAATTTGAATTAATAAATCAAAGGGGACTTTTGAAATGAACCTATTAAATAAATCCTTAGATTCATTAATAAGTAGATGAAAGAGAGATTTTAATCAAATTTCTAATGAATTCAATTAAATTGGGGAGGGGTTTTAATTAAATAATTGCTTATTTAATTAATTATCTTCAGACCATTAGGTGTATACATTTTGCCCCTCTTTGAAGCAAGGTGTGATGATGTGTTGATTCAAAGAATAATCTCTTTTTGTTGATGATTTTTGTTTGATATGATGCCCCAACTATTGATTGTTAAATTGCGGTACGATGATGCCCCCTCGGGAGATCAATTGAGATAATTGACCTTTGGAGTTTTTGGATCTTTGCGAAATTGATATCTCGATTAGAAATGATTTGCTTTCTACAACTGTGGTTGATGAAAATGCAAGTTCTATGATCACGGTAATGTGGTTCTTGATTATTGATAAAGCTTGATTGATTATATTAATAAGATTGAGATTCAGTCTGGTTTCAAATATGCCACCTCCTATATAAGACAAAGATGATCAAAGCATTTGGTTTCAGGAACGATATCCTATATAAGACAAAGATCAGAACATTTGGTTTCAGGAAAGATACATCCTGTATAAGACATAATCGGATAGATTAGGTGTGATCAATTGATAGAATTGATAAGGTTGATTGAGTAAAGCACTGACAGATTCATTGATATCTAGTTGTAGGAAGATTCAAATATGTTGATGTTGGTTTGGTTGAGAGGGGAATATAAGATTTTCACTGGGTCGACAATATCTGGAGAGAGATGAGTCATCAGTCTGATTGCATATACACTTATGATGATACCTTGATGATTCCTGCGATAGATTTAACCTTGGATAAAATGAACATACGGGATCCCATGCAAGAAAGAAATGCAAGCTAAATGCAAATGCCAATGCAAATGAAATGCAAAGCTATGGCCGGATCAGTCACTGGGTTATTTTGTTTTATCATCATTGAGATTTTTAAAATGTGGGAAGTGAGTGCAAACATCAATGGTATAATTAAACCATGATGACCTAAGCACTATTTTCCTAGGTTTTGATATGACAAGTTAGTATAAGCATCGAGGTATAATTGAACCAAGATGACTTGAGTGTTGCTTGCATAAAATAGGCAGTATTAACCATTTCAATATGCAAATCAGAAATGTCTTCGATGATACTCCGATGACTATGTCCTTAGACAAATTTTCACATATTAATGATTAATTTATAGATAGCTGACAAGAAAAATATCATGTTCCTTCCTTGTTCCTCTAGTCAAAGACATCTTGAAGTCACTCAAAAATCAATGATAGTGAAAATCAAGACTGAAAAATTGAACAATCATGGCTAAATAATTATCTAAAAGATATAATCCATTGGAAAGTGTGAGATGTGCTTAGATTGACTTTGTGATAGTTTGATAGCTGACAATTTGATCTCATGTTTGATGTTGGATGTGTCTCAGTTTTTGCTTGATAAGAGTTGCCTAACTGTTGTTCTCCCTGTTTGATTAAGCTAAAAAATAATCGATAATTTTGCCCCCATCTAGGTGTATGATTTTTCCCCAAGCCTAGAAACAAATTTATTATGATAGACCCAATGATCCAAACCATGATGAGAGGCCACCCGAGATGCCTACGTATGTACAAAAGGCTTTATTATGAATATGAACAACACTGATGGAAAATGAATGAATGCAAGTGGAAGGATGCATGAACTAATAGATGGAAGAGCTAGCGGATAGATAGCGCCTGTTTGCTAGGTTTTCATCGTCAGTTTTTATTGCACTTTTTCTTATATTTGATTTTTTTTTTTTTTGTTTTTATTGTTTTTCACTGTTTTTGGATTTTTATGTTTTTTCACTTCTTTTTTTATTTTTTTGCGTTTTCACTTTTTTTTTTTTTTTTCTGCTTTTTTAGACATAAAACTTTTTCAGATGCTATTGATAGGTTCCTTGAGCTGATCCTTGTCCTGTGTTGATAGCTGATATGTTCCTGACCCAAATACTGCTGTGACCACAAGCAGACCTAACCAATTTGGTTCAAACTTTCCTTTCTTTTCTCGATCTAACTGGTTTCGTGGATTTTCCTTTAGTACTAGTTCCCCAACTTGAAATGTTCTCGATTTGACCCTGTGATTATAACTCTGACACATTCTTTGATGATATACCTTTAAATGATCAAAGGTATTTTGTCTTCATTCATGGATCAATTCTAACTCCTGCAATCTAGATACTCGTTGTTCTTCATCTAGGATAAGACCTTTTAATGATACTCATAGAGAAGGTATCTCTACTTCTATTGGTAGTATTGCTTCTGATCCATAAATAAGAGAGAAAGGTGTGGCACCTTTTGGTGTGTGGATACTAGTATGGTAGGCCCATAGAGCAAGGTTTGATTGAATATGCCAATCTTTGCCAGCATCATTTACTATCTTTTTGAGGATTTTCAAAATAGTTTTGTTTGATGCTTCTACTTGTCCATTCCCTTATGGATAGTAGGGTGTGGAAAATCTGTGTTGGATCTTGAATTTCTCACATATTTCTTGTACATCCTGATTCTTGAATGGTCGCCCATTATCAATGATAATGGTCATTGGTATTCCATAATGACAGATGATGTAGTTCAAGATAAATGCAACAATTTGTTTCCGTGTGATATTTGTGAGAGGTACTACCTCAATCCATTTCGTGAAATATTCTATAGCTACAAGGATGAATTTGTGACCATTAGATGAAGAGGGATTTATCTTTCCTACTAGATCAAGACCCCATTGGCAAAAAGGCCAAGATGATGCCAAAGCATGAAGTTCTTGTACTGGTGAATCAAATTCCCATGGATCTGACATTGTTTGCATGTTCTAGCTATCTGAAAAGAATCTTGTTCCATAGTCGGCCAATAATAGCCCAAGCGTATGAGTTTTTTCAAAAGGGTAAGACCACTTGAATGAGTTCCACAAATGTCATTATGGACTTCATGTAAGGCCTTCTTAGATTCTTCTTGTTCAAGATATCTTAAAAGAGTACTGTCTAGACCTCGTTTAAATAGGGTATCTGCAACAAGAGTATAATGGGAGGATTGGAAAATAAAGTTTCTCTTTTGATTTTTTGATAAGTTAGGAGGGAGGATATTATCTTTTAGGTATGTGTAAGTTTGGCATAGCGGAAGGAATCATGTCCAACAAGGTGACAGATAGTTTGGGAATCGAGACAATTATGAGCAGGGTAAAACAACTCTTCCACTAGGAATTCATAACGTTGTTGATTTTCTTGTGTTTGAAGGAGAGAAGCAAGTGTTTCCATGGCATTTGCTACTTTGTTGTCATTCCTTGGAATCTGCTGAAAAGTTATTTCTACAAAGTATTTCTTGATATCATCAACCATCTTTTTATAAGGCATTAACTTTTCATCCTTTGTTTGGTAATCATCATTAATTTGATTAATGACGAGCTGAGAGTCTCCAAAGACTTGAAGTTGTGTAATGTTCCATTCTATAGCCATTTTGATACCTGTAACCAAATCTTCATATTCTACTATATTGTTGGTGCATGTAAATCTTAATTTGTATGCTTTTGGAATTGTATGACCTTGTGGTGTGATGAATAGAATACCCGCTCTTTGATCCGTGCTATGTATATGAACCATCAAAGTATAATTTCCATGTTTTTATTGTGATTGTTAGGATATCAGCATCGGGAAATTCACTGTGTAAAGGATAATCATCTTGAAGTGGTGCCTTGGCTAGTTGGTTTGCAATGACTTGTACCTTGATAGCTTTTTTGTCTATATACTCAATATCAAATTCACTCAGGATCATGATCCATTTTGTTAATCGTCTTGTTAATGTTGCCTTGCTGAGAAAATATTTAAGTGGATCAATTTTAGCTATCAACTTGATGGAGTGAGATAATAGATAGTGTCTAAATTTTTGAGAAGCAAAAACAACTACCAAGCATGCTTTTTCTATTGGTGAATAGTCGATCTCGTATCCCACTAATGTTTTGTTGATGTAGTAGATGGCTCATTCTTTTTCTTCATTATCCTATTGTACAAGTAGAACTCCTAATGATACTTCAATGGTTGATACATAGAGTAATAACAACTTTCCCAGAATCGGTGACATTAGGACAGGTGGTTGCATGAGATAGGCCTTGATCTTGTTGAATGTGTCTTCACATTGATGGTCCCACTTGAAATGAACATTTTTATGCAACGGATGACTAAATGGTTGACATTTATCTGCTAGTTAAGAAACACATCTTCTAATTGACTGGAGTCTTCCTTGAAGTGATCTTAATTGACTGATATTCTTGGGAGATGCCATTTTCATGATTGCTTTGACCTTAGCTGGATCTACTTTGATACCTCTAGCTAAAACAATGTATCCCAAGAGCTTTCCTGAAGTGACACCAAAGGTACATTTCTTAGGATTTAGTCGTAGCTTGTACTGTTCTAATCGGTCAAAGATCTTTTCCAGTATCTCTATTTGTTCTTCTCTATTGTATGATTTGGCCAAGATGTCATCCACATAGTCTTCCATGAATGTATGCATCATGTCATGGAATATCGTTGTCATATCTCTCTGATATGTAGCATCTATGTTCTTTAGTCCAAAAGGCATGACGTTCCATTAGAAAGTACCCCATGAACATGTGAAAGCTATCTTTTCTTGATCTTCAGGTGCTATTTTAATCTGATTGTATCCAAAGAAACCATCCATTAGAGAAAACACAGAGTGTCCAGTAGTTAAATCTACAATGATGTCAATGTTAGGCAAAGGAAAGTCATCTTTTGGACATGCATTATTAAGATCTCTGAAGTCTGTGCATATTCTGATGCTTTTATCTAGTTTGGAAATAGGAATGATGTTGGATACCCATTGAGGATAAGTTACAGGTGATGAATCCGACATCCAATAATTTCTTTAATTTTGCTTTGACTAGAAGAGGAATATGTGGATGCATTTTCCTTAATTTCTATTTAACTAGTTTGCCTCTTGGACTAACATTTAAGTGATGCATAATAAGCTCTGGATCCAACCCTGGCATGTCTGCATATGACCAGGTGAAATTGATTTGCTATCATTTGAAGAATTCCATATATTGTTGCATTTCTTGTTCTGTCAGAGAAGTTGTTGGATGTAGGATCTTTGGTTGCTCTGTTGTCCCAATGTTAACCACCTCTGTTGGTTCTATCAAAATGGATGACCTTTCTTGATAGTGTGCAGGTGAAGTGTCAAATCTCCCATCTTCCAGCACCTCCAAGAGGTTTTCACTGTTAGATGCATCCTTTCTTGTTAATTTTTCCTGATCTAATGTTGCCAAGAAATGGTTTTCAGCATTAGACCTGATATTGCTTTCTTTATTTTCCTTTTTATGACTAGGAAATTTGGCACCCACTTGACTAGAAGATGCGTTGCTGAGATTCCTAGTGAGAGTTGTTACAGGTTCGATTGTGTTAAGATATATAGATATGGCATGGTCATTCAGAAAGGTATATGTGGCAGTATGTCCTTCATTTTCCCAATCAATAAGTTCAGGGTGGATTAGAGGTAAGGGGTCCTCAGGTTGAGATGTTTTGAGGGTATCAAGGGTCATGATAGATATGTCAAAGTTTTATATATGTATGTCAATGTATAGAACGGTACCCTCATCAGAATGAACTCGCACAAGGAGTTCCTAATCATCCATGATTAAGTCCAAGTCAGCCGAATGTGATTCTAATTCAAGTGAATTAGTTCCTAATATTTTCCCTGCATACATGTGAACTACATCGACTTCTACATCTTCTTTAAAGCAATTTTCTTCAGCTAATTCTTCAAAATGATAGAAATCCCATTCCCATATTTTAGAATCTATCTCACTTGTAGCTTGTAATCTACAAATTTGGTCATATAGTATTTCTTCTTCTTTTCTTTCTATATCTTTTCTTCTTTCATATTTAGTTTCTTCGGGACTGAGATTGAATTCTGTCAACCTTGCTATGAGCTCTCCTTGATTAATATTAGATTCTTTCTTGTTTTGATTGAGAGTTACTGCTACATGGGAGGTACCATTAGTTTGTTTTTCTAGTTGATTTGAATCTTGTTTCTTTTCCCATTTTGTGTTTGCTTGTGCTTGTTGTGTAGCTGATGTTTCTTCCCTTTCAATTGCAAGTTGTTCTTGTCTATTTTCATATTCCTCTTTTTGTTGGCTAAAAGATGTGTCTTCTAGTAGAGTGACTTGTCCATACCCTAACCCTATTTTGTCTATAGCCTGTTGAGTATGAGGTTGAATAGGTTCTGAGATACCTTCTTTTCTTTTTCCTATAGGACCTGTTCTAGTGTCTCCCATTTTTTGAAGAATGTTAAATCCTTTTCCATATTTTTCTATAGGTATTCTGACATTATTGACCTTTTGTCGAACTTTTTCATCTTTGTATAGCCACTGTAGCACATCTTTGTCTTCTATTTCCTCTGATAAGGTCCCAACACTAACGAATACTCCATCAAATATCAGAAGATGTTTCATAATTGGTTGTTGTTTAGAGTTTGATGGTTTTCCAAAGGATTTAATAGAAAGTGGTATTTGGGATATCGAATATTCTCTGTTCCCTCGATCTCTTAGCTACATTTGTTTTTCCATACTTGACAAAATTGAGGGAAATGATTTTTATTTGGTTTGTGTGTTCAAAGATGATGCCTCCCTACTATGAGGAACAATGACTTTTTGAGCTGGTTTGAGATTACTACAATATTGAAATGGATTTGAATCTGCTAAGATTGTGATTTCTTGCCCATTGTAGGGAAACCTTAGACATTGATGATATGTGGATGGAACAACTTGTATGTCATGTATCTAGGGTCTTCCCAAGAGTATGTTGTATGATAAGTCCAAGTCTAGAACTTGGCATGCTACGTCTTTCTACAAAGGTCCCACTCTGATGGGTAATATCACAATTCCTTTAAAGGAATGCTCTTCCTCATCATAGGCTTTAATGGTGATCTTTTTCCAGGGATCAACAACATCTTCTGAATGACCTAGTGCATGAAATAGACTCAAAGAACAAATGTTTAAGATAGCTCCTCCATCTATTAGGACACGTTTAACTCGCATCTTATGAATGATGACTTTGATATGTAAGGGAGTATTATGGGGATGTTGCAAGGACATGTTATCTTCTTCGGTGAATGATAAGCAGTGAGGGGTTGTGAGGTGTCCCACCATGGTTTGGAATTCATCGATATCAAGATCTTTGGACACTGTTGTATCTACTAATGCTCTTTCTACAATTTCTTTGTGTGTAGGTGAAAGCTTTAAAAGTTCTAAGATGGATATTTGTGTGGGTGTTTTCTATAATTGATCCACTAGACTGTATTGTTTGGTAGTAGATGATGTGTTTGTTGTAGGACCTGATAAAACAACTTTGGCTTTGCTTCTTGTGATAGCATGAGCAGGTTCTTTATTTTGTTTTTCTTTAACTACAATCACATTTACCACATTATCATATGTATGAGTGTAGTTTACCTTCACTTTACCTTTACCATGATTTGTTGCTGACGACTCACCCTTCTCATAGTTTGGAAGTGGAGTTTTAAAAGTTGTATGAGATTTGTTTGTCGTATTTCCATCCACAGTTATTACTCCATTATCAATCAAATCTTGGATGACACGTTTAAACTTCTGACAATTATCTGTGTGATGTCCCTTGTTTTGATGGAAAACGTAATAATGGTTATCATTCCACCAAGGGGGTTTTGCTTGAGGTTTGTAGTTCCTTTCTTTTGGCAAAGTAATCAATTTGTTTGTGAGAAGTGTCTTTAGTGCTGACCCAAGGGGTTCACCAATGTTTGTAAATTGCCTTTGAAAGAAATTTTTGATAGTTTCTTTTTGGTGATTGTTGTTTTGTTGAGCTGCTGTTGAGTGGGTGGATAAATTAAAAATCAGTTGTTTTGGTTTCACATTGTTGTTATCCACTATTCCATTTTTGACGACATTACGATTTCTATTCCAAAACTTTGGCTTATCATTGTGATTGTTGTTGTTAGTTTTGTTAAGAGGATGAACTCCTTCTTTGTATATTTTCAACTCACCCTTCTTTATCATGGCTTCCTCCATTCTGATTCCATTATCAATCATCTTTCCAAAAATTTGATGTCCTTGCATTTTTAGATGATAACTCATTTGATCATTTAGGTTGTCAATGAATATGTCCATTTTTTCATATGTTGGCACTGTACGAGGATATCGTGAAGCTAACCGTCTCCATCTCTGTAAGAATGTCATGAAAGGTTCTCCATTCTTTTGTTTGGCATTACATAGGTCTAGCATTGTTACTTCATGTTGTATGTTGTAATATTATTGTGAAACAAACTTATCCACCAATTCTGAGAATGATCTGATTCTAGGTGGAAGTTTGGAGAACCATTCCATAGCTAGTCCAATTAAGCTTTTCAGAAATAATCTCATCAAGTAGGTATCCTCATGTGCAAACTCCATACTCATTGTGCAAAATTATCATATATGATCTTGAGGATTAGTGCTTCTATCATATTTTTCATATCTAGGAGTTTCAAAACCTATAGGAAATGGTATCATGTTTAGATTTATGTCGGATGGATAAGGAAAGATTTCTTGAAGTGAGTATCTTCTAAAATTTCCTCTTTGAATATCTTGAATTTGTGTTTGCAATGTTTGTATTTGTTGTGTGAGAGTTGTGATAGGATTGTCAACATGATTTGTTCTTGTATAATGATGATTTTGCATTCTAGGAGGATCTTGATCTCTTCTTTCATCCTCTCTACCCCTTCTTGTATCTTCATTGGATTGAGCATTATTTAAAATTTCTACGTCATCCCTTTTGGGAATGTAAGTTTCCTCATTGATTCTAGTGTTACTAGGAATTGACGTATCATTGATTTTGAAACCAAAAATATCCTCATATTTTTCATTATTAGGGGGGGGGGTGTCACTTCTCTTTTGTGTTAATTTGTTCACATCAAAATCTTGGGGGAGTGTAGCACCAGATTTTGCTAACATTAGGAATTTTTTTCTTTTTCTCCCTCCAATATTTTCTGCATAAATTTATCGAATTGCAGATCTTTTTTGATGTCTCTGACATGTTCTATTATTTCCTCTTCAACTTGTATTTCATCTTCATGTTCCATGGTTCTATGATCTTCAATTATTTCCAATGTTTCAATTTCCGTCTCTGTGATCTTTCATCTCTGAGCCCTAGTTAAAATGGGCATACACATGTGTTAGATATTGTGCTAGGATTCGATTGTCCAAAAGTTTTTTCGATAAGTGATCAATTGTCAATATAAATGTGATAAAGTGATATGATATGAAAAGATGGTTCAAGTGTTTAAAATTTTGCAAGTTTTTCGATCTTCGATTTTTGGAGTACAATGATGATGATTTTGATAAAAACCAAGTCCAATAGGAATGATATATCCTATGATGTGGGACAAGGTTGTCTTGACCAAGCGTTGTAGTTTCGTGATAAAGGATGATAGATCCTAATGAGAAACTATGTTTGAGTGATTATTTTATCAAAGAGGGTGATAATGTACTTTGAGATGTTTAGATCTTGAACTTGTTGAGGGTGAGTGCTTGAAAATCTTGAGGTGTTTATTTTCTAGAGTCTGATTTGACAGATAATAACTTGACCAAGCTAACCAAGAAGACAATCCAAGCATATAATGACATATAATAGGTGTTAATGATCACTATAAATTGATTGAGCAAATATGACAGATCTGAAAAAGATGTGTAAGAAGACAACTCTGGACCAACAGAGACAGAAATTCATACGACAATTTAAGTAGCTTCAGACGACAATACATTCAAGCCCATACGACAAATCAGGAATCTCATATGACAAAGCACAAGATCATATGACAATTCCCACTGAGCAAAATGATAAACCAGAGGCCTTGTATGAAAAAACTTTCTAACCATATGACAAACAAGAAAGATCGTACGACAAAACACAAGCTCATACGACTCAAGATAGAACAGAGGTAAAAAGTGTTGTTTAGACAGATTTTTGATCATTGAAGTTTGATGTTTTGCTTATGTTTTCCAGTTTTAAATGTTTGATTTTCTTGTTTCAGGGATGAAGACATAGCAAACATGCGATATGATAAGTGATCTAAAGCACATTACGCTACCTAAGGAAGTTGGCTAAGAGAGAAAACCTTTGCTTGCAAACTTAGGTACACACCCAATAGCTAATCAGAATACGACCACTGAGTCTCACACAATGGATTCTCAACGCCATATTATCTGACTCCAAATGCTAATGGGGGCATGATATGGCAAGTGTCTAGGGAGAGTTACTATCTCTATTGCACAAAGATTATCACCCTTTCATAGGCGAATCAGGTAGCTTCTAATTTAATTGGAACTAGTAAGGGATCTGTTCAGCGCGTCGAGGTATAAACTCAATTAAGAGGTCTCCCAGCCTTGAAAACCAAGGTTTGATATACCCGAAGGTACGAAGGAGAGCTATTCCCGAGCACTGTTGTTGACTTGATTTTCATCAAATCACATTTATTTTATAGTGGGTTGGATTACTTGGCGTTAGTCATTCCCACTTAGGTCGTTCCCCTCTCACCGACCCTAATGGCTAAGAGTTATTAGCTCCTCAGGAGGGTAGGCCCACTAAAGATATGCACTAATGAAAGGAAAGGATGAGTCTAGCTTTTTGATAACCTAAGAAAGGTGAGATCATACTTGCCTATCATCAAAACACACAATACATTCTTGTTCATTTACATTAGCAAAAACAAGTGCCTAGAAAATTTAAAGAAGACATAAAGTTTGGTTGAGTCCTCCTAGGCAACCTGCAAAATAGATGCATTAGTAGTCATGATGTTTGGATGAAATGAAGCTTTCACAAGCGTAATATTCAACAATCGTCCTACAAAAATTAGTTACGTTGTCGAAAAGCTCACAAAGAGACCAGGGTTATCATTAGTAATAATCAAATTGAAGCATGAAAACCCTAAAATGCAATCTACTTTGAAAACACAAAAGAAGAATTTTGTATGACACTATTTAACTGATCGTATGAGTATCCTTTCGGGACCATACAAGTGCAAAATGGAGCTCATACGACAATTCAGTATCCTTAAAAGCTCGTACGAATAAGAAAGAATTCTCATCTCAGTGCACAAAGGAGCTCGTACAAGATTGAAAAGGAACTTGTATGAGATTTTGATTCAGACCCGACCAGAAATAAAGATTTGATAATGCTTGAGAGGCCAAAAATGAGATTTTCAGCCCCACGGTGAGTGCCAAAATGTCATGCCTGTGAAGTGTGATACCTCCAACTACAACACAAACACTCAATAGATCATTACAAGCATGGTTAGAAAATTATAAGCAAAAGAAAGATAAAACCATGACAAAGTGACCTATTGTCTCCTAAGAGATGCGAGTATGGATTTGCTCTCAGATCTGGATAAGCAATCCCAGTGACTTGACTACACCTAGATGGAGGATTTGAAATGATAATGATATGCAAAGATGAGATTGATTAAGCTAGATTGATCCAAGAGACTAATTAAGCTAATGATGTGCATGATTAAGCTATGATGATGATGCAATTAAGCTAGAAAAAAGATTGACTAAGCTACATGACTCAACAATTATGCTAGGAAATGATCAAATTAAACTAAAGGTAAGATGAAATTGCCTATAATAACAATGCTCAAATGATATGCCTATAGTAACAATGCCTAAATTGATAATGAGATGGGATCCTTTGTGCTCCAAAATGGGCGATATTTATAGGATTTTCAAGGCTAGGGGTGAGGTGGCAGGGATCAACGGTCAAGATTGAGTCTAAAGATATCAAGGGTGAAATTGGAGGAGGTTGGAGAAGAGGTTGGAAAAAGGGACACTTGTCATCTCTGTGGTGACAAGTGTCAAGGAGCCTTGCTCATAAAAGAGCAAGTTTCCAAGAGAGGAGACATGTGGCCTAAGTGCCATGTGTCTCAAGGGAATAATATCCACACCATAGGAGGTGAGGATGTGCAAGATAGGATAGGGTTAGGCAAACCCAAGGTTAGGTGGAATGGGTTAGGCTGGGAGGATGGTAAGGTTAGGTGGTTAGAAGTTAGGAGGCATGTGGGTAATTCGAAATTAAAAATTCAAATAATAGGAAAAGACTATTTAATTTTCAACAACTCATAAATTGATTTGTTTTAATTAATTAGAGGATTAGAAAGAATGAATTTAAATGGGGGGGAAGATTAATTAATTTGAATTAATTAAACAAAGGGGACTTTTGAAATGAACCTATTAAATAAATCCTTACATTTATTAATAAGTAGATGAAAGGGAGATTTTAATCAAATTTCTAATGAATTCAATTAAATTGGGGAGGGGGATTAATTAAATAATTGCTTATTTAATTAATTATCTTCAGACCATTTTAGGTGTATACAATAGTTAGTATATCTTGTAATATTTTTCAATTCAAAGTGTACTATTCTATTTTAACATGTTACAAATTTTATACCTCAGGCATCGAAGTTGCAGCTATAGTAACTGTGGGAGAAGTATGGGATACTGCTGTTGCGTCCTGAAATGCATATTATTTGTCTCAATTTAAATCGATGTATAAATGAAAATTCATTTATGTAATTACAAATTTAAAGTGACTGATAAATAAAATGTTATGAATTCAAATCAAAACGCCTATGTCTATCGCTGATGGGCAAACACCATGTCCATCAACTCATTTGTCAATGCCAAATCCTTAGTCATGCGGGCCTAACATCTACTCCTGCAAATCATGCACGGATGAGATGTGGATCTATCTGCACTGGCCGCATCATCTATCCCTGAGCATATCCTCGAGCAACTAACACACATATGTTGAATGGGTTCTCTGTCACCACCTGGAGCAACTAATGGCTCATCATCCAGTACAATAGGGTGTGCTAATGACATCCCATGCTGGATGATGGCACCAATCAATGATGTGGCCGCCTGAAGATCTCTATTGGGACAGCCTAATGCACCTTGGGTTTGAGTGCTAGGGGGTGACGACTCTCTAGGGCTACTCACCTATGAGCTCTAGGTCTATCTTGGGCAGAGCCGCCACCTCTACCATGGAACTCACTCATGTAAAAATAGGTTGGCCACACATTGAGCACAAACTCACAGTATAATTTTCTCAAAAAATACAATGGCACCTCATAATTATTACAAGGTGCATCATCAAAGACCATCCACCACCTCTGCCAAAAAATATTATTCATCTGCACATTGGTACACCAATGTATGGGAAACCTCTTTGCATTAAGAGGTAATGAGTGACTAGTTTTAGGATCAACAAAAAGGGCACATATTTATTGTTTAACAATATTTTTATTTTTCACTCCCTCGTATGATAACCCATCAGCATAGTATTGATGACACCTATCCCTAAAGGTTCCCCATTTTGTAATTTGTGTGGAAACAACTATGGCACCACTAGCTAATGTTTCTAGGCTAGTGGCAAGGGATTTATGATGCTCAAGTTTGAATGTTTTCAATTTATCAATCAACCTATTTATTTTAGACATATTTTGCCCTAACTGATTAATTAATTGCTCCTATGTTTCAGGTGTGTAGTCAAAAGGAGGAATTGGGGGTGTATCTTGTGGGTTTTCACCATTTTGTTGTTCTTGTTGTGGATTATCAGAATCTGGTTTTTGAAACAAAAATGAAAAAACCTAATCAAAACTTAAAACAAATTGAACAAACGGGAAAGAAAGACAAAAATTAACAAAAACTAACCTTGATCCATAGTGTTCGAAGGAGAAATGAGGCGTACGCACTCACTTTTCTACAAGCAACGTGTATGCGCTCACTTTTCTAGGCTCGGGAACAACGGACCTAAGCACGTATGTAGCAATTTCAAATTTTATAACTGCGTAGGTGCTGCTTATTTTTCCATGTTTTTTTGGGTGGTGTCCACTTTTCTGACCACCATCTTTGTGCACGTACCCTATTGTTCATGCAAAATTCTAAAGAAGTGAGCAATGTTTTGGACATTTTGAACTTAAATTGTTCTCTTTTTGGCTCTAAAATATCTTATAGGAAGACTAATTTTTCAATGTCTCATTTTGGATGTATTCCTTAATAGATTCCTAAAGTGTGGAGATTAATTAAACATGGTGATATAACTAGATATCTTGGTATTCCTTTCGGAGTGGGGCTAATTTTTATGTAGACTTAAAAATAAGTTTTTTAATTAGGACAACAAATTCTTGTAATTAAAAAATTTGAACTACAGTTCTCACCTACTCTCCTGCAACTTTTGGCCTATACCACCTACGATGGTTTGTATAGAGAGGGCCCATCTATGGGTTTGCCAATCTCATGGGACCTATGACCATGTGATTTATGTCGATCTGATGGATCCTTAGGTCAAGGATTATGTCAAATGCCCATCAATGCCCTAGTACCATCTTGATTCCTTTTTTGTTGATGAGGAACTTGCCAGATTTGTAGACAAGCTCCTTGGTGGGAGCCCCACTAAGATGGGAAAATCACTTGACCGTGCACCCCATAGGTGGAATGTATGGTCAAAGAACACCAAGTGGAGATTTTAGATGTGATGCTTAATATGGAAATTGTTGAGTTTAGCCTTATGCTTGTGGGTAAGCTCCTAGCCTTCCTCCATACTATTGATTAGGTTAGAAAATGGACTATGGTCAGATGGAAATTGAAGGGTAGTGTGTCCATTAATGCCATGGAAAATGGTCTGTTTCTCTTCAGCTTTGTCAATCAAGATGACCTAGTTAATACTCTTACTGAAGGGACTTGGTCCTATGGTAGGAATAATTTCATGAACTTGTCCAAATGGAAACCTAATTTGGACCCTTGGAAGGATCTTGGAGTTTTAGAATATGGGGTTTTTTAAGGGGATTATGAACTCCTTTGGTAAATGTTTAGCTATTGACCAGATCACACAACATAAATCCATACTACTCTTTGCAAGGATTTGTGTTAATGTGGCCATTAACACTGTGTTTCTAAAAAAAGTGACAGTCATATCAAGGCTGGGATCTTGGGTCCAACCTATTGATTATGAAAATGGTAAATCCTTCTGTCAAAACTATTAAAGATATGAGCATCTCAAATCATCTTGCAAGAAACAACTGGAGACAAATCAACAAACTCCCATTGCCCCTGCGAGCTTATTTGAGAATAATCAAACATCTCACACAAATTATCAGATGGTGGTTCCTCCTTCTATTCCTATCCCGTCTGCCTTGGAGATTGAAAACAACTTATCTAGGGACAAAAAAAATCAAGTTGATGACTTTATGGCCTCATCCTCTAAAGATGCTCAAGTTGTTGATGAGAGGCACTTGTCTCCTCTTTGTAAAAAGAAGGGTTGCAAGGAGGATAACGATTATTTAAGAGTGGATATGGTGGTGGACCTAGGACAAAACTCTGAATAGAAGATGGAATATTCTCTAGTTGATGATGCTAAGATGAATATTGAAAAGGACATTGGTAGCTTCATCTCAGACAAAGAAAACATAAACATGGGGAATTTGAATATGACCCTGAAGGAGAAACAGGGTGTAGGTTTTATGAATCTAAAGGAGAACTTGTAGATCTTTAGTTTTTCATCCAACCCCCCACCCTACAAGTCAAGGAAGTTTTTTCCCTAATGAGGAAACTGAGGGTTTAGAATCAACTCAAGTTACCACCAAGAACAAAAAGAAAAAGAAAGCAGATGTTGGTGGGGACACTAAACTGGGAAGACCTTTGCAGAAGGATTCAACAACTAGTGATGCATCACGTGAAGTCACCAATGGAAGACACATGACCCTCTATGGTCTGTCTAAGAATAAGGAAAATAAGAACTAACCTCATCCCATTATCTGGGATGTCTATTCTAATCAAGGTTGAGTAGACCCTTTGCTTTAGTTTTCTGATGAAGATTCTCTCTAGGAATGTGAGGGGCTTGAATAGCCCTATGAAGCAACATATGTTAAAGTGGAGTTTGATGGAACAAAAAGTTGATATCCTACTAATTTAGGAAAAAAAAATGACGGTTGATGTTTTCCCCAAGGCTTCTAAGTCTTTTTGGTGATCTGCTACATTCCTTTCTAGTGATGTTGCATGTGTGTCTAGAGGTATTGCTACTTTATGGAACATGACCTCATTTGATGGAACTCTATTCCATTATACTAAAAACTATCTTATAGTTAAAATGTTAGATCTTAGATCATGCCTTGAATGTTATCTCATCAATGTTTATGCCCCTAATGCAAGAGCACCTCAAGCTAGCCTATGGTCCTCTCTAGTTAGCTTCATCATGAACTCAGCTACTTCCTTGTGGATGATGGTAGGGGACTTCAAATCCCCTCTATACCCTTCAGAGGAATTAGGTGGCATTAAATATTACTTGGAAAGAATGAATGATCTAGTAGACTTTATTTCTACAACTGGAATGATGGATATTCACCTCACAAGTTCTAAATTTACATGGTCTAATAGGAGAGTAGGCAAAAATCTCATTCAAGTAAGACTGGATAGGGTCCCGGTATCTAGCAACTAGAATAATTTTTATTCAATGTCCCTTAGTGCCCTCCCTAGAGATGGTTCAGATCACAATGCTATTCTCCTCACCTTGGATGATTTCATGAGGAAAATTTTTTATCCCTTAAGATATGAGATAATGTGGTCCTTACACCCTGATTTTAGATCTTTGGTTGAACAATGGTGGAATGTCCCTATCAATGGTACCCCTATGTATCGAGTATCTCAAAAATTAAAAATTTTAAGAGAGAAGGTAAAAGGATGGAATCGATATTCTTTTCGAAACATATTTGAGAGAAAAAAAGTAATTATAGACAACCTTGAGTTAATAGAGAAGAAGATAGAAGATAACATATTTTCTCATGGTAAATGTAGGGAGGAGATCTTTCTAAGAGAACAATGGTTTAGTCTAAATATAAGGGAAGAGTTTTTCTAGAAACAAAAATATAGAATACAATGGCCCACAGAAGGAGATACAAAACACCAATTTTTTTCACTCACCTACCATGAAGCATAGGAGTAGGAATAGGATAAGAAATCTTTAGAAAGAGGATGAATAGATTGTAGAAGATGAGAAATAGATGGTAGAGATATTTGTCAACTTCTTTAGCATGCATAACTCCAATAGCCAAAGTAATTTTGAAGAACCTTGTGGCTTGCTCGAGTTGATCGTGAAAGTTATTACTGAGGAGGACTTGTCTCTTATAAATACTAAGGTGGACCTACAAGAGGTCAGAGATGTAGTTTTCTCCTTTGGAGTGTACAAGGAACTAGGTCCTGATAGATTCCCCCTGGCTTTCTTCCAAGAATATCGAGATATCATGGGAATGGACATCTTTTATGTACTAAAGGACTTCTTCAGGTCTGGTAAACTCCTCAACCAAGTTAATTAAACCTTCATTGCTTTAATTCCTAAAAATGATAATGATGTGTCTATGAAGGACTTTAGGCCTATTAGTCTATGTAATACTCTGTATAAAATCATATCAAAAGTTATGGTTAATAGGTTCAAACCTATGCTTGATAAAATGATTTCAGTCAACCAAAAGGCTTTGTTAAGGAGATACACATTATGGATGCAGTTATAATTGCTCATGAAATTTTTCACTCAATGCACAATAGAAAATTACCATGCATGGACTTTAAATTAGATATCTCAAAAGCCTATGATAGATTTTCATGGAACTTTCTTTTTGAAGTGTTAAGGAAGTTTGGGTTTAAGATAAATTCTTAAATATGATAACTCAGTGTGTTACCACCTGTAAGTTTTTTTTCTTGTTTAAAGGTTTCCTAAGTGGTACTTTACATGTGTAAGAGGCCTTTGCTAGGGTGACCCTTTGTCCCCATATTTATTCATAATTGTTGCTAAGTTCCTTGGAAGGAATATAGAAAAAATTAAAAGAAAAGGTTGTTTAAGAGGTGTGAAAGCTGCTTCTACTATGGATTCTATATCACATTAGTAGTTTGTAGATGATACCATCATCATTGGGGAAGCTTATATATCAAAAGATAGATGTTGGAAGGAGACTCTAGATAACTATGCAAAGATTTCAGGTCAACATATTAATTATGAGAAGAGTAAGATATTATATATGAATGGTTGTAAAAACATCTAGGCTAAAATCACTAAAGTCTTAGCTTGCTAGATTGCTACCTTGCTAGATTCTTATCTTGGATTACCCCTTATTGCTAAATCCCCTTCTTCACTATTTTAGAATGGAATCATTGAGAGATTCTAGAAGAAATTAGATAGATGGAATGGAAGATTGCTAAGTTTGGTCAGGAAAATTTAGTTGGTTAAATCATGTCTTCAAATATTTTAGTTTACTACCTTTCCCTCTTCAATATGCTAGGGTTTGTTGCTGATAGGATATAAAGGATTCAAAAATGATTCCTATGGACATGAATTGAGGAAAAAACTAGATTCTCTCTGGTAGCCTGGGAAAAAGTATTTTTCTCAATCAGAGCAGACTTGGTATAAGAGAAATTAAATCCTTCAATCAGGCCTTAATCTCCAAAATTGGGTGGTAGTTGGTCGAAGGGAGGAAAGACTGGACTAATATTATAAGGGAAAAATACCTTAGTAATGCTAGAAGCTATTTTTTTCTCAATGAGAATGAATTACCCTCGAACTCATGCATTTGGAATAATGTTTCTAAAACCAAATGAATTCTAAGGAAAGATGGAAAAATGTTGGTTGGGAATGGTAGGAATACTATATTCTAGGAGGATGTATGTATTAAGGATCATGCCCTCTCAGAATTACCTTGATTCAAAAACATAAAGTATATCCTCATTAATTATTATGGTAAATTTGTTTATGATTATATCACATGGCATGGGGATAAGGCTAATTGGAAAGTCGTGGAAGATATGGTGCTTGTTAAAGGGGATATCCCAGCCCACCTCCGTGACCAAGTGGTTAAAGATACTCATTCTTTAAATAGCTATTGAGCTGATTTATCCTTCCTCTCTCCTCCATATGGATGACTAATGGATCTAGTGGTTAAATCCTTCAAGAGCTTTATTGGTTAAGTCAGCCTAACATGGTATTATTGAAGACTGAATGGACAACTTCAGCTAGAAAAAGATCTAGATCAAAGGCCTCTTACCCAAAGTCAACTCTTTCTAGAGGGCTACTACTCATGGAAGAATTTTGACAATTGATAATTTAAATAGGAGAGGGTTCCCCTTGGTTAACAAGTGCATCTTATGTTATAAATATCAGAAAAGCATCAACCACTTGTTTCTACATTGTCAATTTGCTAGAGAAATTTGGGAGGAGCTACTTGGAGATATAGGTATATGCTGGACCCTTCCAAAGAATCTGAGAAATCTTATTGAACAATGGCCCCTTACCCCTTATACCCACCCTATTACCAAAAATTTCTGGCTCCAAATTCCACCTTTTATGGCCTGGAATATATGGTAGGAATGAAACAATAGGGTGTTCAAGAACAAGGCAAGAAGCAACAAGGTGTTATTTCACATCATAAAGAGCATGTGAAGGAGAACATTAATGCGAATATGCCACATAATTCCAAGTTCGTCCCAAGCTTAATGGACCTAAGATTAAAATAGATATGGGGAGTAAACCATAGCCTTTTAAGAGTGAACCTGCAAAAGATGATCATGAGAAAAAAATGTACATGGATCCTTCTGGAGGATGGTTGACTAAAATGTAATTTTGATGGCTATTCAAAAGGGAACCCAGGTATATATGGGGCAAGTGTAATTATAAGAGACTGCAGATGACATATGATAGAAGGATATTATGTAAATCTGGTAAGATGGTTGAATGATAGGGCTAAGGCATTGGTAGCTTGGCAGGGTCTCTCATGCCTCCGTAGTCATAAAGGTAAGAATGTGGTTCTGGAAAGTGACTTGAAAATTGTGGTGAGTTTCCTGAATAACACAACGAAAGCCCCATGGGAGATAAAAGGTATTGTATAAAAAATCAAAATTCTATTGGATGCTTTCAACAGAGTTGAAATCCAACATATTTACAGAGGAGGTAATCATGCGGCAGATGAGCCTTTGAATCAGGGCTTAACCAAAGTGGAGTGTTGTAACTTCAATTATTCAAAGAGTTAGGTGGGATTAAAAAATATCCTATTCATGGAATGGGTCAAACCCTTCATGGGAGACTCGATTAATTATTCAAAGTATAGTGGTGCGTCGGGTGCTTCAAATTGCATGCCTGATGACTTATTTGAAGGTGACTAGGATGTGACATGATGGTTGATTTGGGTGATGTGTTGGATGCCTAGTAGGCAAGCTAATGAAGTGGATAATATTAAATTGAAATTTATAGTTGGATGTACAGTGCCTTCACTATCTTACCTTGCTTTAATAAACAAAGATGGCGATATCATTAGAGGGAAAGGCGATGGAATTTCTTTTCGAGAAGGATTAATTTCCCATAATGTGAATGGTACACTCAATTGTGTGGATAGAAAAATCTATCAAGCCAAAAAAATACTTTTGAAAGATTATTTTTTGAGGAACAAGGAAGCTTAGATAAAAAAAACTTTTTGTTTATCAGTCCTCTTCACATTCTCTGGTTTTGCACTATGAAGAATCTTAAAAATATGGAGGACCCTTTAAAGAGAACGGATCTGAAGATCTCTAGAAGAATGAAGAGGTGTGGGAACTCTATTTTTGTGTTGGCATGGTGTCCTTTTTCCTAGCCATGAATGGTTACAATAGAGCCCTATCTGCAAGGTTCTACAATCCTTGGTGGAACGAAGAAGTTTCTATTGGTAATATCTCCTTTATAGTATTATCAGAGCTTATTGTAGAGATGACCAGGTTGTAGAATTAAGGGGAAATAGTGGAAAGATGAAGTTACAAAGACTATAAAGCCTACATGAAGAAGTTCTTTGAGAAAGGAGAACATCCGGTGGTGGTTCAAAATGGGTATGGTTGCTCTGTTCTCCCTAAGCCCTACCCTATAGTTAACTATTTTGTCATGAAATATTTCACTCTTGAGGATCACTATATGTCAGTGCGTGGTTACCATTTCCCTATTTTGAATCATATTAGGCATGGAGATAGGATAAATTTACCCTACTTTCTTATTTTGAATCATATTAGGCATGGAGATAGGACAAATTTACCCTATTTTATTTTCACCTCATTGGAGTCCAACATTCCTAATAGAACAAATCCTCCTTTTCATCAAGCTTTAATCTATGTCATGTACAAGTATGTTTTTGTATCGCTCCCCAAATCGTAGCCATTTTCTCTCCCTATTGAGTAATGTTGAGACTATGGAGGAAACTCATGGGTCCTTTGTAAAAATTGAACTAATTGAAACAAAACCCCCATTCTCACCAAACAGAACCCCCTCGGCTAAATCTAAGGGTAAGAACCCCCAGGGCGAACATGGAAGTGAATTCCTTGAAGTTTCTCTGCTTAAATTTAACCTGGACAAAAGGAAAATGGAAACCCCCCAAAATAGCCCTATCAAAGACAAAAAGAATGAGAAAGACTTTGCTAAGAAAAGGATCACCATTGGCCTTGACCTGCACGACTCTAAGAAAGAATAGGATAGGGTGAATGAAAGGGAGAAGTTTAGAAATTTTGGAGAAAGAAGATCTTCTCAGCTGGTGGCTAAGGACAAGAAGGTTTAAATTGAACCTAAAGTACTTATGATCTTGAGGAATATTTTATCCCCAAGGAGGCAGAAGATTCCTCAAATGATGACACAAAGGATGAAGAGTACTAGGCCGAAGAAGAAGAACAAGAAGATCATTATAAAGAGGAGATAGAAGCAAGAAGTAATTCCATGGAAGAATTGAGGGACTCAGAACCAACCTCCCCACCTTTTAATTCCCAAGATGATATTGATATGGTTCCATGTTCTCAGGATTTTCCAACAGACAAAGATGATAATAAGAACCTGCACAAAGAGATAATGGAGCTCTAGAAGAGGTCCTAAACTTGGAATTGAGATTGGGTGATTATAGGTAGAATTTTGACCAAAATGGTGACTCATTTTGCTTATTGTGTGCCATCATAGATGGTATTATGAGAAATGCGGCAATGGGGTTTGTTTTAGGGCAAAGTCAGATGAAAAAGAAGGCAAGGAAGCTATCAAAGGAGGGAAAATTGGATGATGACAATGAGGAGATGGACACCACCCCGAGGGAGATGAGGAAAAACCAAGTGAATAGGTTGGAGTGCAACTAGAGGATGATCAAAGATGATTAAGAAGCTGAGTTTTTGTTTATATTTTTTTATGATTTTTGCTATAGTTAGTAGTAGTTACTATAAGCTTTTAGATTGGAATCAACTTGTGCAACATGTGATTTGAAATTTTATTACTATTGGCTACTTTGTTAAGTTCGTTAATTTTTTATATTGTCTTAATACTTACAATATGCTCAATAGATGGTGGTTAGCTAAGAAAAGTATGCTTAGTTATAGAGACATGAAATTGTTTTACTATTTTTAAGAGCTAGTGGTAGGTTCCTATGCTAGCTATTTGATGCGAGATCTTTAGTGTTGCTCTTTGTTTTTTGTTGTTATATAGGTTCAAGGCCTTCTCCCTACTAATATAATAAAATACAAATTCTTGTACTTTGCTAGTAAGATTCAAGTTGCTAATGAGATTAGGGTTCTTTTGGTGCCACTATCTGAGCCAAGGTGGCCTGGGTGGCCTGTACCTATAAAAATGCATCAAATTTGATAAGAGTAGAATATAGGGCATCTAAAAGCTACAACTGAATTATTGTACATAAGTCAAAAGACCAAGGTGTTCTAGGTGACCCAGTCTAGTGGAATCAGCCTCAAATTTGAGTCATAAGTGGACCTCTATATTCTATATTCAGTTATGATATACATTGAATCTTTCGCCTATTCATTAGTCTATTATATCCTTTTAAGCTTTTATTTACATTATACTTAAATACTAGTGCAATATCATTTGAAATTCATACACTTTCAAAAGTAACAAACGAATAGAATCCCTAAGGTACCATTTGACTCTCTTTGACAAGAGTTAGTCAAATTCAATAACATATTTTTTGGCTTCTTATTCCAATATTTGTGTGAAATTTAATCTTCACCCTAATCCTACCTTGCTCCATTTTCATATTAAACATTTTAATTTGGCTACACATATTCATTAGTCCCTTGCTTATTCTCTTCTTCAAATTTATTATTTTCTCTTAACCTTCTTACTGTTGACTTAACTAAGTCTTCTAAATATTCATTAGTCCAGAATGGGGTTCTCTCTAGAGTCTATAAGAGCACCTTGAACCTATCATCTTATCAGATTGTGATATTGCTAAAATCCCTTGTTGGGTGTGACAAGGTAGGAGCCATGTTGCTACTACTTGACCCTATCAACAAAATCATTTTATCATACCCTTCAAATGTTTATTGAATCTCAATTACCATGCCTTGTATTTTATGGAAGTGCATGTTTACATTCTTTGGGGTATCCTCTTTCGGTCACTTATCTTCTCTCTCTTTCTAGAAGCACCCACATTTGCGTGTTCAACAACACTCTTATTGGCATGCTTATTTCTTCTTCTTTGTCTTTCTTCCCTCTCCAATATCTATCTAAGTCTCCTTTCTTCTTTGTTAATGCTAGCCATTGTGTATAATATTTTCTCTTAGTTTTTTTCTTTTATCTCCCTTGAATGCTTGTTATCACCTTTTCTCATGGGTGTTTATGATTTGGTCTTACATTACTCCAATATTGTATACCATGGTGGTTATTCATTTGGTCCTCTTCAATAGTCAGATCACTTCATACTTTTTTAGATTCTTTCCCCCTTTCCATTCCCCATTCCCTTGGTGCCTAACCCCCTCTCACAAAGTAGAATTCAAGAAGATAGAGATTTTATCAGTTTGGCTACATTTCCTATTCGTTTTTCGATCCGAAGTTTGATTAGAATTCAAAAAAAAAATCTTAGCAATAACCCAAATAGAACCTAACTAGGGTCTTGGGAAACACAACCAATATTAGCAAGAATTCTTATGGAGACAATCTGGAATTTTGTTCCCAAATAATTTCTACTATTTGTAGCCTATAACCTCAAAATCGATCCTATTGCGGCAGCCTAATTAGATGTATTTCAGATCTACTGTAAGTACTTAATTAAAAAGTAAGCATCATACACAGTATTGGGATAGTAAAACATATCTCTTTATATTGATATCTTAATATGCAATGTACATCCCTTATATCTAGTTTATACTTTATCTCTATTCCTCTATTCTATCACTATCTTTGGTCAATTAGTGACTAGATATTCCATCTATACTTATATCTACTATTAAGGATGCAACCCTTAGATATTGTCTTTATAGACTAAACTGTCTCCTAAGTTATCTATTCTATAACTCTATTACCAGATTACACCCTTATCTCTATGGATGGTGTATGTATCCCATTTTCTAGTCAACAATAATATATTTGTCAAACAACACAACATAAGGATAACTTCATCATAACTATTATAGAAAAGAATCACAAGAACAAATAGAAGTAAAATTCATATAAATCCAAAAGAATGACACAACATCAAATCTTTCTCAATTGTATGGAACACTTACATTAATCTTTTAAGGCTTAGAGAGGTTTTCACTGATTTTTCAGTTAGGGTGTTAACATCCTTTGGTAGATGCATACCATTGTACATGCACTTGGCCTCTATTGGAGTTTTCCTTTATTACTTTCTAACTTATCATCTGAATTTGTTATATTTTTTAGTGAATTGGCTATAGTTGTCTTATTGAAGTTCATTTTTTTAAAAATGTTTCCTTATATCTCTATAATCTGTGTATGTAGCCTATCAAGCCTCATATCTTCTTTGACCAACTTCTCTTTTAAATTTAGAATCTCCTCCTTGGTGCTCTAATCATCTTGTAGGAAATTTTGAATCTTAAATTTCTATTGATATCCATAAAGAATCCCTTTAACACCTTGTGAATTTGCATTTCAATTCCCTTGTGCAATTCATTTATTTTATTAGATTGGGATTTTATGAGAGAAGTAATATAATTTATAGAGGAGGATGGACATTTCTCTTTGTCCTTGAAACCATTTGATACCCAAAAAAGGACTTCAACATATAGTAATAAATATTTCACATTAATGTCCCCATCTTCCTATATTTTCCTTTTACCTTTAACAATACAAGGGGTATCACCCTATCAATCACACACCACATAAAATTCTTTAACCCTATGGTATTCACCATAGGCTTGTTAAAGTTTCATCTCAAGATTGAATCTTTCTCTCAACCCTTAAAATTAAAAGAGTAAAGAAAAATCTAATAATAGAAAGAAGTAGGTTTTAAAGGGGGAGAAAATTCTAGGGATAAATTAGGGAACTATGATCTACTTTTTGATACCTAGGATTTCTAATGGGCTTGACCATAAAAGATTAATTGACTCATCTCGATAATGAAATTTTTAGGGATATAAAACACGGCACGACTAAAAAATAAATATATTAAAGTTGATGTAGGGTAGATCACCTCTTGAATATTTTATTTTCAAACCTTGTGTATTCTAAAGATAAATTAATAAGGAAATAAAATTGAGCCTTCTTCTTATACCTAAAATTACTTAAGGGAGAGAAATGGTAAGTATATATAACTTGGAGGAATCCCTCTAGAGTTTTGTATCTCATGATTTGTAGAGACATTTCTTCCAACAAACATGATAAAGAAAGGAAAGAGTAACCCAGATCTCCTACATAGTAACTGCATAACCCTCATTTAGAAAAGTGTCAATAACCTTGTCATTTTTCCTCATATCCTTCAACAACTTGTATATGCCATTTTATAGGCTAGTGACTACAATAATTATCTCCTCAAAAATCTTAAGATTCACATAAGAGAAGTTGACCATTCTTGAGCTCCAATCAACTAGGAAACTTTCAATAAGGTGGTATGAAAAAATAAGCCTTTTCATATAAGGAATGAGACCCACATTTGTAAAATTTTCCAAATCCTAGATTACTTTGATTTTTAGTATAATTTATCCTTAAATATTATCACGAAATATTTGTATTTTCACCTACTACAAGCAACACTCAATTTTGTGCTTAACGAGTTAAAATTTAGTTTGTATTATATATCTTTAAATAAAATACCAAGACCATTTTTACAAGTCTATTCACTTTTGTATTTCAATGGCTCAATTGGTGAGCCTTACATATTTGATGTAATGATTTTGGCATTCATGTTGGAAACAACCAAATATTGGTTAAATATGACTTTGAAGATGTTATGCCTCTGTGAAGATATGGAATATATAAGTTTCTTTGATGAGACAATTTATATTCTATTGTTATTAAAGGATTATATATCTTTATTACAATATTTTTCTATAAATAACACTTGTTTATGCATTTGAGACAATTAATATACATCTCAAACAATTAAGATGCATTTTTTATATACTTTTTTATATTAGACTATGTAATCTCACATCTTCTAAACAATAAATCTATACAATTTATGTCGAAAAAAATACGTACCTCAACTTTGGCCATCTAACTTGACAAAAAAATTATTATTTAAGACGCATTTTCAATCTAAACATAACTATGTCCATTGAAAAACAAAAGATAAAATATTTTTAATTAAATAAAAAATAAATATTTATAATATTTTGAACTTTTTTATTTTTAATACTGAATCAACTTTTAAGACCAGCACCACTTTTGGGCCATCCCTACTTAATGAAAGGGTTTGTCGAGTTCTATGAGGTTCATGTCGGAAAACTCGTTCAAAGATGGACCGAGAATCACATGTTGAGGCCTCCACAAAACAAAAGTTTATCTACGCAGTTTATCTACGACGAAAAACATGAAGTGAGAGGCCGACCCCACGCCAATTACATTATCTTACGAGGTTGTTATAGTAAAGCTGTTCCCACCTAGGCATTAATTTTTAATTATTTAATACCTCACCATCAGGCATCCTTGGTCGGATCGCAATAGTCTTGATAAGCTTCCGACCATATATTAATTTAATATATTCTAATAAACCACCTCTTGTTTTTATCCAATGTATCTTAAAAAATAATCATATGTTTTACCTCTTATTTTATTTTTTTAGGGATGCTTTTTCAAATGGAAGCATATGTTTTGACATTATTTTTTTCTACATGCGTTGATCAATGCATAAGGTTATCTTAACCCATCTATTAATTACTGATGATCGGTAATTTGACACATTCATATGAGTATAGAAGACACCCCTCTACTTTACCATCATTTTATTATACTAGTTTGCTAATATCCTCATATTATGTTCTCGTACTCTCTCACTTGCTCTCTTGTTCTAATGGTGGATCATGGTGTTTGATCCAAAATGTTGGCAACATCAAAATCTACACAGTCAAATCTAGAAGAATAACAAGCAAATCCCCTAGGTAACCAAATTCATAAATAGTACAATAATCAAAATGCTATGATTGAGCAAATGGCAAATTCCCCACCACCTAAGAACAACAATAGTTATAATTACCATGGAAAAAGTTAAGGTGGAGCCTGCAACCACTTGAAGATGCAAATCCAATATTTCAATGTTGTTAACTACCCCGCCCACCTCTCCCTTCTCCCCCCCACCCATGATACAAGCAACATCAAAATAAGTATACAAAGGAAAATGTTAACCAATATTATCTATATCAAAGGCCTTATAATTTTTCTCCTCATAAATTCTTACCATCTCATAAGAGAAGTAGGAATGAAACTAAAACATGGCTAGAATACAATAAATTTGTGTCAAAACTCTTAGAGAAATGAACACACCTATTGTAATGATATGTTTTTCCTTTCTCTATGAAATCGAAATAGTAACTATCAAGGACCAATTTCCCCCTTAAAAATTCAAACTTAAGAATCTACCAAGATAAAAAATGTCACATCATTATATCATGCATTCTAATCAATCTAATTGCTTCAATCAAGATGCACCAATATAAGTTGTTGCCACCATGTCAAAGTAATCAAACACCCCAATCAATTGAGAATAAAAGGATAAATAAAATTGGTTGGATTAGTTAAACTCATCCAAGATAGGTGCCTTTAGGAGAGCGATGTAATCTTAGAAAGAGAACATAACAAACATGTGGTATTAATAGTTGAACTCACTCCAAGTCCCATTGGTCCATATGAATTGATTGAGGAGTTCAAGGAGGTGTTTGTGAATATCTCTTTTATTCATCTTTTAAGAACTCTCCATTGAATCACATAAAACTCTAGGTTGTTAAATTGTTAATTCTTTTGTTCATTATCACATGGCTTAGGAACAAGTCCACTTGGAAATATTCTACTAAGGTGGTGATTCTTTTGGAGAACCAAGATCCTTTTTCATCACATCATCAATAACAATGGTTTTAACCAATCTTATTTTTCCAGCCATGATGCATCAAGATTGGTTGTTGCCACTTTGTTAGAGGAATCAAGCACCCCCAATTGCTTGGGTATAAAAGGATAAATGTAAATGCTTGGATTAAATAAATATATAGGAGAATGAGAAAGAAAGGGTGCCCTCGTTTGTGTAGTCAAATAAAATTAGCTGAAATTATGACAATATGTATGGATTTTGTTAATTATAGCCATGTGTATCCTAGATTAAGGATGGCATTGGTTTTTTAGGTCAACTAATTTTGGTTTCATGCCTCCCTTTCGGTGTAAATGGTTTCAAAAACCATACCATATTTCACTTTCTAACTCTTCTATGAATTTGAGCTTGGCTAAGAAGTTGGATAAACTTTGTTTTATATTTAATAATAAGAAGAAGTGTTGTAGGATCTTAGAAGCAAAAGTAGTGTTGATGTAACCCTTTTGAGAGAGTAATACAAGGTTGAATATATTTGGGTGTGTATTTTTTTCCCACGAAGGTTTCTCTATGTACATTGTGTGTTATAGTTTGTTTTCTCTTTATGGTTATTTTAGTTTCATTTATTATTTATCATTGTTTTCTAACTTGGATGCACTAATTTTTAACATTCTTTCATTATTGTCATATATTGTTTCTACATTTGGTATCAAGACCATTATTGGCTTGATAAGAAAAATAAGTACCTTTCCTTAAGTGTGTGATTGAGTTGTTTTTATTCTAGTGTGAGTGTTTTGTGTTTTTTTATGGTTTCAATTTTTGAGTGATAGCAATATGGATAGCTCATCTTGGTTGATGTTCAATGGTACATATTTAGAGCTTTGGAAGAAAGATATCAATGGATTTTTTGTTTATAATGAGAAAAAAATTGGTTTACTTAATGAACCATGGGTAAAAATACTCTTAAAAAACACATGTTGCACTATTTATTTATGTCTATCTAATGAGATTTTATTAAATATTTCTACTTAGACTACTACATATAAGTTATGAAATAGAATAGAAAATATTTACCAAAATAACAGTCTCAGTAATAGTTTATTTTTAAAATAAAATTATATTATCTTAAGATGAAATATGGGGACTTAGATCTTGTCACGAATCGTATTCTTGATAATGTGCATTTCAAGGTGTAAAGTGGAAAATCGAACCCTAGGTGTTCCCCCACTCCAAGGAGAGAGAAAGGAGGTCACTAGGATTAATGGTTTTCACTTAGGAGAGACTTTACATTCAAAAGAGGGGTTGAAACTCACAAGATCCAATCCCACACAATGCAAGATTGAATTCTAAATGAGTTTCAAGGGTTGAGACAACAAGGATACCCTCTTTTGTAAAGAATGTAGATAGAAGGATTGAACTAGGAGTGTATGTAAAAGTAGGAAAGATTCACTTGTAGACGGAGATAGGGAGACGGGATGAAGCTATAGACCTGAAATTAGCAGTAAAATGTCGAGACGATGCTGTCCTGCAAGTTTGAGCAAAAGTTGACGGGACGATGGCGCTCGGAGTGCACACGGTCCTCCAAAAAATCCGCGAAACGAAGGGGGATCTGTTTGTCTCTGCACAAGGATTCTAGATCTTCAATTACAGCCGCGTACCTACAACCTACACACAGAAAAGAGAGGATGATTGGGGGGTTAGGGATTAGGGGTTTGCCTTCAGGTCAAACCCCGGTTTTGGAATTAACCAAGAAATGAGAATGTTGTAAATGTAAATGTTTGTAATGTAATCAAGTACTGATACCTTGTTGTAAGAATGTTTGTATTCTTACATGCGAAGGTGTAATGATGTTGTGTGTTGTAGGTGATCTCCTCTTCAATGGTTGAATCCTTGTCTTGAATGCAACACCTAGCCTTGAATGGAGACCTAGGATGCTCAATTGCTTGAAGGAATGCTTGAATGTTTGAATGTTTGAATGTTTTAATGTTTGCCTATCGCTTCTGCCTCTTGCACACATATGTTTTTCCTCCTCCTTTTTTGGGAGGGGAAATGTAGTTTATATACTTGACCATTAGGGTTAGGAGACTGATTTTTCCAACCTTAGGCCGACCTAGGAGCATTATTTTCCAAATTGCAAACTTGAAGACTCAATGCCCAATAAGAGACCGGGCCCAAAATAGGGCCAGGGACCAGGGCGCTGGGCGCCATGGTCCTGAGGGACCAAGGTGCTAGGCGCCATGGTTCTGAAGGACCAGGGCGCTGGGCGCCATGGTCCCACCTCCCGGGACAGCAGGGTGCAAGGAGGATTAGGCCAAGGTGCAGAAAGATCCAGTTTTTGATGTCGCAAACAGGTTTCGGGGTCTCCATTCAGGTTCAACGTTGCACCACCATCGTGAAGACCCAAATGTAGTCAAAATTGCAAGTGTCACAATTTTACGACGCTACATTTAGCCCCCCCACTTTAGTGGGAGTATAAGCGTACGCCCATACTTCTGGTAAAGTACAAGGAAACAACATTGAAAGACTTTCACCACGTCAAGGAGGCAAGATACACCAAGCCCCCAATGGACTAAGGATCTTACGACTTCGATTGACAAAGTAAAAGGGAAGATCATGAGGGAGAACCATGACTATCAGTAGTAAGGTTCCCTCACTATGAGTCATGCAAGAAAAATACCAAAAATTTTCAAGGCAAAGCTAAGTTCGCCAAGAAATTTTCAAGAATCCAGAAGAGATATGAATGGAGTGTATGTCCCCTACGTTAAAGTGATCGCACATGCCTCATCGGGGGTGATTGATTTAAGGTAGTGATACACATAAGAAATGAGAAGGGAAAGAAGCATGTTATCACAAAGATTTAGCCCCCAAGTGTGAGATAAACCCAAGGATAATAGACACAAAACACAAATCACGAGGTGAATTCGCTTTCCTTGGGGTCAGTATGCTGTATGATAATTCATGTATATCATATGTATGTATGCATAATTGTTCTTCATTCCCCAATCAAGGAAGGTCACCTAGAAGAAGGGAACACATGTGCCTTTTGAGTCAACATGAGAGAGACCAAAAGAGATCTCAATGCTTTGCATCGTCCTCAAGTAGACAACACTAAGGACAACAAATAGAAGAATGAGAATAACACATAGAAGAAGTAACAAAAGAGATCAAGAGAGGAGGAGAGAGTCTGCTGTGCTAATGAACTAGTCTAGCACATCATCCACCCCTCGATCTTGTTGATCAATATTTCGGAAA
This sequence comes from Cryptomeria japonica, assembly GCF_030272615.1. Lineage (NCBI taxonomy): Eukaryota > Viridiplantae > Streptophyta > Pinopsida > Cupressales > Cupressaceae > Cryptomeria > Cryptomeria japonica. The sequence continues at coordinate 8,521 of NW_026728967.1, read as the reverse complement.
GGTAGGAAACATGCTAGAGGAGGAACATCCAACATAGCAGATGGAGCTATCACAAGATGCAAACAAGGGCTATGTTCATGTTCCAAGCCACGTTGTTCTTGTCTAGGAGCTAGGATAACTGCTTTAGAAAATTCATTAGATAAATGGTTATCAATATCAACATATTCATATTCACTATCAGAAGCAAGAGAAGTAACATTTTCATCATGAATAACATTTTCATCTATATCATCATCAAGATTTATAAAAATAGGATCTTTAACTCGCACAGGATCAAAACCATCATGCATCTTATGCTTAGTAGATTTTGGCTCAATTTTTAGCTGAGGAGAAAATGGAATAATACTAGCTGAAGGTGTTTTTGGGGATTGCAAAGTTTGAGAAGCAGCTGCACGAGCTCTAAGATGACGCTTTCATCGGCGTTCACGCGCAGAATGATTTCGTCTAGTCTTAGTAGGAAATTGAGAAGATTGAGGAGGAGGAATTTTCTCATCCTTATCACTTGGGTGTTTAGGTTGTGGTCTCTTAGGTTGGATAATAGGAGAAGAGGAAGGTCTCTTCTCTTTATAAGAGGAAGGAGGAGGAACTGCTCCATATAAAGGAGGAATATTTGGTTTAGGAAGGAGACCAAGTCCATCATGACGAGGAGGTATAGGTCTACTTTTAGAGAGTTTATTAGACATAGACATAATCACATCCATAGAAATGGGTTGGGAATCTTCTTGAGGAAAGACATTAGTTTTATCTTTGAAAGGAAGAACTTCCTTCTCAATAATGATAGGAATATCAAGTTTGGGTGTTCGAGGTTCACTTAGAGATAGGATCATATCTTTTTTCCACTTTTGATAAGATTTGAAAAGATGATCACTTCACGGTGGAAGAGATTGGAATTGTTTAGGCCAAAAATAATCAATAGGAACGCTAGAAGTTCTTTCAGCTGGTTTAAAGAGACTATGATTGACAGTAACAACTTCACCATTATGGGGAAATTGCAAACACTTGTGAATAGGAGAAGCAATAGCTTTCATGGAAGATAGCCAAGGATAACCTAGCTTCACACGAAATTGTTCAGATGATGGAATAATAGCAAAGCTCACATCAAGGGATTTGTTATGGACCTCAATAGGTAATGTAATAGAACCAATTGCAGGAGAAGAAAATGCATCAAATATTTTCACAACCACATTTGTTTTGTCATAGATCACTTGATTCAATTGCAAACTAAAAAGAAATTCTTCAGTAATGACATTAACCATGCAAGAAGGATCAATAAGCACTCCACGGCAAGGTGTATTCTTGACTTTTGCAACTATATATAAAGGACCATCAGGTGCCCTAATAGTTTCACTAGAATCAAATGTCATGGAAGGTTCTTTAGGGATTTTCTGCTGCTCTACAAAGTTAATCACATTCGGAGTCATAGACACAAGACCATTAGGTGAGAAAGAGGAATCATTAGTCTCAATCACATTAGAGGTATGAGAAGGTAATGGATCAGTAAAAATCTTAAGATTTTGGTTAGGAAGAGCTACAGATGTGTTGCCTTTATCATTCACACCTGAAACAGAGATAGTATTATTATCAATCAAATCTTGAATTTTACCCTTTAACACAAAACATTTTTCAGTATCATGCCCAGGTTGACGATGAAATTGACAAAAAGATTTGTTATCAAAATAGGGTGAATTAATCTTTGTAGGATCTATTTGCTTTATAGGAGGGAGAGTAAACACATTTTGTTCCAATAACTTATTCATAATACTATGCAATGATTCATTCAAAGGAGTAAACTCTCTTTCCTTCTTGAAAAACTTAGAAATAGGAGGCACACCTGATGTTGCATTCACATTGTTGTTGGTGATGTTTTCATTGAACTTAACGAACCCTTTGTTCAGTTTAAACTTCCCAAATGGTTGTTGACTACTATCACCCTTATCACTCAGAGCCATAGGATTTGCTTGTTCCATTTGACTCACAGTTAGTTGATAATTGTGAAGAGTTGCACACAACTGTTGGAAAGAAGTAAACTCAGAAAACAAAAGTTTTTCTCTAATATCTTTTTGTAAATTAGAAATAAAGATTCTTTGAATATCATTGTTAGGTACTAGAAAAGAAATTTGAGCACACAAATGCTTATATCTACCAATGAAATCAGTTACTTTTTCTTTAACACCTTGTTTACAATGCATTAAATCAATCAAAGCAACTTTAGGACTTATATTATTTTGAAATTGTTGAATAAAAGCATTTGCAAGTTGTTGGAAATAAGTAATAGAATAGGAAGGCAATGAGCAATACCATTGTAGAGCCTTATCTCTTAATGTTCTAGTAAACAGTTTTGCAAGCAACCTTTGGTCATGAGCAAAATCGGTACATATTGTTTGAAAGGTCTTAACATGTGTTAGAGGATCACCTTTACCATTATAAAGCTCCAACTGTGGGATTTCAACATGCTTAGGGGGGATGGCTCGAACAATGTCAAGAGAGAGTGGGCTCGCAACATCAAATGTGGGCACACTAAACTTAGATTGATTCATAGAGGCAATTTGTTGTTGTAACGAAGAGATAGTTTGTGCAAGATTGTTAATGGTCGCTTCAGTCGAAGAGTTCATATTAGACATGTTAGATTGTGATGGAGGTATTATGTTATTGAAAGAAGGTATTGATTGAGAGTAAGGTGGCGGGACACTATGATAGTTAGTCATAGGAGATGATTGGAAAGAAGGAACACTACAAGGAGGAATGGAATGGTTGAATGAATTGCCCCCTTGCATCATGTTCATTTGTGGAGATGTAATAGGGACACTCATTGAAGGAATGAATGAAGAAGTCAGATTGAATGAAGGAAGAGGGTTGATTGAAGAGGAAGGATTACCCCCATGACCAGTGATCATAGGTGGAATGTTTTGTATTGAAGTAGTCATTATGTTTGATGTAAAAGTAGGTATACTAGCAATAGAAGTTGTCAAAGGAATAGAATGATTGACTTGAGTAGGAGGTTGTGTATAACCTAAAGTTTTGGCACAACTCTTCATAGGCATCACATTCAAATCCACGATGTGTGCAATACTATGCAAAATATCAATTCCATTCTTATCACTTTGAACCATACATTTTAGACCCTCAATTAATGAAAGGGCTTGACTATCAGGGTATTCTTGAGACATCCATTGCTGAAAATCATCAAATTGGTTATCCAATTTTGAAAGTTGTTCTACAAAAACCTCATGAGAGCTTCTTCATCATTAAGAGGATTAGAGGAATTACCCATGTCCTCGTTAAAAAGGCCATTCAAATTAGGTTCCATTTCCTCGGTAATTAAACCCTGGAAAGACTTAATTCTAAGGCTTCATCTAACAGGAATAGTGTAAGTAGGGCTTATTGTTGTAAAACTCATGCACTAGAGAGAGAGAGAAGATTTTGAATTTTGAAAAAAAAGTTGGCAAAATTGAACAATGAGATAATGATTATCCAATTTGAACTTTGTGAAAGAAGAAGGAAACACAACTTCCAAGAAAGGTAGGCACAATTGAAAATTAGGGCCAAGGGGGGTAGCTCTTAATTTTAATTGTTATCTTGAAAATTGAAATCTTGAATTTTGAATTTATTTTTGAATTTAGAGGTAGCAAATTTCAATAAAATCAGCCAATCTCCTAGATTTAAGTTGTTAAATGCAATCATGACAATCTCCCAAAATTTTGGAAAAAATGTCAGGGACTGTGGCGAACGGAGTGCACACGGTCCTCGCAACTTTTTTTGAAATTTTCAGGGATGAAAGTTATGATGATTTTAAAGCTAATCTGAAAAAATTGAGTGATTTTACGATCTGTAGGTAGGCCAAATTAAAGTTGCAATCTCAAAATTGAACCCTACCAAGATTGTTGAAAAATGCAAAATTTGAATTTTGAAAAAGAGAGGGAAACTAAAATTTTGAATTTTATGATTTTAGAGGGAATGCTAATAGCAATGCAAGCTTTGAAATTTAAAAGTTGACTCAATTTCATGCAAAATTCAATTTTGAAAGCGGAAATCAAAGTTGTTGCAATTAAACACTTAATTTCAAAAGTCACAAATTGCAAAAATTTGAATAAAGCACTGAAACTTTGAATGAATGCCAACACACTTTTCAGATTTAGGACAGTAAGAAACACAATTTTGACACAAAATTTCAATTTCAACAATTTTTGAATGATTAGAAGCCTTAATCCAAGCAATCACTAGACCAACTTTGACTTTAATTTTGAAAGTGTTAGAATTGATGAAATCAGCCAAGATTTTGGATTCTAGTAGAAAAATACAGTAAGATCTAGCTCCCAAAATTTTGGAAAAAATGTCGGGGACAATGGCGCTCGGGGTGCACACGATCCTCGCAACTTTTTTCAAAATTTTTCAGGGATGAGAGATATTATGATTTTGTTGCGGAATCCAAAGTTACAGCCGATTTGGAGGTGTTTTGATCAGTGAAATCATTGGTCAAAGGTTGAATCAAGAGGGTTTAAAAATTAGGGTTTTGAAACTTAACCACTTAATTTTCAGAATTAAGGCACAAATATGAATTGATAATTTGCAATAGAAGGGTAGATCTGAAACAAGCATTAACAATTAAACATTTCACAAGCTCAATTACTAAAAAGAAAATTTAGGGTTTTTATGCAATTAACCTCTAAAATTTGCAAAAGATCAAACATGGAAATGTAATTAAGGAAGCAAAATTTTTTAGATCTAACCATGAATAATCAGAATTAGAATGTTCACGTCGAGTTCACCAAAATGTAAAGCAGAAAATCGAACCCTAAGTGTTCCCCCACTCCAAGGAGAGAGAAAGGAGGTCACTAGGATTGACGGTTTTCACTTAGGAGAGACTTTACATTCAAAAGAGGGGTTGAAACTCACAAGATCCAATCCCACACAATGCAAGATTGAATTCTAAATGAGTTTCAAGGGTTGAGACAGCAAGGATACCCTCTTTTCTAAAGAATGTAGATAGAAGGATTGAACTAGGATTGTATGTAAAAGTAGGAAAGATTCGCTTGTAGATGGAGATAGGGACACGGGATGAAGCTACGGACCTGAAATTAGTAGTAAAATGTCGAGATGATGCTGTCCTGCAAGTTTGAGCAAAAGTTGACGGGACGATGGCGCCTGGAGTGCACACGGTTCTCCGAAAAATCTGCGAAACGAAGGGGGATCTGTTCATCTCTGCACAAGGATTCTAGATCTTCATTTATAGCCGTGTACCTGCAACCTACACACAGAAAAGAGAGGACGATTGGGGGGTTAGGGATTAGGGGTTTGCCTTCAGGTCAAACCCCAGTTTTGGAATTAACCAAGAAATGAGAATGCTGTAAATGTAAATGTTTGTAATGTAATCAAGTACTGATACCTTGTTGTAAGAATGTTTGTATTCTTACATGCGAAGGTGTAATGATGTTGTGTGTTGTAGGTGATCTCCTCTTCAATGGTTGAATCCTTGTCTTGAATGCAACACCTAGCCTTGAATGGAGACCTAGAATGCTCAATTGCTTGAAGGAATGCTTGAATGTTTGAATGTTTTAATGTTTTAATATTTGCCTATCGCTTCTGCCTCTTGCACACATATGTTTTTCCTCCTCCTTTTTTGGGAGGGGAAATGTAGTTTATATACTTGTCCATTAGGGTTAGGAGACTGATTTTTCCGACCTTAGGCCGACCTAGGAACATTTTTTTCTAAATTGCAAACTTGAAGACCCAATGCCCAACAAGAGATTGGGCCCAAAATAGGGCCAGGGACCAGGGCGCTGGGGGGCATGGTCCTAAGGGACCAGGGTGCTAGGTGCCATGGTCCTGAAGGACCAGGGCGCTGGGCGCCATGGTCCCACCTCCCGGGATAGCAGGGTGCAAGGAGGATCAGGCCAAGGTGCAGAAAGATCCAGTTTTTGATGTCGCAAATATGTTTTGGGGTCTCCATTCAGGTTCAACATTGCACCGCCATCGTGAAGACCCAAATGCAGTCAAAATTGCAAGTGTCACAATTTTACGATGCTACACAAGGATTTAATGTAGGTTTTTATGTATGCATTGAAATTAACTAGATTTGAGCATTCATTTTTAAAGATAATTCAGTTGTGAGGAAATATTGTATGCATTTTATTCATGCAATTTGATATCTAGTATTCTTTAACTTGGGATTGTCAATGCTGATGAATTATCGAGTGCAAGTGATGCAGGAACAGCTGAACGTAGTCGAAGGTGAGAACATGACTCAAGTAGAGTTGTTTTTAACTAAATGACTTCGATAGATTAGGGAATCTCACACACCACATTAGTGAAGTTATGCATATACATTTATGTTTGCATTGATGAGTGATTTTGAGTCATGAAAATGTTATGTTTTATTGTCTATAAAAGGTGAAAAATCGTTAATGATTTGAATTAAATAGTGACTCTATGATTTAACATCCTTTGTATGGAAATATGTTAATTATCAAAACTATAATTAATGTTTGGTTTTCAAAATTATACTATAGTTATACGTATTTTAAATATTAGGACTCGATTATAAACACACACACACACACACACATATACGAAGGTGAATATAGTTCATGTTTAATTATATTGATTATTTAAATATGATTAATTGGAAGTTGAATAAATTAGATTTTACAACATAGCGTACCATATATCAAATGATTATTGTCTTTTGTACAAAAAGAAATGCATCTTTATTAATGATTGTTTTTATATTGATGCAAATTTAAATATACTTGGTAGTTAATAACTTTAATTTTATTGAACACACACACACACACACACACACACACACACATATATATATATTTTGAGGTGAATTTGTAAATTAAATTTAAACGATCATTATTTTAAGATACAAACATGATTATTCATGAAACATATTTATGAATATTCGCATATATATTATGATTAAATATTATTTTTTTAAATGCTTAAAGTTTAATACTTATTTTGCAACTATAATATAGTCGCATATTATATAATTTTGATATTAGAAAGGTGGCGGGTTTAGTTGCTAGGAGATAGCGACTATGTTGCATGGCGGTTAGGGTGGCCGAATAAACAAAAACTATCGGCTAACTCCAACCTAAGGACAGCGACTGCATCCCAATCTAGCTAGGAGTCGATTGGTAGTAATAGACTAAAACATAGGCTTAGACCATTAGTTAAATGCAAAATTTAGCTAGGTATTGACGTTGGTGGAGATCATAATGATAAACCAGTCAAGACCATCGGTTTAATGCAGAACTCAGAGGTTTCAATGTGGAGACAATGGCTTAGACCCAACAGCATAACCAAGGAACTTGCTCATGACAACTCAAAGTGTTTAAAGACAAGTCTAACTTGCCAACCTCTCCATTGAGTGGGTAAATTGCTATAGTCATGGTGAATGAGAGAAGAAGCCCATGTTAAACTGCAGATAACACTTCATTCCACGTAGAAATGGAATCAATTAGTGGTGTCCACGTTGAATAAATTTTAGTAGACCTCTATCGATGGCAAATAACTGCAAGAAACAGTGGCTTATAACTGCAGTAAATAATGAGATAACAGGCATGTGGTGCCATGAATCTAGGAATATCAACGATAGGAGGCAAATGAATAGTTAAATCATGTACTAGAATAGCAGAAATTGCATCAAGAAATGCCATCTCTATTATACGTGGAGATGTGGGATAAGAATTAAACAAAGACTCAAGTAAAAAACTTCAAATTAACATCTACCACCAAGCCTCTAAATGAGGAGAGATTGTAGGAAAAATTAGGATAAATAGAGATGTAGGATAGGAAGATGGACACACATACACATGCAAGGAGAGATGATAGACTCACAGAGGAAAGAAGAGAATAGTAGAGGAAATAGAGAAGATACTCATATAGTATCAAAGAGAGAGAGAGAAGAGAATTGTTTAAAGAATAGAGTGATAGGATAGAATTGTGATAGATTTGCAATTAAGGCATAGATCTATTTGGAGGAAGAGCATCAGAAGTCTCACAACTAGTTCAAGCTTACAAAGAGGTCGGAATGTCTTCTAATTTTGGTTATTATTTGCAAATATGGAAGTGTGAAATTAGAAGCTTTAGATATAAAGTATGAATTCTTATATGTTTTGCAAATGTTATTTGTTTACTAAATATGTGATATTAATCTTTTGAAAAGATGAAAGGAAATCATAGGAAAAATAGATGTTATTGAATTTAATTTCTTTAAAAGTGAAATTTGTCAAAATGATTAGATTATATTTCAATTAAAGAACGTGTTCACATACCTTATGCCTTATATGAAAGAAAAATCATGCTTGTGTAACACCTTCTTTTGTATTTTATTTATTCAAAAAATTGCTTATGAAACTATATTGCTCATGAAGTTTTTATTGTTGTCCAAAACATGAAAGATTGTCTTCAATTAGATGAATTAGATGAAATAATGTTTATAGGAAAAATGATATTTCTATTTTTCAAAAGATCATATTCTCAATTGTATTCGTGTTTGTGGGAACCAAGCTAG